>NC_083354.1:60909317-61264301 GCF_030254825.1 Meriones unguiculatus
TCCTTGGAAACTATATTTGACATCTGGCGCTCACTTTTTTTTATATAGATTTATTGCTTTATATGTATATGACAATTATATATATTTATTTATAAATATATATCCTCCTTTTACTTTCATGTCTTTTTTGTTTCTGTTTATTTTTGACCAATGGAATCTGATCAGTATTACCTACATGGACATGGGTGTGAATCCAGCCACTGGAGCATAAATAACTCAACAGTGTGCTGTACTATGAGTCTATGAACCTGCCATGAACCTGAGTTCAAAGGTCTTTTTGTGTGGTCCCAGTAATGCACAATAAGCAGATCCTATTCTGGCAGGTCTGCAGGACTTGTCCCAGGATACCTCCGCGGTCCTCCCTTGTCTGTTAAGTCCTTCTGTAAAGGTTGCCCTGTGGGCGAATGGCAGAGTGCGCAGTCTAGCTTCACTGCAGCACCCTCTGTACCATGAGAAGTCAAGGGTCCTTTGGAAAGCTGAGGCTAATCTGCTGTGAACCAAATCAACTGCATCTTCTGTTTACTTTGTTCCAGAAGTATTTGAAGTGCAAGAGTGGGAGTTGAGGAAAATATCAAGCACTGAAGAACCTGGTAGGTTACTGTACTCTGGGTCTACACTGTCATGTGGGCAAGGCGTTGGTAGGGACAAGGACAAAGGGAAAGATGCATGTGAGCTCATTTTCAACCTATACTTGTCACACTAGACTGACCTGTAGAGTTAGTGATCAGAAACACATTAATACCTATCTTGGAGCCTCTGCCCTAGTACTTGAGAATGGATCTAGGACTTTGTAGTCCAGCTGCGGCCTCTTTTTCAGATAGTAATAGTTGATATTGGGTGCACACGTTCCCAGGGTTTAAAGGGCTCCTTGTATGTTCTTTACAGTGTGTCCTCTCTACCTACGCCTGAAACTCACTTTCCTGCCCTGTCTCATCATATCACCTTGAAATGTCTGCCTGTCCTCTGAGCTGTCTGGAACTTGTATGTTCTTCATGTTTAGTAGATTTCTCACCCGTGTCCTCTGATCTAGAGCATCAATTGAAGAAGACTATATTCGCCAACTGTCTTCATTGCAAAACATGTTTCTGCCCGCCCTGTACTCACCCACTTTTGATGCACTGATTCTGCCTTGTTTGAACTTAAGGATTCCTCTTCATGATCCATATATCCACAGAGATGAAGGAGCTCACCTCATTGGCCACATTATTTGACCCAGCTTGTCTGTTGCCCAGAGCCTTCCTCGGCCCCTTTCCTGTTTCCTAAGTGGACTGGTGACTGTGTACTTGGTGTCTAGTAATCCATAAAACATATCCCTCCTACCTTGTTCCTGATTCTGCATACTGGGTTGCATTGCCCACCTGATGGGACCTAGACATATGTTAAGTGCTTCCCTGGATTCACTCCTGTTTTGTGCGTAATTGTATTAACTTGTCCCCTTCCCTTGAAATGTGGCCTGAGTCTACTGCAAAGTTTATGGGACAGCCCCAAATCCCAATAGGAAGTGTTTACAATGGGACATTGCTTAGCAACATACCCAGTGAGACACAGTTGAGTCTTAATAGGTCATCTGGTTCATGGCTTCCTTTGTGGAACACTGGTTACGGGTTGTTTTTGCCCAGCTGAAAAGAGCAGGGAAGCTGAACAGAGTGGGGACAGGAATACTGAGCAGAACACAGTAAGCAAGCAAAGCTCTGTTTCTGATGTGAAAAGAGACCCACAGGGAACCCAAAAGTTGCAAACAACAAAACAAAAACCAATAGAAAATTGTTCCAGACAATGTCATAGCAGGAAAGGTGGGGTGTGAGTGAGTAGTCGCTCACCAAGGATGGGCAACTTCATCCTCATAATAAATACTCAGCAGAGTCTCACGGCTTTGTGCCACAACTCTTTTCCTAATTTGAACCTATTTTTACTCTATCTCTAGTAGTTAATGTCCTGTACATAGCCCCACCCACGTCTTCGGATGATGAAGACTATGAACGCATACAAAAGAGGAGGAAAAGGAAGAAGAAGAGGCGCTACTTCTAATAAAAAAGCGTCTATACTGCCCCAGTGAGTACTGCACACCCAGAGGCTTCAGGAACTTAAAAGCATCAGAGGGGATGGGGACAAAGAAACATAGAAAGAGACAGTCTGAGCCTCCAGTTCACTTGATAACATAGCTTTACTGGGATGAAGAATTGCTATATCAAAGCCTTGTACAGTAGTTAGAAGATGTTGCGAGGAGGAGGGCGGATTCAGGGAAGGCTTCTATAGGGAGCCCCTTGGGGTTTGGAAGGACAATGTTAGCAAATCAAGATAGAAGGGTAGTTTGAGGTGCAAACCCCAAGGTGGGGAGGAATCTGGCATCCGAGGGACCTATCAGAACATGGAAACTCCCCTTGAAAGTGTATTAGTTAGGGTTACTATGATGAAACACTATGTAAAAGCCACTTGTGGAGAAAAGAGTTTGATTTACATATGCTGAATCACAGACCACTGAGAGAAACTAATTCAGGAACTCAAACAGTGAAGGAACCTGGGGGCAGTACTGATGCAGAAGCCATGTAGGATTGCTGCTTGCTAGTTTGCTCCTTAATGGTTTGTACAGCGCACTTTCTTACAGAAACCAGGATCACCAGCCTAGGGATGGTCTCATCCACAGTAGGCTGGGCCCTCCCTCATCAATCACTAAGAAGATGGCCTACAAGTCTGCCTACAGCCTGGTCTTTCAGAGGCAATTTCTCAGCTGAGACTGCCTCCTCTTAGATGACTTTAGCTTATGTCAAGTTGACATAAAAATATCCAGGACTGAGGGCATGAGTGTAGAAGACAAATCATAGGTCAGGTCATGCAGTATCCTAACGTGTATGTTGGGGGAGCAGGGCTACTTGTGTCAAAGAATATATATCAAGCGTAAAGGGTGGCGAGGTAAGGCTGAGAGTTGAGAGTGGAGAAACCTAACCAAGCCAGATTCCGTTACATCAGTGGAAACTTGCTGGAGGGAGAAAAATGACTGTCCAGGATCTTTTTTCACTTCAAGGTAGCCAGGTCTCAAAGGTCTGTGGTGCCATCCAAGTCAGGAACCACAACTCTACCTTGCCAGTGGTTTCTTTAGGTATGGGTTACTGGAGGCATTGAGAGTGGAACGGAGACAAGAGATGAGACCACATTTTGGAGATGTGCATCCCAGACCAAGGAGTCCTTGCATGTACCAGCCTTTCAGGGAAGTGGATGTTCTAGATTACGAAAGGTGGGCAGCCTAGGATTGTGCTGTCCACAGCACAATCTCATCTCTAGGGAAGTAATCTTTTATTTCTCCTCTGTTCATAGGCTCCAGGTACCTAGTAGGAATGCTGCCCTTCAGTAGTTGGAGGCAGACAAGTGTTAGCCAATGGCCAGAATTCTTCTGTGACCCTAGAGCCTAAAACAGAGTTTCTTCCAGGACTCTGAATCTAGAGACAGTGGGTTTGTCATCTGTGAAGATCCCTACTAAGATCAAGTACCCTGCTTTACTCCTGAATCCCTTTTCTCAGCGTCCTTAGAATCCTAATCCCCCTGAGGCAGTGCTTGCCAGGTGGTTCTCTCTGTCATCTGAAAACTTACTTGCAGAAAAGCCTAGGTGTATTGAGTCATTTTGTTAACTTGACACCAACTAGAGTTATCTGAAGGGTGGCAACCTCAATTGAGAAAATGACTACATAAGATCCAGTTGTAGGGTGTTTTCTTAATTAGTGATTGATGGAGAAGAGACCAGCCCATTATGGGTGGTGACATCCCTCAGCAGGTGGTCCTGGGTTCTGTAAGAAAACAGGATGAGAGAGAGTAAGTCATGAAGAAAAAGCTAGTAAGCAGCACTCCTCCATGGCCTCTGCATCAGCTCCTTCCTCCAGGTTCCTGCCCTGTGTGAGTTCCCATCCATACTGCTTGATGATAAACTGTGCTACTCTGGGCAAAATTCTAATATTAAGACAAATTGTACTTCTGTACGTTTAGGTAATGGAGTCCATGATACCACTTAGAAAGCATTTTCTAGCCTTGCTCATGGCAATTCCATGAGCCAGAGAGCAGAATAGCTCCCCAAAAGGGATGGCATCTCGTTGTGTTGAACCTATCTCAGTTGGGTTGATGAATAGAGACTTCTTTGAAAGAAAGAGGGTTACATGGCTAAGAGCTCAGTAACACAGTCCAACATCTGTATTCTCAAAGAATGCTGCAAATCTGGGGCAATCCACTTGTCAGTTAAGAAAAGCAATTATGGAAAAGCAATTGCCTTGTGCTCAAGTGCACAGGATTGTTGATTTTAACACAAGAATGTGATAGATCACAGGCACACAAGCACACAGATACACAGTAATGCAGAGTTTGAGGAAAGAAACAATGGGAATCATGTGACAGATAAAAAAAAGACTGAGCCATTAGATCTTCCTCTGAGATATCTGCTGTAGGACTGGAGGATGGAAGATATCATGCCCTGAACTCCACTTTTTCTCTTTCTTCCTAGTGTCATCAGAATAAGGCAGAAAAAAAAAAAAAAAAAAAAAAAAAATTCACCACCTCCTCAACTCCCAAGAGCACCACCTGCTATTTACCACCTCAACTCCCAAGAGCACCACCTGCTATTTACCACCTCAACTCCCAAGAGCACCACCTGCTATTTACCACCTCAACTCCCAAGAGCACCACCTGCTATTTACCACCACCTCAACTCCCAAGAGCACCACCTGCTATTTACCACCTCAACTCCCAAGAGCACCACCTGCTATTTACCACCTCAACTCCCAAGAGCACCACCTGCTATTTACCATCGCTTCAACTCCCAAGAGCACCACCTGCTATTTACCACCTCAACTCCCAAGAGCACCACCTGCTATTTACCACCGCCTCAACTTGTAAGAGCACCACCTGCTATTTACCATCACCTCAACTCCCAAGAGCACCACCTGCTATTTACCACCTCAACTCCCAAGAGCACCACCTGCTATTTACCACCGCCTCAGCTCCCAAGAGCACCACCTGCTATTTACCATCACCTCAACTCCCAAGAGTACCACCTGCTATTTACCACCTCAACTCCCAAGAGCACCACCTGCTATTTACCATCACCTCAACTCCCAAGAGCACCACCTGCTATTTACCACCGCCTCAGCTCCCAAGAGCACCACCTGCTATTTACCATCACCTCAACTCCCAAGAGCACCACCTGCTATTTACCACCTCAACTCCCAAGAGCACCACCTGCTATTTACCATCACCTCAACTCCCAAGAGCACCACCTGCTATTTACCACCTCAACTCCCAAGAGCACCACCTGCTATTTACCACCTCAACTCCCAAGAGCACCACCTGCTATTTACCACCGCCTCAGCTCCCAAGAGCACCACCTGCTATTTACCACCTCAACTCCCAAGAGCACCACCTGCTATTTACCACCACCTCAACTCCCAAGAGCACAACCTGCTATTTACCATCGCCTCAACTCCCAAGAGCACCACCTGCTATTTACCACCTCAACTCCCAAGAGCACCACCGCCTCAACTTGTAAGAGCACCACCTGCTATTTACCATCACCTCAACTCCCAAGAGCACCACCTGCTATTTACCACCTCAACTCCCAAGAGCACCACCTGCTATTTACCACCGCCTCAGCTCCCAAGAGCACCACCTGCTATTTACCATCACCTCAACTCCCAAGAGCACCACCTGCTATTTACCACCTCAACTCCCAAGAGCACCACCTGCTATTTACCACCTCAACTCCCAAGAGCACCACCTGCTATTTACCACCGCCTCAGCTCCCAAGAGCACCACCTGCTATTTACCATCACCTCAACTCCCAAGAGCACCACCTGCTATTTACCACCTCAACTCCCAAGAGCACCACCTGCTATTTACCACCTCAACTCCCAAGAGCACCACCTGCTATTTACCACCGCCTCAGCTCCCAAGAGCACCACCTGCTATTTACCACCGCCTCAACTTCTAAGAGCACCACCTGCTATTTACCACCTCAACTCCCAAGAGCACCACCTGCTATTTACCACCGCCTCAGCTCCCAAGAGCACCACCTGCTATTTACCATCACCTCAACTCCCAAGAGCACCACCTGCTATTTACCACCTCAACTCCCAAGAGCACCACCTGCTATTTACCACCGCCTCAACTTCTAAGAGCACCACCTGCTATTTACCACCTCAACTCCCAAGAGCACCACCTGCTATTTACCACTGCCTCAACTTCTAAGAGCACCACCTGCTATTTACCATCACCTCAGCTCCCAAGAGCACCACCTGCTATTTACCACCTCAACTCCCAAGAGCACCACCTGCTATTTACCACCGCCTCAGCTCCCAAGAGCACCACCTGCTATTTACCATCACCTCAACTCCCAAGAGCACCACCTGCTATTTACCACCTCAACTTCTAAGAGCACCACCTGCTATTTACCACCTCAACTCCCAAGAGCACCACCTGCTATTTACCACCGCCTCAACTTCTAAGAGCACCACCTGCTATTTACCATCACCTCAACTCCCAAGAGCACCACCTGCTATTTACCACCTCAACTCCCAAGAGCACCACCTGCTATTTACCACCGCCTCAGCTCCCAAGAGCACCACCTGCTATTTACCATCACCTCAACTCCCAAGAGCACCACCTGCTATTTACCATCACCTCAACTCCCAAGAGCACCACCTGCTATTTACCACCGCCTCAGCTCCCAAGAGCACCACCTGCTATTTACCACCTCAACTCCCAAGAGCACCACCTGCTATTTACCACCTCAACTCCCAAGAGCACCACCTGCTATTTACCACCGCCTCAACTTCTAAGAGCACCACCTGCTATTTACCATCACCTCAACTCCCAAGAGCACCACCTGCTATTTACCACCGCCTCAACTTCTAAGAGCACCACCTGCTATTTACCATCACCTCAACTCCCAAGAGCACCACCTGCTATTTACCACCTCCACAACTCCCAAGAGCACCACCTGCTATTTATGGACAACAATCAATGAGACCACCCTTGGATTAACTGCAAAAGCTGTCTGTGTAGATCAACATAACTTTCATTGTGACTTTATAAGTCACAAGTCGCTATTATGTTATGCCTATTGAGGCAGATTGACAACTTTTTTAGCCATTCCCTTTTTAAAGTTTTCGAGAGCTTTTAATACATAATTTTTTTGTTTATGTCTTAGATTTATAAAAATAATGGTTATAAATTGTGTATCTTACACACTGTCTCTTTGTGTTTTTTTTTTAAATGTTTCTATAACTATGCCCACAGAATCCAGAATAGAGTGTCAAATCACTGTTAAGGTGGGCAGTTGTGACCGGTTCCATGTGGCTACTTAGAACTGAACTCCAGTCCTCTGCAAGAGCAGCAAGCACACTTAGCTACTGAGCTATCACTTCAGCACCCACATCTCCATCTTGAAGACATATTTGATATTTTGATAGCATCTAGCCTCTGATTCAGACAGGTTTAATGTTTATTCCCCCAGGATATCTGCAACACCATGGAGGAAAGAGGTATGGAAGTCTCTGAGAGGACGATATTATCCCTGAATATCCTGTGTAATAGGAGGCTGACCTTAGGCCAGACTCCTCTAGAGATTCCTGGGAAGTCCTCTGTGTAGCTGGGGAGCCTAAGACAGCCAATTTCATTGGTGCATCTTCAGAGGCTGGGCTTGGTTCCTGGGCTACCTTCTAGGTCCCCAGTCCTCAGACAAAGGAAAAAAGGCCCTGGCCCTGCCACAGCATTAAGGGAACCTGGAACAGTGTCTTCATTACATAAGCTCTTAACCAAGCCTACCACACCAAGGCCCTTGATGGAAGGGTCCTGTGTAGCCCTTAACAGGTCCTAGACAATGTGGGATCTGATGCCCACTGAGAGATCCTTACCAGGAGAGCAAAGCAAGTATGATGAGTGCATCAGTTTACATGCCAGTGAGAATCTTATGTCCAGGGCCATAGGATAGATGGGTTACCTGTATAATGCCCCTCGTTCCTGGAAAAATAACCCAGGGGTGAGGGAGAAAACCCAGTTTGCTTAAGGAAGCAGATCTGGGAACACAGCTGGCTGCTTAGGCTCATAGCGTGGAAACTAGATATCAAGAATAACCCATGAAGAAGTTTATCCCAGCCTTACTGGGCCTGCTAAGCTATAGGTACCAGGAGAGTCAGATGCTGCTATTAGGGCAAGCTGTTCCCTTACGGGACTCTCTGCTTATGGAAGCTCAGTCTAGGATTGCAGCAGGACCTCAGGCAACCACAGTAACGCTCAACACCCTGACCTGTAGAGAAGCGTACATCATTATCCACACCTGAAGGTGAAGCAGGGTATGCTCTGTGTACAGAGTCAGAAGAAATGGGCAGGCTCAATACATAGGCTCTGGAGAGTCTGGGATGCTCTCTGCAGAGGATCCCATGACTTACATGACTGACTTTGAACTCATTTTCTCTGTTACTGAGTGAGAGACAAAGACACAGGCAAGTCTTCTCTCCTGTACCTTCTGTACTGTGACGCATTTTCCACTGATCATCAATCTCTGGGAAGGGGACCTTGGAGGTGAAGCTTCTTACCAGGGTCAGCAACCTGGGTTACACACTAAGGAGAAGCAGGAGTGTGTGGAAGGAGCAGTATATTTACCATCTTCAGAGTCTGTCAAAGAGCAGACTCGGTCCCTCTTCCCCAATCCATTTTCTAAAAAGTCTGTGTAGTATCTTAGACAGGTGCCTCTGGAAACTACGAATGGGCAGATCTTTGCTTGAAAGGACAATTCTGAGCTTCATATACATAGAAAAACACAATGTCCAGGACAGCTAAAACAATTCTGAACAACAAAAGAACTGCTGGAGTTCTCAGTATTTCATATTTCAAGTAATAAAACCTCATGGTATTGGTATAAAAAACTGTTGATGCATAGAGTAGAATTGAAGTCCCAAAGCCAGGTGGTGGTGACATGACCTTTGGTGGGGACAGGACCTTTAATTACAGTACTCTGGAGGCAAAGACAGGTAGATCTCTGAGTTCAAGGACAGTGTGGTCTACAGAGTGAGTTCCAGGACAGCCAGGACTACACAAAGAAACCCTGTCTCAAAAAAATTAGAATTGAAGACCCAGATGTAATTTCATGCTCCTATGGGCATCTGATATTTATAAAGAAGCCAGAATTACACATTGTAAACAGGAGAGCATCTTCAACAAATGGCACTAGTAAAACTGGATGTCTTCATGCAGACAAATAAAAATGGATCCATACTTAAAACTCTCCATAAAACTCAACTCCAAATGGATCAAAACCATCAACATAAGGTTTTTTATTTTTATTAATTACAGTTTATTCACTTTGTATTTCCCCCTGTAGCTCCCTCCCTCCTCCCCTCCCAATTCCACCCTCCTCCTCCCTTCTCCACCCAAGCTCCTCCCCAAGTCCACTAATAGGGGAGGTCTTCCTCTCCTTTCTTCTGATCCTAGTCTATCAGGTCTCATCAGGAGTGGCTACATCATCTTCCTCTATGGCCTGGCAAGGCTGCTCTCCCCTTAGGGGGAGCAGGCCAATAAGCTCATGTCAGAGACAGTACCTGTTCCCATTACTATGGAACCCACTTGGACACTGAATTGCCATGGGCTACATCTGTACAGGGGTTCTAGATTATCTCCATGAATAGTCCTGGGTTGGGGTATCCGTTTCTTAAAAGACCTCTATGCCCAGGTTTTTTGCTTCTATTGTTCTCCTTGTGGAGCTCCTGTCCTCTCTAGGTCTTACTCTCTCCTACTTCTTTCATAAGAGTTCCTGCACTCTGCCCAAAGTTTGGCTCCAAGTCTTATCATCTACCTTGATACGTTGCAGGGAAGAGATTTTCAGAGGTCCTCTGTAGTAGACTCCTGTCCTGTTCCCTGTTTTCTCCCTCTTCTGATGTCCATCCTCTTTGCCTTTCTGAATGGGGATTACACATCTTAGCCAGAATCGTCCTTGATTAGTTTCTTTAGGTGTACAGATTTTAGTAGGTTTATCCTATATTATATATCTAATATCCACTTATGAGTGAGTGTATACCCTGTGTGTCTTTCTGCTTCTGGGATACCTCACTCAGGATGATCTTTTCTAGTTCCTACCATTTGCCTGCAAATTTCATGATTTTCTTGTTTTTAATTGCTGAGTAATATTCTATTGTGTAGATGTACCACAATTTCTGTATCCATTCCTCAACTGAGGGTCAACTGGGTTGTTTCCAGCTTCTGGCTATTGCAAATAAAACTGCTACAAACATGGCTGAGCAAATGTTCTTGTTGTATACTTGAGCATCTTTTAGTCATATGCCTAGGAGTGGTATAGCTGGATCTTGAGGAAGCGTTATTTCCAATTGTCTGAGAAAGTGCTAGATTGATTTCCAAAGTGATTGTAGAAGTTTACATTCCCACTAGCAGTGGATTAGTGTTCCCTTTTCTCTACATCCTCTCCAGCATGTGTTGTCACTTGAGTTTTTGATCTTAGCCATTCTGATGGGTGTAAGGTGAAAGCTCAGGGTAATTTTGATTTGCATTTCCCTGATGACTAAGGATGATGAGCATTTCTTTTAAGTGTTTCTCTGCCATTCGATATTCCTCTATTGAGAATTCTCTGTTTAGCTCCGTACCCCATTTTTTTAATGGGTTACTTGATTTGTTGCTGTTTAACTTCTTGAGTTCTTTATATATTCTGGATATTATTTCTGTCAGCTACAGGGTTAGTGAAGATCCTTTCCAAATCTGTAGGCAGTTGTTTGAATCAAAGACCTCAATATAAGACCAGACACACTGAACCTATTAAAAGAAAAAGTAGGGAAAAGCCTTGAACTCATTGGCACAGGAGACAACTTCCTGAACAGAACACCAACAGCACAGGTTCTAAAAACAACAATCAATAAATGGGACCTCATGAAACTGAAGAGCTTCTGTAAAGCAAAGGACACTGTCGTCAGAACATAAGATTTTATATACTCAACCTGATAGAAAAAAATAAAATGTGGGGAACATCCTTAGTCATTGGCACAAAAGAAGACTTTTTAAGGAGAACACTATTAGTACAGGCAGTAGTTCAACAATATATGGGGCCTCATGAACTGAAAAGCTTCTTCTGTAGGGCAAAGGACACTGTCAGAGTGGTAGCCTACAGAATGGAAAAAGTTTGTACTAACTCCACATTTGATAAATGATTAACATCCAAAATATATAAAGAACTCAAGACAAGATACCAAGAAACCAAATAACCCAAAGAAAAAAAAAAGTACAGATCTAAACTGAATTCTAAATAGAGAAAACTCAAGTAGCTAAGAAACACTTCAAGAAATGATCAAGATCCTTAGTCATCAGGGAAATGTAAATCAAATCTACTTTTGAGATTCTACATTCACATGCCAAGATGGCTAAGATTAATAACACAATTGACAGCTAATGCTAGGATGTGGAATAAGTGAAACACACCTCCATTGCTGGTGGAAGTGCTAACATGTACAGCCACTATAGACAACAGTATGGCAGTTTGTTTTTAACCAAATCTCAAACATTTGACTTTGCCCATAAAAACTCAGGAGCCAGATGCTTGAGTGAAAGCCTGCTAAGTCAGGCAGAGAAAGCACCCAGCTGACCTTCCTCCTCAGCTGATGTCCCAGAAGGAAAAGGAAACAACCTTTTCCAAAGATGTCTCAAAAATAATAATAATTTAAAAAGCTCAAACTAAATGTCCCTCCCTTCTGATTCCTGTTTGTGTACTTGTACACCTGTCTTTGTCTTCCTGACTTCCTCTTACTTTCTCTATTTCCTCTGTGCTTACTTCTTGTCAACTGTTTGCTTACTCTGCCTCTTGAGCTCTGGTTTACTTTATTTAATTCAAGCAAAAAGCTCTTAGATTAAACATGTGTGGTAGGGCTGAGCCATACCACAGTTAAAAAGGAGGGTTTCAAGTAAACACAATCCTGGAGTTCACAGTATGATAAAATATTCTGCAACATTTCCTCCCTTTGTCTAAATAATAAGGAAAAATTTTAACTCTAACACAGTAAAACTATTTACAATAACGAAACTATTTCTGCTGAACTTTCCACAATGTCCAGCTTGGTTGTATTTGGCAGTCTAAAAAAAGAGAAAAAAAAAATTGAAGACCCAGATATAAAATCATACTCCTGTGGGCATCTGATATTTATGAAGAAGCCATAATGACACATTATAAAAAGGAGAGCATCTCCAACAAATGGAACTAATAAAAGTGGATGTCTACATGTAGACAAATAAAAATAGTCTCATGTGACCTCAGCAATTCGCATGTCCTGAGCAGTTGTACTTTGAAGCTGGTCTTTGAGTGGTTTTTGTCAGTGTAGTGGCAGTGCTGGGTTAGGTTGAACACAGCAGTCATTCCAAAGGGCGTGGGGGAATTTTTCCCAGTGTTAGCACAGTCCGGGTGGATTCGTCATTGCTGGGCTCCATCATCATCTTGGAGACCTCAAAAATTACAGTTGGGAATGGTCAGGGTTTAATTGTAGAAAACTTACCATTGTAAATGCCATATCCAGCAGTTCTCTGAAAGGTTTGAAACTTTGAATCTAACTATACCTTGGTAGGTGTAGATAAAGATATCTCTATTCTCTAAAATATAGCTCGACAATTGTTTAGACAGATTTGCAGCACAGGAAAAATTCTCATGTTATATGCTAGTGACTCAAAGTCCAGCATACTTTCATTGACAGCCAAGTTGAGCGATTTGCCATAGGGTATCAATTTGCTCCTGCACTAGGTCAATCCTCTGATTGAACACCATCAAGCTTCCTTTTAGTTGAGCATTAATTCCTTTTTGTACAACTAAGGCATGAGCTACATTGGCTAAATGATTATTCAGGGTCTGAGCAGTCTGCCCAGTATGACTCATGGCTAATGCCCTGGTGGTGGCTCCAACAGCCGCCAATGAGATGGCAGTAACAATGGTGGCTGTAGTTCCAAGATCCCTTTTCTGTCTGAAGAGAGTCATAGTGTGAGGGGCATCAACAGTCACAGGCACCCAGCGAGGCATGCGAGTAACCAGGGCATACCTAAATTTACTAGCATTCCAGCATTGGGCAAAAAAGCAAGTATCATTACCACAATCACTTGGCTCTATCTGGCTAATAATGAATAAAAATGGGGGATATAAACAAACAGGTGTGGGCTTATAGGAAATATTATGAGAAGCCTTAACCCCCTCATTGGAACATCCTGCATCAGTTCTAGAACTAGCAGTGGTGGTGTCCGAGGTCTGAGTAGGTTCAGGAGACCATTGCCCCCAGGGGCGAGACGTGCTCCATGCAAATTGACTAACTCCATGTTTTCCTCCACTTTTGAAAGTCATTTAAGGTTCTTAAATTATTTTTCCCTTTTTTTTTAAATTTTTCATCAATTACACTTTCTTCATTCTGCATCCCCCCATAAACCCCTCCCTCCTCCCCTCCCAATCCTACCCTCTCTCCTCCCTGATTATGAGCTACTAATCCACACAGATTATGCCATATACTCTATCATATCTCATACATCCGAGTCAATGAAATGAATGGATGGAAAAGCAGTGAATCCTTCATATTCTGTGTCATTCAATTTGATATTTAAATTCAATTTCAAACTTACTACTTTCAAAATAGTACTTTCTTTTTTTTATTTATTTTATTTTTTTTATCAGTTACATTTTATTAACTCTGTATCCCAGCCGTGTCCCGATCCCTCATTCCCTCCCAGTCCCTCCCTCCCTCCCTCCCTCATCTCCACCATGCCCCTTTCCAAGTCCACTGATGGGGGGGACCTTCTCCCCATTCATCTGATCCTGTTTTATCAGGTATCTTCAGGACTGGCTGCAAAGCCCTCCTCTGTGGCCTAACAGGACTGCTCCTCCCTTCGGGGGTGGGGAGACCAAAGAGCCAGTCATCGAGTTCCTGTTAGAAAAAGTCCCTGTTCCCCTCACTTTGGGAAACCAATTGGTTACTGAGCTACCACAGGCTACATCTGAGTGGAGGTTCTAGGTTATATCCATACATGGTCCTTGGTTGAATGTCAGTCTCAGAAAAGACCCTGTGCCCAGATATATTTGGTCCTTGTGGAGCTCCTATCCTTTCCCCATCAGACTAACTCCCCTTCTTTCTTATGATTCCCTGTACTCTACCAAAGGTTTGGTCATGAGTCTTTGCTTTGAAAACACTGCTAGTTAGAGTCTTTCAGATGCGCTCAGTAGACTCCTGTCATACGTTCAATGCACATCCCATCTGTCTTTCTAAACGAGGATTGATCATCTTACCCCATGTCCGCTCAATTGATTATCTTTTTTAGGTGTATAGATTTCATTATGTTTATCATATCTTATAGGTCTATATAAGTGAGTATATCCCATGTTTGTCTTTCTCCTTCTGGGATATTTCACTCAGAATGATCTTTTCTAGATCCCACCATTTGCCTGCAAATTTCATGATTTCCTCCTTTTTGATTGCTGAGTAGTATTCCATTGTATAAAAATACCACAATTTCTGTACCCATTCCACCGTTGATGGACATCTGGGTTGTTTCCAGGTTCTGGCTATTACAAATAGAGCTGCTATAAACATGGTTGAGCAAGTGTCCTTTTTGTGTACTTGAACAAACTTTGGGTATATACCTAGCAGTGGTATAGCTGGGTCTGGAGGAAGCACTATTCCTATTTGTCTTAGAAAGCGCCAGATAGCTTTCCAGAGTGGTTGTACCAGTTTACATTCCCACCAGCAGTGGAGCAGGGTTCCCCTTTCTCCACAACCTCTCCAGCATGTGTTATCGCTTGAGTTTTTCATCTTGGCTATTCTGATGGGTGTAAGGTGATATCTCAGGGTCGTTTTGATTTGCATTTCCCTGATGGCTAATGAGGATGAGCATTTCTTTAAGTGTTTTTCTGCCATTCGATATTCCTCTGTCGAGAATTCTCTGTTTAGCTCTGTTCCCCATTTTTTAATTGGATTACTTGGATTGCTGCTTTTCAGCTTCTTTAGTTCTTTGTATATACTGGATATTAGTCCTCTGTCAGATAAAGGGTTAGTGAAGATTCTTTCCCAATCTGTAGGCAGTCGTTTTGTTTTGATGACGGTATCCTTTGCTTTACAGAAACTTTTCAGTTTCATGAGGTCCCATTTATTGATTGTTGCTCTTAGAGCCTGTGCTGTTGGTGTTCTGTTCAGGAAGTTGTCTTCTGTGCCAATGAGTTCTAGGCTGTTCCCCACTTTTTTTTTCCAATTGATTTAGGGTATCTGGTTTTATGTTGAGGTCCTTGATCCACTTTGACTTTAGTTTTGTGCAGGGTGATAAATATGGATCTATTTTCATTTTTCTGCATGTAGACATCCAGTTGGTCCAGCACCATTTGTTGAAGATGCTGTCTTTTTTCCATTGAATGGAATTGGCTTCTTTAAAATAGTACTTTCTAAAGTGTCAGCTGTTTCCTTACTGAAATTTCTACTCAGTCATGCTTAGAAAAAAAATTCACTGAGTACACATAGGTCCCAGCCCTGTGATAGGCAATTAGAACTCAAAAAATAACAAGACATCCACTTTTTGGTTTAGAAAAGGGAGAAAGACACATAAGTACACACATTAAAATATTATAGCTATTATACTAAAGCTAAGCATGGGAACTCAGAAGAAAGTCATGAGGAGAAGAACCATTTCTATAAAGGAAGAGAATGGAGGAGGTAAGAATTTAGGGAAAAGACAACACTTCTTGAGTCTTGGCGCTGGACTACTGACGGCCGAGTGAAGCAATCAAGTGAGGTACGTGAAGAAGAAGCAAAGAAACGAAGCAGTCCATATGCTGCTCAGTTGAACACGACAGCCGCTGGTCATGTGAAGAACTGAGCACTTGCAGTGTGGCTGTGGTAACTGACGACAGGAATATGCAGTCCTGTATATTTTTATTAATTTAATTTAAAAACTGACTGCAGGTACTGAGAAGACTTTTCATGTAATTGAGAAAACTTTTAAATATATTTGGAATACAGCTTGATATGTGAACTTACTTCCCAACGTTTTTTTCTCTTTTAGATTTACTTATTTTATGTGTACGAGTGTTTGTCTGTCTGTTTTATAGTGTGTGTGCCTAGGGATGGTTGTGAGCCACTATGTGGTTACCAGGAACCACACCTACATCCTCTGCAAGAACAGCAAGTGCTCCCAACTGGTGAGCCATTTCTCCAGCCTCAAACAATTATTGAAATCTAAATACAAATTAAGCATTTCTGATATAACCTAGGACCTGAATTAAGATGTGCTGAGTAGATTCTCAATACTTTATTACTTTTATGTTGATTACATGTCAAAATAATGTTTCAGATATAAAAATTAAATACCTTACTAAATAAAAAAAAGATATCTCTATTCTCCTTTCCCTTTATACATAAATTCAAGGTTTGAATGTATAGATTTTTAGATCACACAGGACATTCACATTGAATTTCATCCTATCTTTTGCAAGTGGCTTTTAAGTTTAAATCCCTGTAATTCTTATGTGCCTGCCTCTGCTCTCCAAGTGTTGGAATTAGAGGCATGAACCACCTTCTGGGTATGGATTCCTTATAGTTATTCTCTAAGGTTGTCCTGGTTTAATCTGGTTCTCCATTTCCCTTTAATTTTTAATGTTAGATGTAATCTTTCAAGTTTCTCAAATGTGTGCTCTATCATTGTAACTGATTTGTTCTGAATTTATTCCCTGGTAAATATTAATATTGTAACCTTAATTAAACATGTTCTGTCTTGCCTGTATGAGCTACATAAAATTTGATGTCTTAGCTAAGTCTTGCAAGGTTTTGCCATTTACATGCATCCCTCCATAACCAGGTATCTTTGCCATTTATCTGCCATTTACTGGTTTTCCATTTTGATGACCACATAATTAATTACACCATTGCACATGCACCATGAATTGGAGAAGTTAGAAATTTTTCTTTTGCTTTCCTAGTTGTTTGTTTTATATCCAGTAGTGCTGCACTAATTTTGTAGTTCCTTCCTCGGTATTGACCATTCCAGATCCTGGTTTGGAGGCTCCTTTCCATTAGTTTTGGTTCCATTAGGGGTTGATGAACCAACCATCAGTAAAACATGCACTAGCTAACCAAATGTCATGACCTTTCCATTGGTCCCTACATTTCAGTAGGTGCCTTTTGGGGGGGGAGCGGGTTTAGGGGTGGGGATTATAAGGGATTATGAGCTATTTCCACAGTCTAGGAAGGTACATAAATCTTTGCTACCATGTTCTGATCACGAAAGAATTCAGATAGGTATCGGTTCTACTGTAATATCTTTCCCTCCATGGCTAAGCCTACAAAGGACACTGCCTTCACAAGGATTTAATCTATCATTGTAGGGGTCACCCTTAGGACCATAGGGTGGTTGACAATAACTGAGTATATTTTTCTCCCTGCCTCATAAAATGTCCAGATTTGTTTCTCAAAGAGAGAATATTTACTCTCCTTATATGGAAAGTATTTTCAATAGAAGATATCAGACAAATATTGGTGGACTCCTTTTTACTTTATAAAGAGTCAATTATAAAATTGCCAAGTCACCAATAAATATGATATTCATAATTAGGGTATCACCTGGTTCAATATTAGTTAGGATAGCATGCATGGAGAGGAGCTTACTTGCAGTTACAAAAGCTGCTTATTGTTCCTATCCGTACTGGAATTTATCTGCCCTTCTAGTAACCCTCTAGAGGATTTTTACAATAATCCGTAATATGGAATGTGATTTCTCTAGTATGCAAACATACCAGTTAGGAGCTATATCTGAATTTTGTCCCTGGGTAGTGAGATTAAATGTGTGTGCAGCCACAAACTTGTCCTCTATAATCTAGAATTTAGAAAACAACTAATATACAGAGATCTGCCTGTCTCTTCTCGGGTTAAAGGCATGGGCTACAACCACCCTGCTCAAATATTTTCTCTTAGGTCCAAGTCACCCCAACTCTTAGAGATTTAGAAAACAAGTTTGAATTGTAGCAAACCTTTGAATTTACTTAAAACATTTTAACTCTCTTAACTTTTTTTTCCTACTAAACAAAATATCCTTTTTATTTAAGAAGAAATCTCAAACGCTGATGTCCAAAATTATGCAGGCTACATGACAAACTACGCTCTAACACTCTAACACTCTAACATAGAATTAATGTGTGATTTAATTGGATAACTTGGTTTGCTGCTTTTCAGCTTTTTTAGTTCTTTTTATATACTGGTTATTAGCCCTCTGTCAGATGAAGGGTTGGTGAAGATTCTTTCCCAATCTGTAGGCAGTCATTTTGTTTTGATGACAGTGTCCTTTGCTTTAAAGAAGCTGCTCAGTTTCATGAGGTCCCATTTATTGATTGTTCCTCTTAGAGCCTGTGCTTTTGGTGTTCTGTTCAGGAAGTTGTCTCCTGTCCAAATGAGTTCTAAAGTTTTCCCCACTTTTTCTTCTAAACAATTTAATGTGTCTGGTTTTATGTTGAGGTCTTTGATACACTTGGACTTTAGTGTTGTGCAGGGTGATAAGTACGGATTTATTTGCATTTTTCTACATGTAGACATCCAGTTAGACCAGTACCATTTGTTGAAGATGCTATCTTTTTTCCATTGTATGGTTTTGGCATCTTTGTCAAAGATCAGGTGTCCATAAGGGTGTGGGTTTATTTCTGGGTCTTCTGTTCAGTTCCATTCATACACCATTCTATTTCTATGCCAGCACAATGCAGTTTTTATTACTGTTGCTC
Organism: Meriones unguiculatus; assembly: GCF_030254825.1. Taxonomy (NCBI): domain Eukaryota; kingdom Metazoa; phylum Chordata; class Mammalia; order Rodentia; family Muridae; genus Meriones; species Meriones unguiculatus. Next base: position 60,928,063 of record NC_083354.1, read on the forward strand.
AAAAAATGGGGAACAGAGTTAAACAGAGAACTTTCTGTAGAGGAATATCAAATGGCAGAGAAACACTTAAAGAAAAGCTCAACATCATTAGCCATTAGGGAAATGCAAATCAAAACTACCCTGAGCTTTCACCTTACACCCCTCAGAATGGCTAAGATCAAAAACTCAAGTGACAACACATGCTGGAGAGGATATAGAGAAAGGGGAACCCTAATCCACTGCTGGTGGGAATGTAAACTTGTACAATCACTCTGGAAATCAATCTGGCGCTTTCTCAGAAAACTAGGAATAGTGCTTCTTCAAGATCCAGCCATGCCACTCCTAGGCATATATCAAAAAGAGGCTCAAGTACACAATAAGGACATTTGCTCAACCATTTTTGTAGCAGCTTTGTTTGCAATAGCCAGAAGCTGGAAACAGCCCAGATGCCCCTCAACTGAAGAATGGATGCAGAAATTGTGGTACATCTGCACAATGGAATATTTCTCAGCAAAGAAAAATAAAGAAATCATGAAATTTGCAAGTAAATGGTGGGACCTGAAAAGGATCATCCTGAGTGAGCTGTCCCATAAGCAAAAAGACACAGACAGTATATACTCACTCATATAGACATATAACATAGAATAAACCTACTAAAATCTATCCATATAAAGAAGCTAATCAAGAGAAAGGACCCTGACTAAAACACTCAATCCCCATCCCGAAAGGCAAAGAGGATGGACATCAGAAGAAGAAAACAGGAAACAACCTAGGAACCTGCCACAGAGGGCCTCTGAAAGGCTCTGCCCTGCAGACTATCAAAGCAGATGCTGAGACTTATGGCCAACTGTTGGGCAGAGTGCAAGGAATCTTATGTAAGAAGTGGGAAATAGTAAGATCTGGAGAGAACAGGAACTCCACAAGGAGAGCAACAGAACCAGAAAATTTGAACACAGGGGTCTTCCCAGAGACTCATACTCCAACCAAGTACCAGGCATGGAGATAACCTAGAACCCCTGCACAGATGTTGCCCATGGCAGTTTAGTGTCCAAGTGGGTTCCATACTAATGGGAAGAGGGACTGCCTCTGACAAAATCTGATTGGCCTGCTTTTTGATCACCTCCCTCTGAGGGGAGAGCAGCCTTACCAGGCCACAAAAGATGACAATGCAGCCACTCCTGATGTGATCTGATAGAGTAAGATCAGAAGGAAGGAGAGGAGGACCTCCCCTATCAGTGGACTTGGGGAGGGGCATGGGTGAAGAATGGGGAGTGAGGGTGGGACTGGTAGGGGAGGAGGAGGGGCTTATAGGGGGATACAAATTGAATAAAGTGTAATTGATAAAATAAAATAAAATAAAAATATGTGATTTAAGAATCTCATTTTTCTACTCATGAAAGAAAAAAAAAATCTGCCAAGATGACTTCCCAATTCTGAATGTCTATAACCCAAACACAAGGGCACCACATTCATAAAAGAAATATTACTAAAGCTTAAATCAGACAATGAACCCCACACATTAATAGTGGGAGACCAGCTCTCTTCCACTCTCACTCATAGATCAATGACACCAAAACTAAATGAAGAAATAATGAAATTAACAGATATCATGAATCAAATAGACCTAACATATCAATCGAACATTCCACTCAAACACAAAAGAGTACACATTGTTTTCAGCACCTCATGGAACATTCTCCAAGATTGACCATATACTTGGTCACAAAGCAAACGTCAACAGATACAAGAAGTTTGAAATAACCCCTTGTATCTTATCAGACCACCATGGATTAAAGCTTGAATTAAAAAACGACAGAAAGCCTATTAACACATGGAAACTGAGAAACTTCCTACTTAATGGCCACTGGTTCAGGGAAAAATAAATAAATTTTAAAACTTTCTAGAATTCAATGAAAATGAAGGCACAGCATACCCAAACTTATGGGGCACAATGAAAGCAGTGCTATGGGGAAAGTTAACAGCACTAAGTGCCTTCATGAAGAAATTGGGGAGCTCTTATACCAGCAATTTAAAAGTATACGTAAAAACTCTATAACAAAAGAAGCCTGACACAGAGGACCTCTGAAAAGCTCTGCCCTGCAGACTATCAATGTAGATGCTAAGACTTATTGGCAACCTTTGGGAAGAGTGCAGGGAATCTTAGGAAAGAAGGGGGTCTTTCTATTTCGAAAGACCTGGAGAGGACAGTAACTCCACAAGGAGAGCAACAGAACCAAAAAATCTGAGTTCAGGGGGTCTTTCCTGAGACTGATATTCCAACCAAGGACTATGCATGGAGATAACCTAAGACCCCTGCACAGATGTACCCCATAGCAGTTCAGTATCCAAGTGGGTTCCATTGTAATAGGAACAGGGTTTGTCTCTGACATGAACTGATTAGCCTGCTCTTTAATTACCTCCCCCTGAGGGGGAAGCAGCATTACCAGGCCACAGAAGAGGACAAGGCAGCCACTCCTGATGAGACCTAATTGACTAGGATCAGAAAAAGGAAAAGAAGTCCTCTCCCATCAGTGGACTTGGGGAGGGGCATGCATACAGAGGGTGGAGGAAGGGAAGGATTGGGACAGGAGGAGGGAGGGAACCACTGGGAGGATACAAAGTGAATAAAGTGTAATTAATAAAGAAAAAAAAAAAAGAAGCAAACACACCCAAGATGAGCAGTTGGCAGGAAATAAACTCAGGGTTGAAATCAATAACTTAGAAACAAAGAGAACAATACAAAGAATCAATGGAACCAAGAGCTGGTTCTTTATGAAAATCAGAAACATAGACAAATCCCTTGCCAAACTAACTAAAGGCAGAGAGACAATATATATTTTGTCTTCATGTATGTATGCTCATGTGTGTACATGTTTGTTTGTGTGTATTCCTGTGTGGTATGTGTGTTTGTGTTTGTGTGTGTCTGTGTGTGTGTGTGTGTGTGTGTGTGCAGGAGCATATGCACATATATGCACATGCATATGGAGGCAAGGATCAACCTTGAATTCGGAGGAAATCCAAAGAATCATTAAGTCTTACTTCAAAAACCTGTATTCCACAAAACTGGAAAAACCTGAAGAAAATGGAAGATTTTCTTAATAGATTTCAATTACCAAAGCTAAATGAAGATCAGGCAAACAGTTTAAAGAGTCCTAAAATTCCTAAGGAAATAGAAGCAGTCTTCAAAAGAAGCCCAGGGCCAGATGATTTTGGCTCAGAATTCGACCAGACTTTCAAAGAAAAACTAATACCAATACTCCTCAAACTATTCCTCAAAATAGAAACAGAAGGAACATTGCCAAATTCATTCTACGAGCTTTATATCAAAGTGGCTGGATACAAAATTAACTAAAAAAAAAAAATCAGTAGCCCTCTTGTATACAAATAACAAATGCACTGAGAAAGAAATTTGGGTACAACACCCTTCACAATAGTCACAAAAAACATAAAAATATTTTGGTGTAACTCTAACCAAGCAAGTTAAAGACCCATATGAAAAGAACTTCAAGTCTCTGAAGAAAGAAATTGAAGAAGATATCAGAAGATGGAAATATCTCCCATGCTCATGGATCCATAGAATTAACAGAGTAGAAATGGCCATTTTACCAAAAGCAATCTATAAATTCCATGCAATTCCCATCAAAATACCAACACAATTCTTACAGCCCTTAAAAGAACCATTCTCAACTTCATATGGAAAAACAACCCAGGATGGCTAAAACAATTCTGTACAACAAATGATCTTCTAGAGCTTTCTCCATCCCTGATCGCATGCTGTGGATAAAGGGGAATATTCCTCCATTGCTGGTGGGAGTGCAAACATACGCAGCCTCTCTGGAAATCAGTCTGGCACTTTCTCAGAAAGTTGGATACAGTTCTACCTCATGACCCAACTATACTACTCCTGGGCATATACCTAAAAGATGTCCCACCATACAACAAGGACACCTGCTCAACTTTGTTCATAGTGGCTTTATTCATAATAGCCAGAAACTGGAAACAACCCAGATATCCCTCAACCAAAGAATGGATAAAGAAACAGTAGTACATCTACACAAAGGAATAATATTCAGCTACTAAAAACAAGGACATCAGGAAATTTGCAAGCAAATGGATGGAATTAGAAAGATCATCCTGAGTGAGGTAACCCAGACTCAGAAAGACAAATGTGGTATATACTCATGTATAAGTAGATATGAGCCATATAATATAGAATAATCATACTATAAACCATAGACCTAAAGAAGCTAAGTAAAAAGGAGGACCCTAGGGAGGATGCTTAATTCTCATTCAGAAGGGCAAATTCTCACACTGGAAGAGGTTGAAGATAAGGAACAGGATGGGAGCCAGCCATAGATGTCCTCTGAAAGACTCCACCTACCAGAGAATTGAAGCAGATGCTGAGAATCACAGCCAAAAATTGGGCAGAACACAGGGAGTCTTATGGAAGAGTTTGGGGTAGAAGGACCCAGAGAGGACAGAAACTCCACAAGAAGACTAACAGAGTCAACAAATCTGGGCCCAGAGGGGCCTGAGGAGACTAATGCACTAACCAAGGACCATCATGAAGAGGACCTAGGCCCCCTATTCATGTGTAGTCAATAGGCAGCTCAGTCTTCATGTGGGTTCCCTAGTAAGTGGATCAGGGGCTATCTCTGACATGGATTGCCTGCTCCTTGATCACTTCCCCCTGGTGGAGTGGCCTTGCCAGGCCACAGAGGAAGAGGATGCAGCCAGTCTTTGATGAGATTTGCTAGTCTGGGGTCAATTGGTAGGGGAGGAGTTTCCCCCTTTCTGAGGACTACAGGAAGGAGATGGGAGGAGAGGAAAGGAGGGTCAAACCAGGATGAGACAAGGGAAGAGGCTACAATTGGGTTGTAAAGTGAATAATTTTTTAAACAAATGTAAATAACAATAATAATAATAATCCCATTTTTTTATTTTATGCCAGTAAGGAAAGTGTGCCTTTGTAAATTATCATTTGAAAATATTATTGCCATATAGTACAGAAATTACAGGATAAGCATACTACAAGGCATATGCCCAAATACGATAAATAACAAGGAGGATCCAAGGGAGGATGCATAAATCTGACTTGGAAGTGGAGATAAAATAGACAGAGGTAGTGACTGAAGAGAGGGAACAAGGTAGGAAAGGGGGCACAGAGAGTAAAGAGAGTGGAGAACAGACCTGGGGAGAGTGACGGAAAAAAGACAGATGCCTATAGAGAAAACAGAAATGGAGTATAGGGCTATCTCTGTGACAAACTGGAGAACTAAATCAGGGCAGGACCCTAGGAGGATATGAGGGGGATTCAAGCAGATTGATTTCCAAAGTGGTTGTACAAGTTTACATTCCCACCAGCAGTGGAGGAGGATTCCCCTTTCTCCACATCCTCTCCAGCATGTGTTGTCACTTGAGTTTTTGCTCTTAGCCATTCTGGTGGGTGTAAGGTGAAATCTCAGGGTCCTTTTGATTTGCATTTTCCTGATGGCTAAGGATGTTGAGCATTTCTTTAAGTGTTTCTCTGCCATTCAATATTTCTCTATTGAGAATTCTGTTTAGTCTGTACCCTTTTATTTAAATTGGATTACTTGATTTGTTGCTGTTTAACTCACTTCATATGAAATAACAAGAAATCCAGAATCACTAAAGCAATTCTCTACAATAAAAGATCTTTTGGCGGTATCTCCATCCGTCATCTCAAGGTATACTATAGAGCAACAGTGAATAAAAACTGTTGGGTACTGCTATAGAAACAGGCTAGTGAGTAAATGGAATCAAATAAGAGACCCAGAAAAAAAAAACCAAACACTTATGGACACCTGATTTTTGACAAAGATGCAAAGACCATACAATGGAAAAATTATAGCATCTTCAACAAACAGTGCTGGTCTAACTGGATATCTACATGTAAAAAATGCAAATAGATCCATACTTATCACCATGCACAAAAGTAAAGTCCAAGTGGATCAAAGACCTCAATATAAAACAAAACATACTAAACCACTTAGAAGAAAAAGTGGGAAAGAGCCTTGAACTCATTGGCCCAGGAGACAACTTCCTGAACAGAACACCAACAGCACAGGCTCTAAGATCAACAATCAATAAATGAAACCTCATGAAACTAAAAAGCTTCTGTAAAGCAAAAGACATTGTCATCATAACAAAACGAGAGCCTACAGACTGGGAAAGGATCTTTGAAACTCTACATCTGACAGAGGGCTAATATCCAGAATATATAATGGAGCCTCTCTTACAGAGACCATCGCTTAAAAACACAACTCATTACAAGTTAAAAGATTGTGGTGATCCTGACCCCCACAGATACATCTACAGCATAGCCCCTGCATTAGTCACTCCAGGTCACTGTGGAAGAGGGACAAAAAGATTGAAGGATGCAGAATACCAGGAAGTCTGATATTGAATATTCGCTCCTAGAAATGGCTCTATAAACAAGAACAAAATAAGGAATATGTTGACATGGAAGAGAAAATTTTTGGAAGGGTTCCACTATTAGACAAAGAATTTAACATATTCAAGGGATGAGTTCCCTATCGGATCACTCAATACAAAGCATTCAGTATTTGGGATGTCTATTCAAGGTTATCAACTTGAGTTCATCTGTAATTAACTAAAACCCAAGAGCCTGGGATATTTCTCCTGAGAGATTTTTCTTGATTGAATAATTTGAAGCAGGGAGACCCACCTAAATCCAGATCATTTACAGTCCAAGGATCCACTTAACTCTTGGCCACAACTTTGGTTAAAAGAAACAAATCATCCATTTTTTTTGCCCTAGAATTCTCAAAGGCAGATACTAAACAGCTTCTACTAACCTGTTCAACTAGAGTTAGGGCTTTTGTTAAAGAATCTGGTTATCACTCTAGATGAAAAGTAATTTACTAATATGAGGGGCTCCAGCTCCTTGCTCATGTGAGGTAATTCATTTCATGGTATTGATTTAAAGTCAATCACCAGGGAAGTTAGAGACTACACTGAAGCTAGACCATCACTGAGCCTGAGTTCATCCATAGGCTACCTAATTCCAATTAAGAGCAATCCTTATCTGAACTACATTTAGCTTCAGGATTCAAATATGCTTTATATACATTAGAACCTTCATCAATCTGACAAATCCAGTCCCATTGTCTGGGATTCAATGGGTGAGTATATGTAACTTTAACATCTTTCTCATCTTTATACACACTTTGGACTCCATCTTAATAAATTCATTATGATCCCTTGTGTTCTCTAAATAGTAAATACTACTCAGTGTGAAAAACTGGCATGTCCCATAAATAATACTAAACACCCTTTTTCTGCCAGGCCTCCTTAATAGTTATAGCTATTCTTCCCTTGATCTCATAATCACTGAAAATTAATATATCATTGATGTAGCTTACTATCAAAGTAAATAAAATATTAGATTGCAAATCTGGTAAAACAAAGACACAAAAATCCTAGTAAAGCTTATTTACAATAGCATAGAGAAGAAGCATACAGGCAAACACTAACAGAATACCACTGCTGGACAGACTGCAAAAACCAACAGATCATGGGGATCCCAGCCCAGCAGATACACCTAATTCCTAGCCCCTGCATCACTGGCTCCAGAAACATTGTGGAAGAGGGTGAGGAAGACAGAAGAGCCAGAATTCTGGGAATTCTGCTGTGAATACAGTTTTTCCTAAAAAATGGCTGCATAAGCCAATCCTGATGAGACCTGATAAGCCGGGGTCAGATGGAAGGGGAGGAGGATCTCTCCTATCAGGGGACTTGGGGAGAGGCATGGCAGGAGATGAGGGAGGAAAAGTGGGGTTGGAAGGGAATGAGGGAGGAGGCTACAGCTGCGATACAAGGTGAATAAACTGTAAGTTGTAAAAAAATTAATATTTTTTTAAATGGCTGCATAAATGAGAACAGAACAATGGATACGTTGATGTGCAAGTGGGAAATTTTGACAAAGAATTAGCCTCTACCAAAGATGAGCTACTTAACTGAGCACCCTATAAAATGTGGCCAGACCTTGTGATGCTATTCTTGCTTGTGAATTTGACTACATCTGGAATTAATTAAAATCAAAGAGGCTGGGATTTTTCCTGGTTGAATCATCTGGAGTGAAGAGGCCCACCTTAATCTGCATCTATTGAGATGTGAGGATCCACCTTAAGTCTTAGCTGCACCTTCTGGCACCAACCTATATAAAGAATTTGTAAGAAGAATTGAAATGGGACTGTAAAAGTGATATGATTTTATTTCAACTAAAACCCCATGAGAATTAAAATATGAAAACACAGCATGCAGGTTCAACACACTGAACAGTATCTAACTGACATGTTATGTGTTCGGCCAGGTGGTAGTCGTGGTGCATGACTTTAATCCCAGCACTTGGCAGGCAAAGTCAGCAGGATCTGTAAAGTTCCAGGCCATTGCGGTCTACTGAACTAGTTCCAGGAAAGCCAAGACTACCAGGAAAAACCCTGTTTCATGAGAGCAGGGAGGAGCAGAAAGATGTTGCAGGTTCTTTTTTTTTTTTATGTTTAGTTTTATTTCGATTTTTTTTTGTTGTTGTTGTTGTTGTTTCTTTCTCTCTGGCTTTCTTTTTTTGTAGACAGTTTTTTTTTTTTTCTTGTGTATCGAGCTGTGGATGTCCTGGACTTGCTTTGTAAAGCATGCTGGCCTGGAACTCACAGAGATATACCGCCCTCTGAGTCCCTGAGTGCTTGATTAAAGGCATATGCCTCACAATGTTGCAGGTTCTTGGATATTTTACTCCTATAGCATTTCCGTGGGATTCTCTAGCTGGTTACTGTGAACACTAAATGTCTATTGAGATAGGCATCTTTGAACTCTAGCGACACTATACACAGAGGGAATTGATATACAATTACGTACACGAACAATTTGGCTGGTGTTTTGTGATTTTAAGGAACAGAAAGTTGAGTTAGTGGGAAAAGTGGATCAGTTTGAGAGGAGTTACAAGTGAGATGAACAGGATAAAAATAAATTGAACTAAATTTTCAAGGAACCAATAAAAATTTTAATGTTGAAAGTTGCTAAAATCACAGATTCATAACATAATCATCACTTACCTTAGCAAAAGTAAAAATATAAGCACACTGAAAGTATTTAGGTACCTCAAAATTTGTTGAAAAATCACTAAGTCTTTTTTTTAAGACAAATTCTTACTGTATATCCTAGGTAGGCCTTGCCCTAAAACTCTTCCTGCTTCAGGATCCCAGTTCTCAAACTTTGGGATAAAGTGTGAGCTGACACACCCAGCTAAGCACTGACTCAGGAAACCTTTTTTTTGGAAATGGTGTTGATTCAATCTTATATATTTTTTAAATATTTCAGATTTCTTTTTTTCATTAATTACTTTTTTATTCACTTTACATCCCTATCATAGTCTTCCCCTTCTCTTTTTCCCTGTCCCACACTCCCTGCATCTTTCCTCATCCCACTTCCCTTATTCCACAGAAAGTGGGAGTCCCCTCTACCATGATTCAATCTTTTATTTAGAAAGGTGCTATTGGAAGCATTAGTAAAAGCAACCATGGGAGGAAGTGGGCAGGGTCTCTAGAGACTGTATATAAGAACACTCCAGGATCGATTCAGGTTCACTCTTCTCCAGAGCAGACAGAGTGTGTCTCCAAATCTTCTGGCTCCAGACCCTGCTAGATCTATCACCTCTACACAATGAGGATCTGACCCCAGAGCTGAGCTAATTTTACTGCATCCCAACAAAATATTGCTGAGGCCACAGACAGTTGCTTGGGTGAGTGCATGATTTACAGGAAAGAAATCATTAATATTTACCACTTTTAATTAATTACCAAACTAAGGATTCTGCTTAGATGTGATATTTCACTATTTAGCAAAAATGATTCTATTACCATTTAATCATATTCCTTGGTATGTAATATGTTAAAGCTGTGGAAAATTATAGATTTATTATGCATGATTTAGTTCTTCTGATGTATTATACTAAGAGGCAATTACAAGACACTTTTTAATTTTGAATTTTTTCTTAATTCTAAAGTATTTGAACATTTTTCTATGGATGTACTACATATAAGCAAGATCATAACATCTAATATTGCATACATATACAATATGTAACAAATAAACGGCTTGAAAAAGACCAGTCTTTAGAGATATTTTGGAGTAGTATAGAATTAAAAAATACAACATTTAGCAAAAGAAAAAAAATTATTTTTAAAAATTTATTTTTATTATTACATTTTATTAACTCTATAGACCAGCTGTATCCCGCTCCCTCAATCCCTCCCAATCCCACCCTCCCTCCCTCATCTCCTCACTGCCCTTTTTTCAGTCCACTGATTGGGGAGGACTTCTTCCACTTTCATCTGACCCTATTTATCAGGTATCTTCAGGACTGCCTGAAAAGTCTTCCTCTGTGGCCTAGCAGGACTGCTCCTCCCTTGGGAGTGGGGAGGAATATTTTTTTCTATTGTAAATGGTAGGAGAATCTCAGGGATGTTTGATAGTAGGCTGCCATGTTGTGAGAAGTGGCTATTTTTTGCTATAGATTGGTTTACTAGAATGGAAGTCTACATGTAATAAAGTAGAGAGAACTAATTAAACCATTTTATTCATAAGACTAGATTCTGGTTAAATGATGCATTTTTTCAATGCTGTGTTTAATTTTTGATATTTCTGTGTATTTATGAATTATTTTGGAGTGAGGTGTATAATGTACTGAAAAAAAAACAAATGAGAAAAACATGACCATCAAATAAGTTTAGAAAGGAAATCAGGAGGCTGGATAGATGGCTCAGAGGGTAAGAGCACTGGCTGTTCTTCCCAAGGTCCTGAGTTCAATTCCCAGCAACAACATAGTGGCTTACAACCCTTTATAATGAGATATTGTGCCCTCATCTGGCATACAGACAGAACACTGTATAAATAATAAATAAATCTTGAAAGAAAGAAAGAAAGAAAGAAAGAAAGAAAGAAAGAAGAAAGAAAGAAAGGAAGGAAGGAAGGAAGGAAGGAAGGAAGGAAGGAAGGAAGGAAACCAGTAGTCAGGTGAAAGAAAGAAAGAAAGGAAGGAAGGAAGGAAGGAAGGAAGGAAGGAAGGAAAAAAGGAAAGAAGGAAGGAAGGAAGGAAACCAGTAGCCAGGTAGTGTTTGCACAAGCCTTTAATTCCAACAGTGGGAAAGCAGTAGCAGGCCTGAGGTTCGAAGGCAGCCAGGGATTCAAAGATAAACCTTGTCTTAAAGGACAAAAAGAGAAAAGAAAAGAAAAAAAAAGAAATGGAATGGAATGAAGGAAGTACTGGAGTCGCAGTCCCTTTGCCCAACTAAATATAGACAATGAGTATTTGTATGGGTTTTTGAGGTACACAGGATATCCAGCTAAAGTCATTTGATTCCATTTGTTTCAAACAGAGAAACTCAAGCTATTTGAAAGAAATTTGCATCAATCAAACCAAGATTATTTCTGTGTAGACGCTTAAAGGGATAGAAAGTGAACACCTGTTCCTTAGACAGCCAACTCTCAAATAATCATGTGAACTTCACTAATGCCTTAAGATTTCCTCCCGTAAACTCGGGCAGGAGTTCAGGAGTTGTGTCTTTGGTAAGCAAAACAAACAAACAAACAAAAAAAACAATGTTCCTAGATTCAGGACTGACATGAGATGACTGGACAAGTCTCTGAAAGATAGTTGGCTTAGATTGACTTCAGGTGGGAAGTTGCTCCCACAAGGCTGGTGAGGTCACTGCACCATTCCACAGGTTGAGGCTAAAAAGAGAGATGAGTAATATTCCATTGTGTAGATGTACCACAATTTCTGCATCCATTCTTCAGTTGAGGGGCATCTGGGTTGTTTCCAGCTTCTGGCTATTACAAATAAAGCTGCTACAAACATGGTTGAGCAAATGTCCTTTTTGTGTACTTGAGCCTCTTTTGGATATATGCCCAGTAGTGGTATGGCTGGATCTTGAGGAAGCGCTATTCCTAGTTGTCTAAGAAAGCGCCAGATTGGAAACAGCCCAGATGCCCCTCAACTGAAGAATGGATGCAGAAACTGTGGTACATCTACACAATGGAATATTACTCAGCAATGAAAAATAAGGAAATCATGAAATTTGCAGGTAAATGGTGGGATCTGGAAAGGATCATCCTGAGTGAGTTGTCCCAGAAGCAAAAAGACACACATGGTATATACTCACTCATATAGACATACAACATAGGACAAACCCACTAAAACCTGTGCATCTAAAGAAACTAAGCAAGAGAGAGGACCCTAACTAAAATGTCCAATCCCCATCCGGAAAGGCAAAGAGGATGGACATCAGAAGAAGAAGAAAACAGGAAACAACCTAGGAACCTACCACAGAGGGCCTCTGAAAGCCTCTGCCCTTCAGACTATCAAAGCAGATGCTGAGCCTGATGGGCAACTGTTGGGCAGAGTGAATGGAATTTTAGGTAAGAACTGGGAAATAGTAAGAGCTGGAGAGGACAGGGTCTCCACAAGGAGAGCAACAGAACAAGAAAATTTGAACACAGGGAACCTCCCAGAGACTCATACTCCAAACAAGGACTATTCATGGAGATAACCCAGAACCCCTGCACAGATGTAGCCCAGGGCAGTTCAGACTCCAATTGGGTTACATAGTAACGTGAAGAGGGACTGCCTCTGACATAATCTGATTGGCCTGCTCTTTGATCACCTCCCTCTGTGGGGGAGCAGCCTTACCAGGCCATAGTAGAGGACAATGCAGCCACTTTTGATGTGAACTGACAGACTAAGATCAGAAAGGAGAGGAGAACCTCCCCTATTAGTGGACTTGGGGAGTGGCATGCAAGCAAAGGGAGGAGGGAGGGTGTGATTGGGAGGGGAGGAGGGAGGGGCTTATGGGGGGATGCAGAATGAATAAAGTGTAATTGATGAAAAATTAAAAAAAAAGAGAGAGAGAGATGAGCTGATCAGCAAGCTTCCCTTGCTTCCTGCTTCCTGATTTTGGACGCCATGGGGCCAGCTGCCTAGAGCTCCTGCCAACATTTCTTCCCCACCATGATGACCAATACCTTGAAATATAAACCCTCAAAAATTCTTGTTCTTGTTAGGTACTTGTAACAGAGAGAAAAAGTAAATAATATTGCTTTAAGTGTCAATGGATGGGAGAGTGGAACCTGAATGATTAGTAAGCTAAAATCAGAAAGCAAAGCAAAGCATTTACTAGGGAAGGTGTGAAGCCGGGGTGCCTTCTCTTGGACAGAAAACAAAGGAGTTGTTTTACTCACACATGTCTGTAAGGTAGTGTGTGCATGTATATACACATTTTTTTCACCCCCAAAACACTAAAAGAAAGTCTCTGAATTTGAGCCAAGGCAACATTTGGCAGAAGTCTCCAGGACAATTTCAGATCAGAAGGCACAAAAGGTCAACAGATTTTTTTTTTTTTTTCGATCTTGAAACAGTGTTTCTCTGTGTTGCCTTTGCCGATCAGGACTTGCTTCATAGACTAGGGTAGACTCAAACTCACAGAGATCTTCCTGTGTCTTCCTCCCTGAGTGCTGGGATCAAAGGCATTTGCCCCCACGTCCGGCTATTACTCTCTGTTTCTGTCAGGAAAAGTGTAACAGAAAATATCAACACCCAAAATCCTATGCTTCCTTTTATCCTTGATCACGCAGAAAATGAAGGCTATTTTGCCATAGACAGAAATGAATCACAACTTGACTCTGATTTTGTGCAGTCTCTTGCTTCTCTGGGGTCCAATAATAGCAATTCTGCTTCTTTCCTCAGGAAAATGGAGTCAGGCATCTCACAGGCCTCCCAAGAAGAGCTCACCTGCTCCATATGCTTGGGCTGCCTTTCAGACCCAGTAACCATAAGCTGTGGCCACAGCTTCTGTCGGGCCTGCCTCTGCCTTTCCTGGGAAGACATGCAAGTTCCTGTCCACTGTCCCATGTGTAGGCATCCATCCCAGCAGAAGGACTTTAGAACCAACGTTGTTCTGAAGAAGCTGGTGAACATTGCCAGACAGGACATTCTCATGAAATACCTGAGCTCTGAGGAGCACAAGTGTGTGACCCACAAGGAGGCAAAGATGATCTTCTGTGAGGAGAAGAGGGTCCTCCTCTGTCAACTGTGCTCTGACTCCCAGGAGCACAAGGGTCACAGACACTGTCTCATTGAAGCAGCTGCTGAGGGGCAAATGGTAAGTGATGGTTCTGAGAGAACTTGAAAGGTGGAGAGAGAGAGATTAGCAGAACACAGGAAGATGCCTGTCCTGATTATGAGGAAGACTTTCTGTTCTAAATGGTGGCAAATTTTAAACATGTAACGGAGAGAGAATGACTGTAAATATAAACATTTCTTTAGAAAACCCTAAGTGTAAAGATAATATCTAATTTATATTTCCTCATGTCCAGGTCACTGGAAAGTGACCATGTAAGTTCATAGATTTCTAAACTGTCCATGGCTGGAGACTAAATGAGAGAAAAAAAAAATACATTGGAATTAACTAGAGAGAAGGATCTGGGAATCCCAACCAGATGCATGTTACTCAGTGAGGCTTATAAATCACTTAACAAAGGATTATGTTGTATTTTTTATTTCTATTGCCTGAAATCTAAAATTCATTGTCAACAAAAGAAAAATGAAGTACACTGTGATCCTTCTACTCTCCCTAAAGTAATCTGTTCATTGCCTAAGAGTCCATCAGTACTACCCAAAGTGGACACTTACTGTTTTTTACAGCAGAGATTTCTAAATCAAATGGCATCTTTGTGGGAGAAGCTCCAAGAAAATCAAGAGAATCTAAAGGCAGAGAACAGAATGACAACTCAGTGGTCGGTGGGTATGAAACTGATGCTGAAAATCAGCTTGAAAATAGGTTGAGGCAGCTCTCTTGAAAACTTCACAAGCTGGGAATAAGGCATGGGCATTGATACTAGGAAAACCTTTTCTGCAGGCCTCTAATTCTGAGTGTGGTATACAACTCTGCACTCAGAGAGCGTGGACAGGCTGTGGTAGAGAATGTTGAGTCTAATGAGTGACTTCCTGACAGTTCAGCACAGTGTGTTTGACTTTATGGCTATATCATGATATTTAATTTCTACGTGCAGAATGTTATGTTTGTGTGAACATATGAATTATCAAAAATATCTTTTCAATTGGCTCAAGATGTCATTAAATTGATGAAAATACTTAGAGAAAATGATGGGTTCGTTTGATTGTGCCACTAACAAAGAAAATTGAATGAAATAAAATAATTTCCATTTCTAAAAAGTGGGAAAGGTAAAAGTGGGGACAGGATCGACCAGTCAAATTTAAGCTTAGATGGAATCAGTTGAGATGATAAAATATTCTGGGCTTTTCCTTCAGGACTATGTGACTCTTCGGAAAGAAATGATCAGGAAAGAATATAGGAAACTACATCCAATCCATTATGAAGAAGAAAAGCAGCATATAGAGTATATGGAAAATGAAGGCCAAACTATGTTAGAGAAACTGAGGAAAAGTGAAGTCTTGATGGTCCAAAAGAGGAGTCAACTAATAGAAATGTATCGGGAGCTGATGACAATGTCCCAGCAGCCATATGTGGTGCTGCTCCAGGTGAGCATGGAGGAGTGCATGAAAGGGCTTTGTTACCTGAGGCCCCCACTCTGACTGTTACATCTAAGATAGCTGTCCACATTCCCTGCACTTATTGTCAGTGCATGGATTTTAGGGATAATCTGGAGACACTATGTTCTGTCATAACCTTAAAAGAGCAAGATTTTGACAGTGTGTCAGTGGATTCCCCATTGAATATCTCCTCATTCTTTTTTGCTTTTGTAGCTTGCTTCTCTAAAATTCCAAATTCAGTTATTCCTGTTAGCAAACATTCATTCTTTTTTGCCTCTACTTGAAAATTATGTACAGTTTTAAAGAAATTTATAGCTAATGTCTTCCTTTACAAAATGTAATTTTGTGTGTTCTTTGGAAGATGAAGCTTTGATGCATGGACTTCTTTGGTGGTAAATGATGGCCCGAAACTCACAGGAATCCTGAGGTCTAAAATCCCCAAATTTTGGAATTACAGGCATGAGATGTCATTCAGGGGTGACTTTGCAGTTTTAAACTATTCTTAGTAAAAGCATGCCTGTGCTTTGTGGACAGGCTCAAGGAAAGTCCCACTTGTAGACATCTGTGGGTTGTAAAACAATGTACAATCCCTATGCATGTTCTTCTCCAATATTGCCCTCACTGTCTGATTTCATTGAGAATTCTCTTCTGCTCATTTGTTTGTTTGGTATTATCTTAAGACATGAAAATAAATTTGAAAGTTCAATAAGTGTGATGATGACTAACATTTATATGAACTTCATACAAAAACATTGTAAGCCATTTCTTCAGAAATCTTAACTATTCTTGTTGTCTTTGCAGGATTTGGAAGACATGTTCAGAAGGTGAGTACAATTATCAGTGCAAGCCAGGATCCTTGAACTAGGCTATGAAATTGACCAAGCTGCCTTAGCAAACTAAAAATATCCTTTAGATATGAATAATACTCAATTGCTTGTGTATGAAGTTTGAGATTGGTTTCATGTATATGACACCTATTCTTTACCAGAAAGTGTCTTTACTTACTACATAACAGTAAAGCAGTATATGCAAGAGGGCTCGGTGATAAAATATCTACTTTTGAAATCATAAATCTTGAGGCCCATCAGCAGCATTTTCTGGTAGTAGAAGAAATAGCAGGACACATGGACAAACAAATTGGTAACAGGAAGGTCTCCAAAAAGTATCTAGGAGGAAACTACCCTGTCTCCTGATCGTGGGGTCACTATGATATCCGAACATGCTTGTGTGAAAGATTTTCAGTCAACTGTTCACTTGTACGAATTTGATTTGCTTTCTTTATGTGTGTGCACACATGCATGTGTGCCATTGTCCACGTGTGGAGGTCAGAGGACAATTTTCAGGAGTCAGTCCTTTCCTTCCACCATGGGTTCCAGGGATTGAAATCAAGTTGTCAAGCTTGTGTAGGAAAGGATTTAACTCCTGAGTCACTGTCTGAACTTGGAGTGAGCATTTCTCCTAATCACTGTGATGGTGTCTTTAGCACCAGGCAGATCAAAGTATTCCTCTCCTTGCAGGAGTGAGTCAGTGCAGCTCTGCATGCGCCAGCCTATGAAACCAGAGCTCAGTGCCCTGCCCATCACTGGACTGATTGAGAGGTCCAAGTGCTTCCAAGGTGAGTGTCAGCACTGCTGAAATGACCGGAGGTGTCCTTCAACAATGAGATAACCCTAACACACCTGTGTTTTTTTAATCTCCACTGAAAGATGTGTCAATGTAAGTCTCATTTCTAATCATGTTTATTCACATGGTCATTTAAAAATATACAGGATCATGAAAATATTTTTGTATGTGATCCAGGATGAAAATATAATACCACTTGTTCCTTGACACATAAGGAATGATAAATTAATTCAATATAATCTAATTCATGTTAAATAAACCCAATGATGAAGATATTTGATTGTCTCTCCTTAAACATTTTAGCAGTTGAATTTATAAAGAACATGCATTTCTTAGATTAAAAATATACAAAATATAGTGATAGACACTTGTAATCTTAATATAATGTCGAGACATGGGGATTACTGGTGAGTTTGAGGCTAGTGTGGTCGATAAAGTGAGTTCCAGGCCAGTCAAAAATATATACCAAGACTGTATCAAACAGAATTAAATAAATAAACATAAAATAACTATATACACAGGATGTATATAATGAGCAATAAAAATAAAACAAAATTATAGGATATGAGACAGTGTCTAAATTTCCCTATTAGATATAAATGTGAATTATACCCTCACAGGGAAAGAGTATCAGAGATGCCAGGGGATAAAGGCAGACAGTTACAACCAGCAAACCACTTTTAATGCATATTTAGCTTGTCCTTGAGTATAAACATGAGTGCTTGCATGCAAATAAAGATATGATTATCATTGCCCCTCTCTTACAAATTGGTTTTATGGAGGACCATGATGACAGGCTTCACTCCAAACCTTGAAGCAATGCATGCATCTTCCTTTTGCCAGGTGTAATTAAAATTCACCTGACAGAAGTTGGATGAAGCTCCCTCCTCTTTTTTTCATCAGGATCCCATTCTGTTGCTTGTGGAATTTCTTGACTTTGAAGTGTTTGAGCCACATTTAACCCTCTAAGCTTAGCCTTCTCTTTTATAATTCTCTTTTATAATTCAGGCACCTCTCTGACCTGAAAAATTAAAATATTCATTTTAATTAAAATGTTGCCTCTTTCCACAGTGTACAATTCATTTGGAAAAGCAATCTTACCCCCTGACAGGATGACCCTATTTGATGCTGTGAGAAGATTCAACTGTAGGCCTCAACAAGAGGAGACACCTGTGAAATCATCTCAACACTATTTTGCTGCCAGGGGATCACAAAGCTTCACCACTGGGAAATATTACTGGGAGCTGAATTTAACAAAGTCTTTTGAATGGGCTCTAGGAGTCTTTCAGGATCACCTTCAACAGAATGAACTTGAGGGTGTATTTCTCCTTTTGTGTGCGAAGCAGGGTAACCAGTACAGTCTCCTCACCACCTGCCCAGAATCTCAACACTATATAGAGAAGCCAGTGGGCAGGGTTGGTGTGCTCCTTGATTGTGACGGTGGATATGTCAGTTTCCTGGATGTCGCCAAGAGTTCTCTCATATACAGTTACCCTCCTGGCACCTTCAATTACCCTGTCAGGCCTTTCTTCTCCTTTGGCTGCACATGTTCATAGGAAGCTGTAATCCAGTACTTTAGTGTTGTTTAAGTATTTCCTTCTCTATAGTTCTCTCTCTCTCTTTTGTAATTATACAATAAAATACTATTAAATATGGCTGACTATGTTTCCTTTTCATTTGTGGTCATCACCTTTTCTAAGTAGGTTTCCCTTGTTTCACTGTTTGTTAATTAACAAACAGTCCAGAATTATCAATTAGCAGTGATATTCAAGTTCAGAATTACAGCCCTTATTAAGAATGCTTGGGACCCTCAGTTGGATTTAGCATTTTAAAAATATTATTTAGATGTGGGATTCTATTTTAATAGTTTCAAGCACAGATGTGTATTTGCTGGCTAATTTTGTTTTAACTTGACACACGATATTTTGGGTTTTGAGACAGGGTGTTTTTAATATAGTGTTAGCTGTCCTGGAACTAACTATGGAGTCTAGTCTTGCATCAGACAAAGAGGAATCTGTCTCTGCCTTTGAAATGTTGGGAATAAACATGTGCAAATCCACCACCAGGACATTGTTTGTATAGACATTGTTTGTACAGATCCTCAGATATATATGGAAATATAAAAAAATAAAGAAAGATTAAATAACCCAGGTATTATAAGGAACTTCTGGAGATACCACTATCCCTGTTTTCAAATTGTACTTCAGAGTAGTAGAACTAAAAACACTTTGGCATTATCATATAATTGGACACACTTATCAACAGCCAAAGTGAATCTTCACATATGAATTCATACACTTATGAACATGTAATAATTTTTAAGTGTAAAAAGGCCAAAAATTACATACAAAATAGAAGAGAGCATCTTAAATAAATTTTGCTGGTTAAATCGGATGGCTGTATGTAAAAGGCAAAAATATAACCATATTTATTATCCTGTACAGAACCCAATAGAAATGAATCAAAGATACCTTTAATAGATAGAAGAGGTGAACCATAGCCTTGATCTCATTGGAACAGGAAAGGATTGCATGAAACCAAAAAGCTTCTGTTTGTCAAAGGAAACCTTTATTAGGACATAGCAAACTGTAGAAATAAAAACTAACGTATAAGAATTGGATATTAAGAAAATAATTGATGCAGTTAAAAATATTGGTATTAAGAGAGGAAACTCATCAACCTCCACTTCAGGAAGACTGCACCCCATACCTGCCTTCTCTAATCCTCAGCTCACCAAGAAGAGGCTCAGGTTACTCTGCCCAGGGTTTAGTTAACAGCCCAACATTTTGGTTAAAAGAACCAAATCATTTACTCTTTTGCCCTAGAATTCTGGAAGGTAGATTCTAAATGGCATCCACTACTCTGCTCAACTAAGGTTAAGGCTTAATTGCCTGGTGTTTGGGACAAGGATAAGAGGGAAAGAATCATATTTTTCAAAGTTACCTCAGAGCAGATTTTCAGACCTGACTTTGAAAATACCAGATTTCTTTGTTTTTAAGAGCTAAGTAGTATTCCATTGTGTAAATGTACCACACTTACTGTATCCATTCATTGGTTGTGGGACATCTAGGTTGTTTCCAGTTGCTGGCTCTTATGAATAAATCTGCTATGAACATAGTTGTGCAAATATCCTTGTTGTATGGTGGAGCATCTCATGGGTTATATGCCCAGGAGTGGTACAGCTGGGCCTTGAGATAGAACTATTCTCTATTTTCTGAGAAAGTTCCAAGTTCAGTTCCAGAGAAGCTGCCCAAGTTTGCACTCCCACCAGCAGTGGAGTAATTTTCCCCCTTTCTACATGCTTGCCACCATGAGTTGTCACTGGAGTTTTTGATCTTAGCCATTCTGACTGGTGTGAGATGGAATCTGAGAGTAGTTTTGATTTGCCTTTCTGTGAGGGCTAAAGACAGTAAGCATTTCTTTCAGTGCTTCTCAGCCATTCGAGATTCCTCTGTTGTGAAATCATGAATTTTGCAGGCAAATGGATGGAACTAGAAAAGATCATCCTAAGTGAGGTAATGCATACAGAGAAAGACCCACATGGTATGTACTCATTTGTAAGTATATATTAGACCTATCGTAGAGGATAACCATACTACAATCCACAAACCCAAAGAAGCTAAGAAACAAGGGGGACAAGGGAGGGTGCCAGAATGTCACTCAGAGGAGAACTAGAATAGACAGCAGAGGTGGAGGGGGACATAAGGACTGAAGTGATCACCTCCTAGTCAGGCAGGACTAGTGGAAAGAGGGGAACATCAACCCACCAACAAAACCTGGGATCCAAAAATTACCTTGTCTACAGGAAGTGCAGGGATAAAGAGGAAACAGAGGTTAAGGGAAAGTCCACCCAGTAATTGGCCCAACCTGAGATCTACCCAAGGATAGAGAGCCAGCCTTGACACTAATAGTGATGCTCTGCTCTGCTTACACATAGGAGTCTAAGTCGACTGTCCTCAGGGAGGCTCCAGTCAGCAGTGGATCCAGACAGAAGCTGGGACTTGCAGCTAAGCACGGGGCAGAGCTCTGAGGTTCCTGTGGAAGAGTTGGGGGAAAGATGGAAGGACCTGAAAGGGACAGGAACCTCACAAATTGACCAACAGAGACAACTATCCCAGACCCATGGGGGCTTTCAGAGACTGAAACATTAACAAAGGAGCATGCATCAACTATGTGGACCTAGGTCCCCTGCACACATGTAGCAGATGGAATACTTGGTCTTCATATGGGGTGACTGCAAGTGGAGTGGGGGCTGTTTCTAACATGGACTCCATTTTCTGCTTTTGGATCACTTCCTCTTGGCAGGGCTGCCTTCCCTGGCTTGGGGAATGAAGACATGCACAGTCCTGATGTTACTTGTTGTGCTGGGGAAGGTTGGCATGGGGTAGGATGTTTGGAGCTATAAAATGGTGCTTGATTCTAGCCTGCTTGGAATCCATGAAGCACAGTGTACTTAGCATGACATGGTGATTTTTCACCCCTGGACCACAGGTGTTTTTTGTTCTTTAGATGTGTGCTCAACTGATTAGATTTAGCAGGTATCCACATGAGAACTTTCCTCTCGCTTGCTTGAGAACTTTTCTCCTGCTTTTAGAATTTCCTTGAGAATATCCTGCTTTGTGATTTTCACTGAAACTAGTTCCTCCCCCCGAATTGCCCATTCTTACTTTTTATAAGCTGTAACCTAAAGAACAATAAACGGAGACTTGATCAGAATTCTGTCTTGTCTCCATTCTTCGCAAATCTTGTCCCATCCCATTCTAACCCCCTGTCTTAGGGTCTCATTCGACTGACCTGCAGGCAAGGTCAAGTGGTACCCGGACGTGGGACTTGAGTACAAGGGATTCAGTGAAGAACGCTGATAGAGAAGCTGGCCAGAAATAGATGAGAAAAAAGGACAACTCTGGGGGAGCCTGCCTCACAGTAAGTGATCAGCGATTATGGGACAACAAATGAATAAGCATGAGACCTTTGTAGAAGGGTTAAAAGACGCTTTAAAAACGCGGCGAGTAAAGGTTAAAATGAACAAAATTAATCTCACAAGTTAAAAGAGTTACTTGGGAAAATCAGAGCAGCCAAACAGGCAGAAAAAAAGTACTTCTAAGGTTCATGTGGGAGATCAAGGTGATTTATGCAATTTAAGAGCATAAAATTATTTAGGAGAAGGTACCGCTGTTGTTTTGGCATTTGTCTGTGTCGTTGCTTTTGTCTGCAGGCTGGCTGTTCTGGTTTCTGGTTTCTGGTTTCTGGTCTCGGTCAGCTAGCGAGGTCTGGGGATGCTCAGAGAGTTTTCAATCTTGTGGAGAGAATCTGGAGGATACTCCAATTCCTGGGGAAGGAGCCAGGAGAGGGCCACGGGGGCTCTGCTGTTTATGGAATCTGTGTGTGGGGGGAACCCATGAGGAGGTCCACTTTTTCTGGCATCTGTGGGACCTGTGTCTGGGAAGGACTGGTCAAGTCCCGGTATTTGGGTATTTTGGTTACTCTGACAGTGACAATGTCTGATTTCTGTTTCTTGTGTGTATGTTTCTCTGTGGACTTAAACCAGAAGAACAAATCTAAAAACCTAAAGGTATATAAAAGGTTATAAAAGGTCAGTGTATATATAAAAAGCCAGAGGGCATTTATGATTACAAAAAAAAAATCTGTAAAATATGTTGTTTTTCATTTAAATGGCTAGAGATTTTTTAATGCAAAATGTTTGATTATGCTCTTTTAAAGGAAAAAAAGGACTACAGTTCCATGTTAACACAGGGTTATGCAGGGTTATATTCAGATCATTGTTAAACATTGTATGAAATATATGCCTGGCTGCCAGTGCCTAAATAAATGATTTAATGCTGTTTCTTTCTGACTTATAGATTTGGTATGGCCAGAATAGCCCATTTTTGCTAAGGGCTATAAGCTAAGTTTAGTTCTTTGTTTAATGTTAAATAAAACTTTTGTCCTTTAATTTTTTTTTCTGTTAAGTTTTAATGCAATATGATAAGATTAAGCCTTACCTAGTCTTTTTGTTTAAGTTTTAAGGATAAGCCTAGGATGGGTAACTATAAAGTTTGCCTATATAGATTTACCTTAAATTTGGTTCTAAAACATACATCTAAGAAATATGTAGTAATAATAATGCTAATTTTAATGTAATACAAAAAAGATATTCACTCAGAGTGGACTTCCTTTTGTGCAGCAATTGGCTTTTAAAAATGCTCATACAGCCTGCCAAGCAGCAATTTTGCCTTATAAAAATGACAGATTTATCAGGATATATTAGATTATACTCTTAATATCGGGGCTGCCTATCAACAAGGCCTAGCTATGGTGGCCGCCCTACAAGGATATACTATTAAACAATTTTTAACTTAACAAAACTTTAAAAAATGCTGTAATTATGGTGAAATTGGACACTTTGCCAAAGATTATAAAAATAAGAAACAGGCAGAAGCCAAAAATCCTGCTGCTAAACTGTGTCCAAGATGCCATAGAGAAAAACATTGGGCTACTGAGTGTAAATCCAAAACTGATGCTCAAGAACAGGTTTTGCCACCTCTTCAGAAAAACATGGAGGGAAATCTATATTGTTCGTTATATGGATGACATTCTCTTAGCAAAAAATAAACAAAATACAGTTTTAAAATGTTTTTCAGATTTAAAAATAGCTCTAAAAAACTCAGGATTGCAAATTGCACTTAAAAAAAGTTCAGCTTCAAGATCCTTATACATATTTGGGATTTCAAATTAATGAACCAAAACTTATAAATAAAAAGGAAACTTTTAAAATGAATTTAAAGGCACTCGATGATTTTCAAAAAATTCTAGGTAATATTAATTGGTTATGACCTTATTTAAAACTAACCACAGGTAAATTAAAACCATTATTTGACATTCTAAAAGGAGATAATGATCCCAAGTCTCCTAGAGCTCTCACTGCAGAGGGACTCTTAGCCCTTAAAGCACTGCACTCAGGGTCAGCCGCTTTGGACCCAGAGAAGAGCATGTCTGATTTCATGCAGGTTGATGCCCCAGGTCCCGCCTCTGAAAAAAAGGTATCAGCCGGGTCTGATGCTCTTTGGGTGGATGACACCTAAATGAACATCCGTACAACGTCCCAGTTTATTTCTAATATCAGAGATCAGACCTCTACTCTTGCCTGATGCCTCTAAAACAAAAAGGGGGAACTGTAGAGAGCTGCGTAATGCCGTGCCTGAAAGATGGAGCTGGTTTCCGCCTTCCACCTTTCCGATGGTGAGTGCTCTCTGTCACGAACAACTCCCCATTTGGCTAAGGCTGAGGATCTGGCTTGCTTCCATGTATGTGGACCTATCTGCATTGCCCACGTGGCATGCTGAGGTTGGCTACCCAGAGGCTATTTAAGCTGTGGGCTGGCTTTCCCCAGGGTCAGATGATTGTTCAAGGTTCCTGAATAAACTGCATTGAAAAAAAAAAGGTTAAAAATGCTATTGCTTCACAATTCATTACTTGTGTTGATTATTCCAAACCTCTAATGTCTATCATATTCAACACCACTGTAACACCAAATACAGCATTCTGGCAAGGAGCACCAATTATGTGGGTGCACCTTCCTTCTTCCCCTAGTAAGGTAATAATGCAATTGCAGATATTATTTTATTAAAAAAATAATAACAAAAATATTTTGGCATAGAACCTAATATAATTATTCAGCCCTATTCTAAAGCACAGGTAGATTGGTTATTTCAAAATACAGATTGTTGGCCAATCGCTTGTGCCTCAATTCCAGAAGAAATTGATGATCATTATCCACCAGATAAATTAATTCAATGTTATAACTTGCATGCTTTTGTGTTTCCCTGAAAGACTTCCTTACAACCTCTTGCAAACACACTTATTATATTTACAGATGGATCTAATTGTCAAGTGACATATGTTTTTTTTCTTTTTTTTAACTTTTATTAATTACACTTTATTCATTTTGTATCCCCCCATAAGCCCCTCCCTCCTCCCCTCCTGGTCCCACCCTCCCCCCCTTTCTGCATGCATGCCCCTCCCCAAGTCCACTGATAGGTCCTTCTATCCTTCTTTCTGATCTTAGTCTATCACTTCTCATCAGAAGTGGCTGCATTGTCAGGGTTCTAGGAATAGTGCTTCCTCAAGATCCAGCCATACCACTCCTAGGCATATACCCAAAAGAGCCTCAAATACACAAAAAGGAAATTTGCTCAACCATGTTTGTAGCAGCTTTATTTGTAATAGCCAGAAGCTGGAAACAGCCCAGATGCCCCTCAACTGAAGAATGGATGCAGAAACTATGGTACATCTATACAATGGAGTATTACTCAGCAATGAAAAATAAATCATGAAATTTGCAGGTAAATGGTGGGACCTGGAAAGGATCATCCTGAGCATTATATGTTTTTAATAAAAAAAACTAGAAATTTTCAAACCTCATTAAAACCAACTCAGCTTGTAGAGGTGCAAGCCATTATTGCTGTATGTTCAGCCTTTCCCAATAAAGCTTTAAATATTTATACAAATAATGCCTATTTGGCCAATTTGATTCCCATTCTAAAAACTTCAACACAAATAAAACATGCTCTGATACAGCAAAATTATTCCTACAATGTCAGTCTTTAATTCAAAAGCGTTCTCAGCCTCTCTATATTGTTCATATTCAAGGTCATTCAGGACTACCTGGCCCATTAGCAAAAGATAATTTTAAACCTGATTTGACAACTAGAATTATTGGCTTTAATATGCAACATACAAAGGACAATCTTTCACAGGCTATTGAAGCTCATAAAATTCATCATCTTAATGCTCATACTTTACGATTAATGTTTAAAATTTCAAAAAAAAAAAAAAAAACAAAAAAACAATCCAGACAAATTGTTAAACAATGCCATTCCTGTGTGACATTTTTGTGCACACCTCACCTAGGAGTAAATCCTAGAGGACTAATACCAAACGCTGTTTGGCAGATGGATGTTACACATATAAATAAATTTCGTAATTGAAAATATGTTCATGCTAATATTGATACCATCAGTGGATTTATTTTTGCCACCCTACAATCTGGGGAAACAGTAAACATGTCATTGCCCATTTACTTTCAGCATTTGCAGTGTTGGGATTCCCTCAACAAATTAAAGCTAACAATGGCCCTGGTTATACTGGAAAAACTTTTCAACAATTTTGTATTAAGCTTAATATTAAACATACCACTGGAATTCCATATAACCCACAAGGACAGGGCATGTTATAACAGGTTCATTTATCTATTAAAAATACTCTTGAAAAAGTTAAAAAGGGGGAATGGTACCCAATGAAAGGGGATCACCAAAAAATCTTTTATCACATTGTCTCTTTATTTTAAATTTTTAAAATTTGGACAAAGATGGTCATTCAGCAGCTGAATGATTCTGGCATGAAAATACAAAAACTCAATATGCTACTGTTCTCTGGAAGGATCCTTTGGATAATAAATGGCATGGCCTAGACCCAGTCCTAATATGGGGTAGCGGTGCAATTTGTGTTAATTCCAGACAAATGGATGCAGCACGATGGTTACCTAAAAGACTTATAAAGCAAATAGATAACAACAATATATCCAGTAAATGCCTGAGAATGACTCTTTCTCTTGTCTTACTGAAAAAGAAAAGTGAATTGGATTATCGCCTGGATGACATTGATCGTGGCTGCACTAGGATGGGGATGGAAGATCAACACTCAAATCCACACGTGCCACTTAATCTTACTTGGTTAATTTTGGGGCCAGAAGGAGAAGATGTCTTTAGTGTCTCTAAAATTGCACATAAGGGGACCTGGTTTCCTGATACACTAATTCCATCCTCCAAGTTATTTTCAAATTGTGGCTATAGGGAAAACAATTGGGGTTACTTCTATGTCTGTCCGGCTGAGAATAAGAAAAAGAGGATGTGGAGAACCAGGAGATACTTGTTGTGCCAAGTGGGGATCTGAGATCACAAGCTGTGTATGGTGGAGACTTCCCAGATTTACAGACTCCATAAAAGTAAACATAAAAGATCTTGAAAATGGTGAGATACATGCTTATAGTTGTTTTAGGGGCACACCTACCTTAAATATTTTATTCACGAAGTCAGGAAAAAAGAAAAAACTGGGACACAGGACTATCCTAGGGAATTAGAATTAAAAAAAAAAAAAACTCAGCAAACACCCTGCTACTGTTTTTACTACAAGGTTACTCAGTCAGTTACCTACAGATAAAACAGTAGGAATAGGACCAAATCCGGTTCTGGCTCCAGTTCTAAAACCTCTACCAGAGCCTACCACCCTACCACGGGGCATGCTTTCTCCAGGTTTAATACCTGTTCCTATAGTAGCTCCCATATCAGATCAGTCTAGTGAGAATTCTCTTTTAGAACTTGTTTACCATGCTTTTCTTACCCTTAGTGAATCTAGACCTGATTTAGCAGACTCCTGTTGGCTTTGCTATAATGCAAAACCTCCCTACTATGAAGAAATTTCTGTTTTAGGTAGTTTTTCTATTTCATTAGATCATAGCCCATGTAGATGGCTGCAGACCACTCAAGTTCACCTAACCCTACAGTCTAACCAAGGACAGGGAACATGTATTGGTAAAGTTCCTGCTTCACAGAAACATGTCTGTAATGAAACCTTTAAGAGTATAAATGCCTCAGGAGCAGGACAACATGTAATTCCTCCAAACAATACTTGGTAGGCTTATTCTGATGGCCTCAACCCCTCCGTTTCTGTGCATTTGTTTTATGATTCTTACTGTGTTTTGGTACAATTAGTGCCAAGATTAACATATTCTTCCTCTGATCAGTTTTCTCATCTTTGGGACCCAAAGCAGGATCAAGCTTTGCTACGCCCTAAAAGAGAACCAGTTACTGCAGTTGCAGTGGTTGTTTTCTTGGACTTGGACCTAGCTGGAGCGGGAACAGAACTTTCTTCTTTAGTTTTGTAGGATAGATATTATGATCAGCTGAGATTGCCAATTGACCAAGATATTAAAAGAATGGAAACTGCTATCTCCCACTTACAAAAATCTTTAACCTCTTTCAAAAGTAGTGTTACAAAACAGAAGAGGACTAGACCTCTTATTTGCTCAGCAAGAAGGGCTCTGGGCTGCCCTAAAAGATTAATGCTGTTTCTATGTAGATCATTCAGGAGTAGTAAAGGATTCCATAAAAAAAGGTCAGGAAAGGCTTGGAGCAAAGAAAACATCTGAGGGAACAAGAGCAGGGGTTTAGAAATTCTCCTTGGCTTAGTACCCTCTTTCCCTCCATTTTAGGACCCCGATAGGCTTGTTTCTTTTGATTTCCTTCGGTCCAATACTGTTTAATAACCTCATGGCTTTCCTTAAGCAGCAGATTGATGCCATCAAGGCAAAACCCATACAGGTCCATTACCACAGGCTGAAAATGGTGGATGCCGGTCCCTTTGAGACCTCCCTTACAAAATACTAACTATCCCAGTGAGCTAAACCGGTTCACCAGTGACAGCTAAGAGAATCCACAGTGGTCTTCTTCATCACCCTCGCATCCTAAGACAGGAGTTTGGCCAATAGCCGCTGATATATATAGTGACCAGCAAGCAAGGGTGAAAGATCCAGGATTCCAACCTAAGACAGGCACAGTTCCCTTGGGATCACAGCATTGAAAACATAAAAAAAGGGGAACTGTGTGTAGCTATAAAATGGCTGCTTGGTTCTAGCCTGATTGGAATCCATAAAGCACAGTGTGCTTAGTATGACATGGTGATTTTTCCACCTCTGGACCACAGGTGTTCTTTGCTCTTTAGATGTGTGCTCAAGCATTTAGATTTGGTAGGTATCTGCATGAGATCTTTTCTCCTGCTTTTAGAATTTCCTGGAGAATATCGTGCTCTGTGATTTTCAATGAAACTAGTTCCTTCCCCTGAATTGTCCATTCTTACTCTTTATAAGCTGTAACCTAAAGAATCATAGATAAATGGAGACTTGATTAGAATTCTGTCTTGTGTCCATTCTTCACATCTCTTCTCCAATCCCATTCTCACCCCCTCTCTTAGAGTCTTGTTTGATAGACCTGCGGGCTGGGTCTGTAGGGGAGGGAGCTCCCATTTCTGGGGGAAAAGAGAGAGAGGAGGGGGTCAGGAGGGGTAGGTTAGTGTGGGTTGAGAAGGGAGGATATACTCTTAAGATGTAAAGTAAATAAACTCAATAAAAAGGAAGAAAGAAAGAGAATACTGTATTTCGCAAGTTAAAACACCTTCATTTCAAACCTCTGAAGCTTTTATATTTTTTTACTGCAGTAAGTCACCTCCTTCTTTGGTTGTCTCCAATAAAATGCACCCTTACTTAACGCCTTCCCTATTAAGTGTTTTGCTTTAATATTTGATCTTAGCATCCTAATAATGCAGATCTCAGTGTTTCACTTCTTATAAAAGTATGTTTTATTTGCCTGGTTCAGTTAATTGTCTGGGAGGCATACTGCCTCTTCTGCTAACCTAGGCCTAGTTCTGGAAGCTTCTAGCCTCCATAGTTTCTAACCTAGGCCTAGGATTTCTTCAGCCTCTGAGACTTACTGCTTAATATGATCGCCCATTCTTGTTCTTACTGAGCTTTGGGCTGACTGTTTCAGCTCTGATATTTTAACTTAAACCCCTCTTCCATCTAACTTATTCAGTCTGGCTTTTCTCTAGGCCTCTGAATTGCTCAGCTTAGCCTCCAACTAACTCCAGCAATCTGCTTTAATTTCCTGGCTCCATTTTACTCTCTGGGTCCTGAGGCTTCACCTGACTTCTCTCTCCACAGTCTCTCTATTACTGTCCCCGTAAAACTGCCTCTTATCACTTTGTATTGCCCCCTAAGTTGCCCCCTTTCCTCTCTCTTCACATGAGACTGGGAGTATCCTATTTTGTCAAATCTTCAGTGATTTGTCACCTTTTCTGCCACTCAACTAGACATCACTTTCAAACATGGGTGCTTCCTTCTTCAACCTAAATTTACCTTCATTGTTTGGGATTAAAGGAATGTATCCACACACCTGGATCTAAGCTTTTCTTTTCCTGAAACTGGTTCTGCACTAGGCTGGCCTTGAACTCTGATCTGCTTGTCACTGTCTCCTGAATTAAGAGTGTGTGTATTCCAGCTGGATCAGAGCGACCTAGATGATCTTTGGATCTCATCTCTTACCAGAACAGCCATGTTCTATATTAGCATTCCTCACCCTCTTGACACTTGAAGATCATATTAGTTACTTTCTTTTTTTCCTGATTAAGTTTACAAGAATAAGAACTTATGTAGGCTTATAATTCAAGGATATTGTCTATCATGGTGAAAAGCAATGGTAAAACAGCAAGGCAGCTGTTTTCATGGCATCCAAAAAGCATTGGGAAGCAGGAACTCTAGGAAAGCTTCCTGCTCAGCTCCTCTTCCCCCTTTTCTTCATTTTGAGGCTCCAACCCACAGAAGGGATAAATGGATCTTATAACCATTTAGGGTGGCTCTTTCCAACTGAAGTGAATCAAATGGCACTAATTCTTCACAGACTTGTACAAAGGTTTCTATGTCTATCTAAATTCCATCAGGATGAACCACTAGGGGAACCCTCCTGTGTCATGGGAGGAAACCTTGAGCCATAAGGAAAACTCCCATGATTGCGCAAAATTTGGCTATCCAACCAACAGGTGCCCATCTGTTTAAATATCTACACTAAAACTCATTTTGCTTTGTTTGATGCTACTTTCATCCAGACAACTTAAACTTTCAGTGTTTGACAAAGTTGGACTAAATTGGCTTTAGCTGGTGGTTCTGTGTCCCTCAAATACAAATACTCATACTAATTGTCACTGTTAAGCAAAGAGTTTAAATACAATCTGATGGTCATGCTTTCCTCCTTTGTTTTTTTGTTTGTTTGTTTGTTTGTTTTTGTTTGTTTTTTGGGTTTTTTTGGTACATTAGACCTTCCACTCTAAAATAATTCGTAAGAACATTAAAATAACAAAAATTGAACACAGAGTTGAAATTTTTCATCAAATTTTTGCAAGAGACTGCCTAGAGCAAAACACTTCTCAAAGAGCAACCCCAAAGGCATATTACAGGAAGATTTTTTTCCAAGTATCAATTCTGTTTTATTAGTTAATTGGAAAACTATATGCAGTCCTCAAGTCCAGGAAGGTATTTGCCATGGACCGGCCCAGTTGGGCTCTGGGCATCCACGGGAGAACAAGGCTTTGGACAGGAAGACACGGTTTTGGCGATGAATTGACAGACAGAGACACCTTGATGGTTTTGACTCTGCTGCAATTTTACTGATGTCAAGCTAGTATTTTTATAGTGATCTCACAAGGAAGCACCTTAAAATTGGCATGCTTTCCAGAACATTCAGACTTTTACCAAGGATACAAAGTTTATGTTTTAAAATAGGGCAGTGCCCACAAGAAATCTTTGCCTAGAAACTTTCTGATCAACGCAAACAAGAAACAAATACCTCAAACTATGGTTTCATTATCACTGACTAGTGAAGAAAGTCAGGAGCTAAGTCAGATGCTGGCCAAAGTCCCTCTCTATATCAAAATCTAACTACACCTTTGTTAAACATCCTCCCATATGTCCTGCTTAAGATTTATGATCTTCCCTAGGAACAAGGCACTGAAGGGAGGGGAAACTCTCACCAGCTGCACCTCTCATGCTATTATTTCTTAAGAAGGAGCCTATTATTTTTTCACTATTCTTAATGCCTATTAATACTAAATCTAATTCATTACTTTTCCTAAACTTATGATTTTTATTAAAGCCTTTAACAATCTACTAATAATAAATTTCTTTATAAAATTAGTTGTGCTATTTCAGGAGTCACAGAGAAAGATCAAGGAATTCATTATTCCAGCCCCAGAGCCACAACTGAAAAAGCGTAGAAATTTCAGAATACATTTCTTTTCCAAGTGGGATGAGTCTACCAGGGACCTTCCAGGAGGCGAAATTCTGGAGAAAGCGTATCCCCCACCCTGTAGCTTATGCTACTATGTCGACACTGGTCTGGGTGTTGGCAGTATCCTCTTCCTCATCATCACCAGCTCCAGCACCATCTTGGCCTTTCTTGCATTCTTCCTCTTCACTCGACCTGGATGAGAAAGGAGAAGTCCATGTGCTTTTGGGAGTCCAGAGAAACAATGAAGCACAGAATTTTCACCACCTTTTGGTGGACCCTGATAGGATGCCCATTACAAGTAAATTTGCAGTGAACTTGGATTACATCTTAACACACTCATTATGGTCCTTTGTGCTTTCTAAATAGTAAACACAATTCAACGTGGAAAACTGACATGACATTTAAGTAATAATAAATGCTCTTTTCCTTCCAGTTCTCCTAGGATTTCCTTGATCTCATACTTACAGAGACATTAACTTATCATTGATTTGTTTTACTGTCAAAGTAAACAAAATGTTAGATTGAAAATCCAGTTTTATATATCCTAGTGAAGCTTATTTACAGATAACATAGAAAAGAAGCAATGAGCCACAGAGGCAGACACTCAAGGAATACCACACCTGGATAGACTGCAAAAACCAACAGATCGTGGGGATCCCACTCTAACAGATACAGCTAGATCCTAGCCCCTGCATTATTGGCTCCAGAAACATTGTGGAAGAGAGTGAGGAAGATAGGAAGAGCCAGAATACCAGGAAGTCTGCTGTGAAAGTGTCACTTCTAGAAATGGCTGCATAAACAAGACCAGAACAATGGACATATTGATGTGGTAGTGGAAATTTTTGAACAAGTCCCACCCATAGACGAAGAATTAGCATCTATCAGGGATGAGCTCCCTAACTGATCACCTAGCACAAAGTGGTCAGCCCTTGTGATGACTATTCTTGTTATCAATTTGACTGCATCTGGAGTTAACTAAAACCCACAAGGCTGGACCCTATCTTTCTCTTTCTTTCTTTCTTTCTCTCTCTCTATTTCTTTCTTCCTTTCTTTCTTTTCGTTTCTTTTTTTCAGACAAGGTGTTTCTATGTAATCTTGGCCTGGACTCACTTTGGACACCAGGCTGTCATTGAACTCACAGAGATCCACCTGCCTCTGCCTCCCTGAGTGCTAGGAGTATAAGCATGTTCCACCACACCAGCCCAGCTGGAATTTTTCCTTTCAGGGATTTTTCATGATTGAATTGTTTGAAGTAGAAAGCCCCTCCCAAACCCAGATCTTTCCAAGTGTGAGGATCCACCTAAAACCCTAGCCAAACCTTCTGTGGCTGATGATTTAAAGGATCTGTAAGAAGGGAAGAGAAGAGGGAAGTGATGCAATTTTATTTCAGCTAAAAACACAAAAAATACAAACTCAGCATCCATGGGCAAAAGTACCTGACTGAGATGTGGACAGTTCTTAACTATTGCACATCTATAGCATTGATACAGAATTCTCTGTCTGGTCAACATGAACTCTAGACAGCTGGGGAACTAGGAATCATTGAACTCCAATGTCACTCTACAGAGTCAATAGTAAACAGAATAATATTTATGACTTTCTTTTTTTAGAAAATAAAGTTGAGTGAGTAGGAAATGAAGATGTCTGGAGAAAGAAGTCTTTGGTATTTGCTAGAATCAGAAGTTGATAACATCGTCATCTGTTGCATGATCAAAGAAAATGTAAGCACACTATGAAATATTTAGGTACAGCAAAATTTGTAAAATTACTTTTTGAAAAGCAATATTTTACTCTATTTATACTGTATATGTATATTTTGAACTAAAAAATCTTCCTGCTTCAATAGTACATTTCCTAGAACTCTGGGATTAAAGGTTTGAGCTTCCACCCAGCTAAACAGTAACTCAGGAAACTTTGTGGAGATCTGCTTGTGGAGACTGCAAAGAGGGTTGATTCAATCTACTGGAGCTAACCTATTGGAAGCATTAATAAAAGCAACCAAGGGAAGGAGTGGGCGTGGTCTTCAGAGCCTCCATAAAAGGAGATTCCAGGGCCTAACCAGGTTCATTCTTCTCCAGACTTGACAGAGTGTGTTTCCAAACCTTCTGGCTCCATACCCTGCTAGATCTATCACCTCCACACATTGACGATCTGACCCCAGAGCTGAGCTAACATTGCGGCCTCTCTACCAAACACTGCTGAGGCCAGACAAAATTCATTCGAAGATTACTGCATCTCTACCAAACATTGCTGAGATCAGAGAAAATTCACTGGGTGAGTGAATAATTTACAAGAGAAAAATCCATGATGTTTTCTTATTTTCAATTAATTGTGAAACTAAAGTTTCTGCTTAGAAGAGATATTTTGCTATTTAACAAAAAAATGACTCTGTCCCCATTTAGTTATCTGATATAATGTGGGTTAAAGTTATGGATAATTTTACATTTATCATTCTCTACACTTTATTTGACCTGATGTGTTATACTGAGAGATAGTCACAAGATACCTTTCAATTTTTCGCATCATCTATGTTCTAAAATATTTTAAGAACCTTCTATTTTGTATGTATACTATCACGTATAAATAATGGATATACAATAATATATAACAATTAAATGCTCTCAATTGTTTGAAAATATACCAGAACTTAGAGATATTTAGGAACAGTGTAGAGGTACAGTATGTTGTTTCCATTTGTTGGCAATAATGAATAAATGTGCTATGAATATATTTGAGCAGTCTCCTTGTGGTATGGTCGAGCATGTTTTGTGTATATGCCCAGCAGTGGTATAGCTGGGTCTTGAGGAAGATCTATTCCCAGTTTTCTGAGAAGCATCCAGATTGATTTCTATAGTCATAAAACTTTGCATTCCCGCCAGCAATGGAAGAGAGCTCCCCTTTCTCCACATCCTCACCAGCATGTGCTGTGACTTGATTTTTCTGACAGGTGTTACATGGAATCTCAGAGTTGTTTTGATTTGCAATTCCCTGATGGCTAAAAACATAGAACATTTCTTTAATTGCTTCTCAACCATTAAATATTCCTCTGCTGAGATATCTCTCTTTAGTGCTGTACCCCATTTTTAATTGGGTTATTTTGGTTTTTTGGTGTTTAATTTCTTGTTCTTCATATATTTTGGATATTAGTCCTCTGTCAGATGGAAGGTTGGTAAAGATCTTTTCCCACTCTGAAAGCTGCTAATTTGTCCTATTGACAGTGTCCTTTGCCTTGGAGACGTTTTCCAATTTTCTCTTTCTTTTCCTTTCTTTCTTTTCTTTTTTTTTTTGTTAATGAAATTTAAACTTAGTTCATTTATTTTTTTAACTTTTTAAAAAATTTTTATTTTTTATTTTTTTAAACACACCTTTTAATTTTATTTCTTTAAAAATGGACATTTTTTTCAGATAATAGGTTTTTGAGGCGTATTATTCTATTTTTTTAAAAATAATTCCATCCATTTAATGGTAGGAATTGCCAAGAAAGTAACTTAACACAGCTTTTCATGCTTATAGGCCAACCACCTTTATTATTTTGATGTTACACCAATACCATTTCTAGGTTTAGGACAAAAATTGAAATGTGTTTAAGGTGATAGATTTTTTAAATTCTTTAACACTGTTTCTTCATTTATAAAATTATTACACTAAGCTATTGCAGTCTCCGTGAGAGTAAAATTATCCACATATAAATGTAAGTAAATTTATATTTAATTCAATGTATTAAATATATCACATACATATTTATATTTCACCACCTATTTAGGCTACTACAATTATTTTGGGTAATATAAAATAAGTGTAGGCATACAGAGGTTCTCATATCATGCCCATGCATGTTCCATATTAAACAAAATAATAGTAAAAGCCTACGTATGTGGAGAAAGCATTATACAAGATGACTCAGTGCAGCTGCAAACCAGGTTGGAATTATTCTTACTATGCAATGTACTGTACTGATGCCAATATTTTGTTTTGTGTCTGTTCTCATTACTTGCTTTTTCTACAGACATGTCACTTTAATCCTTTAACCCTACCTCTCACATTTCCTTCCCTTTTCCTTGCCCTCGATAATCCTATCTTATTAGTCCTTTCCATACTTTTGAAGGTTTTAAAAATTCGTTGGATAGATTTTATTTTTTATCTCATACACGTATAAAGACATGAAACATTTTTGTTTATATAGCTAGCTTATTTCCTGTAGCATAATGCTTTTACTACATATGTAGGCTACCACCATTATTTTGACTAATATAGAATATGTGTGGGCAAATGGGTATCTTTATAATATTTGCTTTTCAATTTCATTTCTGTACATTCCACAAATATTGATTGGTGAGATGTATATTCTTACAATTTAATTTCACTAAGAATCTCAAAGTCATTTTTATTTTGCCCATATGTTTCTTCACCTAAATGTAAAAGTGAAAGGATTCTCTATACTCTGCTCATAATTTGTAATGTGTTGATTGTTTGATAATAACCAGGCTGGTGGATATGAGCTACTATCTCCAAGTATTTTGCTTTTTTGTTTCCTCAGTTGGAGATTTGGAGCAACTTTGTCTCATAACTGTGCTCCATTTCTATACCTCTTTTGGAGAAATAGTCAGGTCACCAGCAGCTGATTTAATATTCATCTCATTTCTTATACATGAGTACTCAGTCTCAGAAAAAGAGGTCACAAATAACAGCATGTTTAGTTTTAAAACAAAATAAAATAGTACTAAATAGAATATTCTTTAGCCTCTCATCATCTGTCTTGGGAGTTTCCAGGACAAATACTCCTTTATTGGTTCATTAAAAAATTTTTATTAATTACACTTTATTCATTTTGTATCGCCCATAAGCCCCTCCCTCCTCCCCTCCCTATTCCACCCTCCCTCCCCTTTCTGCGTGCATGCCACTCCCCAAGTCCACTGATAGGGGAGGTTCTCCTCTCCTTCCTTCTGATCTTAGTCTATCATATCTCATCAGGAGTGGCTGCATTGTCATCTTCTGTGGCCTAGTAAGGCTGTTCCCACCTCATGTGGAGGTGATCAAAGAGCAGGCCAATCAGATTTGGTCAGAGGCAGTCTGTCTTCCCATTAATATGTAACCCACTTGGACACTGAACTGCCATGGGCTACATCTGTGCAGGGGTTCTAGGTTATCTCCATGAATAGTCCTTGGTTGGAGTATGAGTCTCTGGGAAGTTCCCTGTGTTCAAATTTTTTTGTTCTGTTGCTCTCCTTGTGGAGTTCCTGTCCTCTCCAGCTCTTAATATTTTCATGTGGCCCCATTTATGCATTGTTGATCTTAGCCCCCGTAATATTCTGTTCTGTTCAGGATGTGGTCTCCTGTTCTAATCAGTGCAAGGCTATTTCCCACTTATCTTCTGTTAGATTTAGTGTATCTGGTTTTATATTGAGATCTTAGATCTACCTGGACTTGAGTATTGTGCAGGGTGATAAATATGAATGTTTTCACATTCTTGTGCATGCAGGGATGCAGTTAGACCAGCACAATTTGTTGAATTGTTTTCTTTTCCCCATTGTATGGGTTTGACTTCTTTGTACACACTTGGGTGTCTGTAGGTGTGCAGTTTATTTTGGGTCTTTGATTAGATTCCATTGATCAACTTGTCTGTTTTTATGCCAATACCATATGATTTTTATTACTGTTGATCTGTAACACAGCTTAAAATGAGGGATGGTGATAGATCCAGAAGTTCTTTTATTATGCAGGATTATTTTAGATATCCTTTTTTTTTTTTCTATATGAAGTTGTGAATTGTTTGTCAAGGTCTGTAATGAATTGTGTTGGGATTTGGATGCGAATTGCATTGAATCTTAAGAGCGGCTTGATAGTCTACCATGTTGGAGATTTGATTATTCCTGACAGTTTTGTATTGGGTTGGAAGGCTACATTCAATTAAAGACAGCACCAATCACACCATTCCATTTATAATAGTACATTCAGGTTAAAGTATGATGCAATCTTCAATTTCTCTGTTTGATTTTAATTATCTCTGTGTACTTCCAAAGCATTATCGGGTGAGGTGTCTAATATAGACTAAATTACCTTTGTGGAAAACATGACCATCAGAGAAGTTAAGGAAGGCAACAGCAAAGCCACAATCTCTTTGCTAAACTAATCATTGACAATGAGTGTTAGTCCTGGATTTTGAGTTACTCTGGACCACCTCTAAAGGCATTTGACTCCATCTGTGTCAAATCCCAGAAACTTAAGTTATTTTCACAAAATTGGCGTTAATCAGGCTTGGAGAGATGGCTCAGAAGTTAAGACCACTGGCTGTTTTTCCAATGGTTCTGAATTCATTTCCCAGCAACCACATGGTAGCTCACAACCATCTATAAAGATATCTGGTGCCCTCTTCTAGCATTCAGGCATACATGCAAGCAGAATACTGTATAAACAAACAAACAAAGAAATAAGTAAATAAATAAATCATTAAAAAGATAAACAACTGGAATTAATCCAAGCAATATTATTTCTTTGTGTAAAATTTAAGAGAGATGAAAAATGAGCATTTGTTGGTTGAATAGGTAAGTCTCAAATAGTCATGTGATCCTCATTTATGCCTCAGGATTTCCTCCGATAAATTCAATGCAGGAGTTGTGTCTTTGGGAATCAAAGAGGTCACCATGAAGAATTTTCCTAGTATTCAATTGATGTTATTTAGGATTGATATGAAAATGACTGCACAAGTCCATTACTGATTATTGGGTTAGATTTATGAAAGTTGGGGAGATTCAGCATAAATTCTACTGAGAGCATTGCACCATTCCATGGGTTGGGGTCCCAAACTGAAGAAAAAGGAAAGAGGAGCAGAGCAGCAAACATTCCTTCCTTCCTGTTTCCTTATATCAGATGCTATGAGAACAGATGCTTTGAACTTCTGCCACCATTATTTTTCACAGCAGATGGCCAATACCCTTGAGTTATGAGCCAACATAAACTATTATTCTTGTTAGTATTTTGTAGCAGAACTAAGAGAAATAACTATTACTGTTTACAATGTATCAAAAGGTGGAGCAGCTGAAACTTAAAGTCACATATCAAGCAAAAGCATTTACTAGAGAAGGTGTGAAGTAGGGTGTATTTTATTGGATAGACAAGAAGGAGGTGTTTTACTAACATAGACCAGCCTATGGAGTTGAAGGACTTTGATCACCTTACAGTGTATTTTTTCTACCACATCGAAGATGCCTTTGGCCTTGAACTAAGGTACCAATTTAAGCTGAAGCCTCTAGAAGAAATGCAGATGGGAAGACACAAAGATCATGAGTTCATTCTGTGTTTCCATCAGGAAAACTACAACAGGAAAGGGCAGGACCCACAACCCTTTGCTTAGTTTTCTTCTTGGTCATACAAAAAATGAAGGCTGTTTTGCCATAGACAGAATTGAATCACAACTCGACTCCGATTTTGTGCAGTCTCGTGTTGCTCTGGGGTCCAATAACAGTAATTCTGCTTCTTTCCTCAGGAAAATGGAGTCAGGCATCTCACAGGCCTTCCAGGAATCGCTTACCTGCCCTATGTGCTTGGGCTGCCTTACAGACCCAATCACCATAAGCTGTGGCCACAGCTTCTGTCGGGCCTGCCTCTGCCTTTCCGGAGAAGACCTGAAAATTCCTGTCCACTGCCCCATGTGTAGGCATCCATCCCAGCAGAAGGACTTTAGAACCAACGTTGTTCTGAAGAAGCTCGTGTCCATTGCCAGACAGGACATCCTCATGAAATACCTGAGCTCTGAGGAGCACAAGTGTGTGACCCACAAGGAGGCAAAGATGATCTTCTGTGAAGAGAACAGGGTCCTCCTCTGTCAATTGTGCTCTGACTCCCAGGAGCACAAGTGTCACAGACACTGTCCCATTGAAGCAGTTGCTGAAGGGCAATTGGTAAGTGATATTTCTGGGGGAAATGGAAAAGTGGAGAGAAGGAGCTTAGCGGAGCATATGAAGATCCATGTTCAGATTACAAGGAAACCATTGCATTCTGAATGATGGCATTTTAAAAACAGCTAATGGAGAAAGGGTGACTATTAAATGGAAGCATCCCTTGGGAAATCCATTACTGTAAAATAATTTCTAGTTTTGAAATATATTTTGTTGATGTCAGTGAGAAGTAACATAGTAAGTTCACATTTTTAAAAGTTGTATGTCACTGGAGATAAATTACTAAAAGTACATTGGAATTAGCTGGAGAGAAGCATTTGGAAATTCCAGTCAGATCCAAATTACCCAGACTTTGGTCAGGCTTACTAATCATGTTACTGAGTAAAGAGTTATTTTGCATTTTGTATTTCTATAGTCTGAAATCTAGAACTCATAGTTATCAAAGTCAGAAAATAAGAACATGGAGATTTTTCAACTTTCCCTGAAGTAAGTATTCATTTCTATTGTCTGTCCATCAGAAATATGAATGTGTTTATTCGTGTTTACAGGAGAAACTTCTAAAGCAAATGGCTTCTTTATGGGAGAAGATCCAAGAAAATCAAGAGAATCTAGAAGCAGAGGACAGAATGACATCACATTGGTCGGTGGGTATTGACTGATGCTGAAAATCATCTTTAGGCAACGAACTCTCTTGCAAACCTGCTCATTCACAAGTTGAGAATAAAGCATGGGTGTTGATACTAGGAGAAACTTTTCTGTAGGGCTCTAGTTCTGATTGTCATATACAATGCTGGACTCAGAGAGCATGGCCAGGCTATGGCAGAAACATTTAATAAGTGATCTGCTGATGGTTCAGCACAGTGCGTTTGACCTTATGACTGCCCCATGATGATTAAATAACATCTGCAGAGTGTCTTCTTTGAGTGAATGTGTGAATTAACAATGAATACCTTTTCTTCAGGAGGCTCAGATCTCCTTAAATTGATGAAAATTCATGGAGAAAATATTGTGTTGGTTTGTGCTATTAACAAAGAATAAATGAATAACAGAAAATAATTCACATTTCTGAAAAGTGGGGACAGAAAATCAGTGTGTGCAGCACACTTACAGGATCCTACTCGTCGACTTTAAACATAGAAGGAGTCAGTGGAAAGTATAAAATACTCTATAAATGTGACCTAGCATGTCCCTTTTCCTTTAGGACTATGTGACTCTTCGGAAAGAAATGATCAGGACAGAGTATAGGAAAGTACATCCAGTCCTCTATGAAGAAGAAAAGCAACATATAGAGTGTATGGAAAATGAGGGCCAAGCTCTTTTTGAGAAACTCTGGAAAAGCAAAGAC
This sequence comes from Meriones unguiculatus, assembly GCF_030254825.1. Taxonomy (NCBI): domain Eukaryota; kingdom Metazoa; phylum Chordata; class Mammalia; order Rodentia; family Muridae; genus Meriones; species Meriones unguiculatus. Next base: position 60,969,406 of record NC_083354.1, read on the forward strand.
TTGATGGCCCGAAAAAGGAATCAACTAATAGAAATGTATCGGGAGCTGATGACAGTGTCCCAGCAGCCATATGTGATGCTGCTCCAGGTGAGCATGGAGGAGTGCATGGAAGGGCTTTGTTATCTGAGGCCCACACTCTGACTGTTACATCTAAGATAGCTGTCTACAGTCCATGAACTTATTGTCAGCAGATATTAGGGATAATCTGGAGACACTATGTTCTGTCATAACCTTAAAAGAGCAAGCTTTTGACCCTGTGTCAGTGGATTCCCCATTGAATATCTCGTTATTTTTTGCTTTTGTAGCTTGCTTCCATGAAATCTCAAGTTCAGTTATTCCTGTTACCGAACATTCATTCTTTTTTGCCTCTACTTGAAAATTATGTACAGTTTTAAAGAAATTTATAGTTGATGTCTTCTCTTTACAAAATGTAATTTTGTGTGTTCTTTGGAAGATGAAGCTTCGATGTATGGACTTCTTTGGTAGTGAATGATGGCCTGAAACTCAAAGTAATCCTGAGGTCTCAATACACAAAATTCTGGAATTATAGGCATGAAATGTCATTCAGGTTGAGGGCATAGTTTTAAAGTAGTCTTAATAAAAGCATTCCTGTGCATTGTTATCAGGCTCAAAGAAAGTCCCACATGTAGACAGCTGTGGGTGTAAAGCAATGTACATTCACTATGTATGCATGTTCTTCTTAATTATTGCCCTCATAGTCTGGTTTCATCAAGAATTCTCTTTTGCTCATTTGCTTGGTTGGTATTCTCTTAAGACACCAAAATAAATTTGAAAGGTCAATAAGTGTGATGATAACTAACATTTGTATGAATTTCATATACAAATGTTGTATGTCATTTCTTCAGAAATCTAATCTCTTCTTGTTGTGTTTTCAGGACTTGGAAGACATGTTCAGAAGGTGAGTATAGTCATCAGTGCAAGCCAGGATCCTTGAACTAGGCTATAAAATTGACCAACTTACCTTAGCAAACTAAAAATATACTTTTGATAGGAATACTCAATTGCTTGTGTATGAAGTTTGAGATTGGTTTCATGTATATGACATCTGTTCTCTTTTACCAGAAGGTGCCTTTACTTAGTACATAAGAGTGAAGCAGTGTATGTAAGAGGGCTTGGTGATAAAATATCTACTTTTAAAACCATAAACCTCGAGGTCCATCAGCAGCATTTTCTGATAGTAGAAGAAATAACAGGACACATAGACAAACAAATTAGTAGCAGAAAGTGCTCCAAGAAGTATTTAGGAGGAAACTACCCTGTCTCCTGATCTTGGGGTCAGAATTTTATCAGAAAATGCTTGTATGAAATATTTTCAGTCAACTGTTTAATTGTACTAATTTGTTTTACTTATGTGTGTGCATGCATGCATGTGTGCCATTGTACACATGTGGAGGTCAGAGGACAACTTTCAGGAGTCAGTCCTTTCTTTCCACCATGGGATCCAGGGATTGCACTCAAGTTGTCAGGCTTGTATGGGAAAGGATAACTCCTGAGTCACTGTCTGAACTTGGAGTGAGCATTTCTCCTCATCACTGTGATGGTGTCTTTAGCACCAGGCAGATCAAGGTCTTTTTCTCCTTGCAGGAGTGAGTCAGTGCAGCTGTGCATGCCCCAGGTGATGAAACCAGAGCTCAGTGCCTTGCCCATCACTGGACTGATTTCGAAGTCCAAGTGCTTTGAAGGTGAGTGTCAGCAGTGCTGAAATGACCAGAGGTTCCCTCAACAATGAGATAACCTTAACACACATGATTTTCTTTTAATCTCCAGTGAAAAATATGTCAATGTCATTCTCATTTCTAATCATGTTTATTCACCTGGTCATTTAAACAAATGTAGATGAACATGAATATATTGTTATATGTGACCCAGTATGAAAATATAGTATCATTTGTCCCTTGAGACATAAGGAAAGATAAATTAATTGAACACAATCTAATTCATGTTAAATATACCCAGTGATGAAGATATTTGATTGTCTCTCCTTAAACATTTTAGCAGTTGAATTTATAAAGTACATGTACTTCTTAGATTAAAAAAACACAATACTTAGTGCTATACACTTGTAATCCCAACAGTATAATGTTGAGTCATGAGGATTGGCCATGAGTTTGAGGCTAGCCTGGTCAATATAGTAAGTTCCAGGCCAGTCAAAAATATATACCAAGACTGTATCAAACATAATTAAAGAAATAATCACAAAATAAGTAAATACACAGGGTGTATATCATGAGCAAATAAAAATAAAACAAATTTGAAGGACATAAGACAGTATCTAAAATTCCCTGTTACATCTAAATGTGAATTATACCCTCACAGGGAAAGAGTATCAGAGAAGCCAGGGGATAAAGGCAGACAGTTACAACCAGCAAACCACTTTTAATGCATATGTAGCCTTTCCTTGAGTATAGACATGAGTTTTTACATGTAAATCAAGATAGAATTATCATTGCCCCTCTCTTACAAATGCATTTTTATGGAGGCCCATGAGGACAGCCTTCACTCTAGACCTTGAAGCAATGCACACATCTTCCTTTTGCCAGGTGTAAGTAAAAGTCACCTGAATGAAGTAGGATGAAGCTCCCTCCTCTTTTTTTCATCAGGATCCCATTCTGTTTCTTGTGGAATTTCTTGACTTTGAAGTGTTTGAGCCACATTTAACCATCTAGCCTTAGATGTCTCTTTTATAATTCAGGCAATCTCCAGGTACCTCTCTGACCTGAGAAATTAAAATGCTCATTTTAATTAAAATGTTGCCTCTTTCCACAGTGTACATTTCATTTGAAAATGCAATCTTACCCTGTGATGAGATGACCCCATTTGATGTTTTGAGAAGAATCAGCTTTAGACCTTACCATCAGGAGACAATTTTGGAATCTACTGGACACTATATTGCCGCCTGGGGATCACAGAGCTTCACCTCTGGGAAATATTACTGGGAGGTGAATTTAGTAGAGCCATTGGATTGGTCTGTAGGAATATGTAAAGATGGCTGCCAGCAGACTGAACCTGAGTGTGTATTTCTCCTTATGTGTGTGAAGCAGGGTAATCAGTACAGTCTCCTCACCACCTGCCCAGGATTTCATCATTATATAGAGAAACCAGTGGGTTGGGTTGGTGTGTTCCTTGATTGTGAGGGTGGATATGTAAGTTTCCTGGATGTAGCCAAAAGTTCCCTCATATACAGTTACCCTCCTGGCACCTTCAATTACCCTGTTAGGCCTGTCATCTCCTTTAGCTGCACATGTTCACAGGAAGCTGTAATCCAATACTTTAGTGCTGTTTAAGTATTTCCTTCTGTATGGTTATCTCTTCTTTTTGCAGATATATAATAAAATACTATTAAATATGGCTGACTATGTTTCCTTTTCATTTGTGGTCATCACCGTTTTAAAGTAGGTTTCTCTTGTTTCATTTTTTATTAGTCTTTGCATACATTTCAGAATTATCAATTAGCTATGATATCCAAGTTCAGAATTAAAGCGATTTTTAAGAATGCTCAGGACCTTCAGTTGGATTTAGCATTATAAAAATATTATTTAGATGTGGGATTCTATCTTAAAAGTTTCAAGCACAGATATGTATTTACTGGCTAATTTTGTTTTAACTTGACACATGATATTTTGGGTTTTGAGACAGGGTGATACCACTATCCCTGTTTTCAAATTATATTTCAGAGTTATAGAACTAAAAACACTTTGGCATTATCATAAAAACTGACACACTTATCAACAGAGTCAAACTGAAGCTTTACATATGAATTCATACGCTTATGAACATATAATTTTTTAAGTGTAAAAAGGCCAAAAATTACATACAAAATAGAGGACAGCATCTTAAACCTTGCTTGTCAAATTGGATGGTTGTATGTAAAAGTCAAAAAAATATACGATATTCATTGTCTTGTACAGAACCCAGTAGAAATGAATCAACTATTCCTTTAACATGATAGAAGAGGTGGACCATAGCCTTGACCTCATTGGAACAGGAAAAGACCACATGAAACCAAAAAGCTTCTGTTTGTCAAAGGACACCTTTATTAGGACAAAGGAAACTATAGAACTAATATCTAAAGCACATAAAGAACTTTAAAAAATGGACACTAAGAAAAAAATTGATGCAGTTAAAAATATTGGTATTAAAAGAGGAAGCACATCAACCTCCACTTCAGGAAGACTGCACCCCATACCTGCCTTCTCTAATCCTCAGCTCACCAAGAAGAGGCTCAGGGTGCTGTGCTCTACCCAGAGTTTAGTCACAGCTCAACATTTTGGTTAAAAGAACCAAATCATTTACTATTTTGCCCTAGAATTCTTCAAAGTTGATTGGCTTCCACTACTCTGCTCAACTAAGGTTAAGGCTTTTTTTGGGGGTTTGGGAAAAAGGTAAGAGGGAAAAAGCCATATTTTTCAGAGTTACCTCAGAGCAGATTTTCACACCTGACTTTGAAAATACCAGATTTCTTTGTTTTTAAGAGCTAAGTAGTATTCCATTGTGTAAATGTACCACACTTTCTGTATCCATTCTTTGGTTGAGGGACATCTAAGTTGTTTCCAGTTGCTGGCTCTTGTGAATAAATCTGCTATAAACATAGTTGATCAAATATCCTTGTTGTATGGTGGAGCATCTCTTGGGTTATATGCCCAGGAGTGGTACAGCTGGGCCTTGAGATAGAGCTATTCTCTATTTTCTGAGAAAGTGCCAAGTTGATTTCCAGAGAAGCTGCACAAATTTGCATTCCCACCAGCAGTGGAGGAATGTTCACCTTTTCTACATGCTTGACACCATGAGTTGTCACTGGAATTTTTGGTCTTAGCCATTCTGACTGGTGTGAAAGGGAATATTAGAGTAGTTTTGATCTGCATTTCTCTGACGGCCAAGGACAGTAAGCATTTCTTTCAGTGCTTCTCAGCCATTCGAGATTCCTCTGTTGTGAAATCATGAATTCTGCATGCAAATGGATGGAACTAGAAAAGATCATCCTAAATGAGGTAATGCATACCGAGAAAGACCCACATGGTATGTACTCATTTGTAAGCGTATATTAGACCTAAAGTAAAGGGTAACCATACTACAATCCACAAACCCAATAAAAGCTAAGGGACAAGGCGGGACAAGGGAGGGTGTCAGAATGTCATTCAGAGGAGAACTAGAATAGACAGCAGAGGTGGAGGGGGACATGAAGCCTGAAGTGACCACCTCCTAGCCAGACAGCTCTAGTGGAAAGAGGGGAACAACAAACCACTGACAAAACCTGAGATCCAAAAATTACCCTGTCTACAGGAAGTGCAGGGATAAAGAGGGAACAGAGGTTGAAGGAAAGTCCACCCAGTAATTGGTCTAACCTGAGATCTACCCAAGGATAGAGAGCCAGCCTTGACACTAATAGTGATGCTCTGCTCTGCTTACACATAGGAGTCTAAGTCGACTGTCCTCGGGGAGGCTCCAGTCAGCAGTGGATCCAGACAGAAGCTGGGACTTGCAGCTAAGCATGGGGCAGAGCTCAAGGGTTTCTGTGGAAGTGTTGGGGGAAAGATGGAGGACCTGGATGGGACAGGAACCTCACAAAAAGACCACCAGAGACAACTAACCCAGACTCATGGGGCCTTTCAGAGACTGAGACATCAACAAAGGAGCATGCATCAACTATGAGGACCTAGGCCCCCTGCACACATGTAGCAGATGGAATACTTGGTCTTCATATGGGGTGACTGCAAGTGGAGTGGGGGCTGTTTCTAAGATGGACTCCATTGTCTGCTTTTGGATCACTTCCTCCTGGCAGGGCTGCCTTCCCTGGCTTGGGGAATGAAGACATGCACAGTCCTAATGTGACCTAATGTGCTGGGGAGTGTTGGAATGGAGTAGGATGTGTGGAGCTATAAAATGTCTGCTGGATTCTAAACTGCTTGTAATCCATGAAGCACAGTGTGCTTAGCGTGTCATGGTGATTTTTCACCCCTGCACCACAGGTGATTGTTTTTTTAGATGTGTGCTCAACCAATTATTTTTTGGCAGGTATCCACATGAGAACTTGCCTCCGGCTTACCTAAGAAATTTTCTCTTGCTTTTAGAATTTCCTGGAGAATATCCTGCTCTGTGTTTTTCACTGAAACTACTTCCTCCCCCTGCACTGCCCATTCTTACTCTTTATATGCTGTAACCTAAAGAACAATTAACAGAGACTTGATTAGAATTCTATCTTGTCTCCATTCTTTGCATCTCTTGTCCATCCCATTCTCATCCCCTGTCTTAGGGTCTCCTTAGACTGACCTCCAAGTCAGGTTAGTAGGAGAGGGAGCTCCTCTTTTCTCAGGGAAAAGGAAGACTGGAGGTGGGTAGGAGTGGAAGGTTAGGGTGGAATGAGAAGGGAGGCTGCACTCTTAAGATGTAAAGTAAATAAACTCAAATGATAAAAAAGGAAGAAAGAGAATACCATATTTCTCAGAGTTAAAACACCTTCACATCAAACCTCTGAAGGTTTAATTTTTTTCACTGCAGTAAGTCACCTCCTTCTTTGGTTGTCTCTCCAAGAAAATGCACCCTTACTTCACACATTCCCTAGTAAGTGCTTTGCTTTAATATTTGATTTTAGCATCCTAATAATGCAGATCTCAGTGTTTCACTTCTTGTAAAAGTATGTTTTATTTGCCTGGTTCAGTTAATTGTCTGGGAGGCATATTGCCTCTTCTGCTAACCTAGGCCTAGTTCTGGAAGCTTCTAGCCTCCATAGTTTCTAACCTAGGCCTAGGATTTCTTCAGCCTCTGAGACTTACTGCTTAATATGATCGCCCATTCTTGTTCTTACTGAGCTTTGGGTTGACTGTTTCAGCTCTGATATTTTAACTTAAACTCCTCTTCCAGCTAACTTTTTCAGTCTGGCTTTTCTCTAGGCCTCTGAATTGCTCAGTTTAGCCTCCAACTAACTCCAGCAATCTGCTCTAATTTCCTGGCTCCATTTTACTCTCTGGGTCCTGAGGCTTCACCTGACTTCTCTCTCCACAGTCTCTCTATTACTGTCCCAGTAAAACTGCCTCTTATCACTTTGTATTGCCCCCTAAGTTGCCCCCCTTTCCTCTCTCTTCGCATGAGACTGGGAGTATCCTATTTTGTCAAATCTTCAGTGATTTGTCACCTTTTCTGCCACTCAACTGGACATCACTTTCAAACATGGGTGCTTCCTTCTTCAACCTAAATTTACCTTCATTGTTTGGGATTAAAGGAATGTATCCACACACCTGGATCTAAGCTTTTCTTTTCCTGAAACTGGTTCTGTACCTGGCTGGCCTTGATCTCTGATCTGCTTGCCTCTGTCTCCTGAATTAAAAGTGTGTGTGTATTCCAGCTGAGTCACAGAGATCTAGAAGATCTTTGGATCTCATCTCTTACCAGAACAGCCATGTTCTAAAGTATTTCCTCTACAACCTCTTGACACTTGAAGACCATATTAGTTACTTTCCTTTTTCCTGATTAATTTTACATGAACAAGAACTTATTGGGGCTCACAATTCAAGGATATTGTCCATCAAGGTGGGAAAAAATGGTGGCAGGATCCCAAGGCCACCATGTTTTAATGGCATCCCCAAAGCACTAGGAAGTAGGAACTCTAGGAAAGCTTCCTGCTCAGCTCCTCTTCCCCCTTTTCTTCATTTTGAGACTCCAACCCACAGAAAGGATAAATAGATCTTATAACCATTTAGGGTGGCTCTTTCCAACTGACGTGAATCGAATGGCACTAATTCTTCACAGACTTGTACAAAGGTTTCTACTCCTGTGTTATGGGAGGAAACCTTGAGCCATAAGGGAAGCTCCCACGATTGTACAAGACTTGGCTATCCAACCAACAGGTGCCCATCTCTTTAAATATCTACACTAAAACTCATTTTTGTTTGATTGATGCAACTTTCATCTAGACAACTTAAACTTTTAGTGTTTGACAAAGTTGGACTTAATTGGCTTCAGCTGGTGGTCCTGTGTCCCTTGAAAACCAATACTCATTCTCATTGTCACTGTTTATTTTTTCTTTATTAATTACATTTTATTCACTTTGGATTCCCCCATGGTTCTCTCTCTCCTCCCGTCCCAATTGCTCCCTTACTCCATCCTCTGCATGTATGTCCCTCCCTATGTCCACTGATAGGGGAGGACTTCTTTTCCTTCCTTCTGATCCCAGTCAATTAGGTCTCATCAGGAGTGGCTGCCTTGTCTTCTTCTGTGGCCTGGTAATGCTGCTTCCCCCTCAGGGGGAGGTAATTAAAGAGCAGGCCAATCAGTTCATGTCAGAGACAGTCCCTGTTCCTGTTACAATGGGACCCACTTGGATACTGAACAGCCATGGGCTACATCTGTGCAGGGGTCTTAGGTTATCTCCATGCATAATCTTTCGTTGGAATATCAGTCTCAGGAAAGACCCCTTTGCTCAGATTTTTTGGTTCTGTTAGTCTCCTTGTGGAGTTCCTGTGCTTTCCAGATCTTACTGTTTCCCACTTCTTTCCTAAGATTCCCTGCACTCTGCCCAAAGGTTGCCCATAAGTCTCAGCATCTACATTGATAGTCTGTAGGGCGGAGCCTTTCAGAAGTCCTCTGTGTCAGGCTCCTGATTTGTTCCCTCTTTTCTCCTTCTTCTGATGTCCATCCTCTTTGCCTTTCTGGATAGGTATTGAGCATTTTAGCAAAAGTCCTCCCTCTTGATTAGTTTCTTTAGGTGTACAGATTTTAGTAGGTTCTTCTTACACAATATGTCTATATGAGTGAGTATATACCGAGTGCATCTTTCTGCTTCTGGGATAGCTCACTCAGGATGATCTTTTCCAGGTCCCATCATTTACCTGCAAATTTCATGATTTCCTTGTTTCTTATTGCTGAGTAATATTCCATTGTGTAAATATACCAGAATTTGTGCATCCATTCCTCCACTGAGGGTCATCTGGGCTGTTTCCAGTTTCTGGCTATTACAAATACGGCTGCTACAAACATGGTTGAGCAAATGTCCTTATTGTGTACTTGCGAATCTTTTGGATATATGTATAGGAGTGGTATAGCTGGATCTTGAGGAAGTGCTATTCCTAGTTGTCTGAGAAAATGCCAGATTGCTTTCCAGAGTGGTTGTACAAGTTTACATTCCTACCAGCAGTGGAGGAGGGTTCCCCTTTCTCCACAACCTCTCCAGCATGTGTTGTTTCTTGAGTTTTTGATGTTAGCCATTCTGATGGGTGAAAGGTGAAATCTTAGGGTCGTTTTTATTTTCGTTTCCCTGATGGCTAATGAGGTTGAGCATTTCTTTAAGCCTTTCTCTGCCATTCAATATTCCTCTACAGAGAATTCTCTGTTTAGCTCTGTTCCCCATTTTTTAAGTGGATTACTTGGTTTGCTGGTTTTCAGCTTCTTTAGTTCTTTATATACACTTGATATGAGTCCTCTGTAAGATAAAGGGTTGGTGAAGATACTTTCCCAATCTGTAGGCAGTCACTTTGTTCTGATGACAATTTCCTTTGCTTTACAGAAGCTTTTCAGTTTCTTGAGGTCCCATTTTTTGATTGTTGCTCTTAGAGCCTGTGCTGTTGGTGTTCTGTTCAGGAAGTTGTCTACTGTGCCAATGAGGTCAAGGGTATTCCCCACTTTTTCTTCTAAGCAGTTTAGTGTGTCTGGTTTTATATTGAGGTCTTTGATCCACTTGGACTTCACTTTTGTGCAGGGTGATAAGTATGGATGTATTTGCAGTTTTCTACATGTAGACTTCCAGTTAGATCAGCACCATTTGTTAAAGATGCTGTCTTTTTTCCATTGTATGGTTTTGGCATCTTTGTCAAAAATCAGGTGTCCAAAAGTGTGTAGATTTATTTCTGGGTCCTGTGTTTGGTTCCATTGATCCACTATTCTGTTTCTATGCCAGTACAATGCAGTTTTTAAAACTGTTGCTCTATAGTACAACTTAAGATCAGAAATGGAGATACATACCTCCAGAAGATCTTTTATTGTAGAGGATTGTTTTAGCAATTCTGGGTTTCTTGTTATTCCAAATGAATTTGAGAATTTTTCCTGCCAGGTCTGTAAAGAATTGTGTTGGTAATTTAATGGGAATTTCATTGAATCTGTAGATTGCTTTTGGTAAGATGGCCATTTTTACTATGTTAATCCTGCCAAGCCATGAGCATGGGAGATCTTTCCATCTTCTCATATCTTCTTCTAATTCTTTCTTCAGAGATTTGAAATTTTTTTCATACAAGTCTTTGACTTGCTTGGTTAGGGTTACACCAAGGTACCTTATGTCATTTGTGGCTATTATGAAAGGTGTTGTTTCCCTAATTTCTTTCTCATCCCTTTTGTCTTTTGTATACAGGAAGGTTACTGATTTTTTTTAGTTAATTTTGTATCCAGCCACTTTGCTGAAGGTGTTGATCAGCTGGTAGAATTATTTGTGTCACTCATGTATACTATCATATCATCTGCAAACAGTGATACTTTGACTTCTTCCTTTCCAATTTGTATCCCCTTGATCTCCTTCAATTGTCTTATTGCTCTAGCAAGGACTTCCAGCACTATGTTGAAGAGATATGGACAGAGTGGGCAGCCTTGTCTTGTCCCTGATTTCAGTGGGATTGATTTAAGTTTCTCTTTGTTCAGTTTGAGGTTGGCTATATGTTTGCTGTATATCGCCTTTACTATGTTTAGATATGTGCCTTGTATCCCTGATCTCTCCAATACTTTAAACATGAATGGATATTGGATTTTGTGAAATGCCTTTTCAGCATCTAAGGAGATGATCATGTGGTTTTTCTCCTTTAGTTTGTTTATGAGGTGGATCACATTCATTGATTTCTGTATATTGAAGCACCCCTGCCTGGGATGAAGCCTACTTGGTTGTAGTGGATGATGTCCTTGATGTGTTCTTGGATTCAGTTTGCAAGAATTTTGTTGAGTATTTTTGCATCAATGTTCATAAGGGAGATTGGCCTGAAATTCTCTTTCTTTGTTGGGTGTTGTGAGGTTTAGGTACCAAGGTGACTGTGGCTTCATAGAATGAGTTTGGTAGTGTTCCTTTGCTTCTATCTTGTGGAATAGTTTGAAGAGTATTGGTGTTAGCTCTTTGAAGGTCTGGTAAAATTTGGCACTGAAATCGTCTGGCCCTGGACTCTTTATGCATGGTAGACTTTTGATGACAGCTTCTATTTCCTTAGGGGATATAGGACTATTTAATTGGTTTACCTGGTCTTGATTCAGCTTTGGCATGTAGAATTGGTCAAGAAAATTGTCCATTTCATTTAGATTTTCAAATTTTGTGGCATATAGACTTTGGAAGTAAGACCTAATTATTGTTTGGATTTCTTCAGTGTCCGTGGTTATGTCCCCCTTTTTGTTTCAGATTTTATTGATTTGGATAGTTTCTCTCTGCCTTTTAGTTAGTTTGGCTAAGGGTTTGTCTATCTTGTTGATTTTCTCAAAGAACCAGCTCTTGGTTCATTGATTCTTTAAATTGTTTCATTTCTTTCTAATTTATTGATTTCAGCCCTGAGTTTGAATATTTCCAGCCATCTATTCCTCTTTGGTGTGTCTGCTTCTTTTTTTCCTAGGGCTTTTAAGTGAGCCATTAAGTTGCTTACATGAGATGTTTCGAATTTCTTTTTGAAGGCACTTAGTGCTATGAACTTTCCTCTTAGCCCTGCTTTCATTGTGTCCCATAAGTTTGGGTATGTTGTGCCTTCATTTTCATTGAATTTTCGGGAGCCTTTAATTTCTTTCTTTATTTCTACTCTGACCCAGCTGTCATTTAGAAGCAAGTTGTTCAGTTTCCATGTGTGTGTAGGCTTTTTGCTATATTTGTCATCGAGGTCCAGTTTTAGTCCATGGTGATCAGATAGGATACAAGGGATTATTTCAATTTTCTTGTATCTGTTGAGGCTTGCTTTGTGACCAACTATATGTTCTATTTTGGAGAAGGTTCCATGAGGTGCTGAGAAGAAGGTAAATTCTTTGGAGTTTGGGTGAAAGGTTCTGTAGATGTCCGTGAGGTCCATTTGATTCATGACCTCTGTCAGTGTTATTGTTTCTTTGTTTAATTCTGTTTTGTTGACCTGTCCTTTTTTGAGAGTGGGGTGTTGAATTCTCCCACTATTAATGTATGGGGGTCTATGTGTGGTTTAAGTTTTATTAAAGTTTCTTTTACAAATGTGGGTGCCCTTGCATTTGGGGCATAGATGTTCAGGATTGTGATATCTTCCTGGTGGATTTTTCCCTTGATGAGTATGAAGTTTCCTTCTCTATCTCTTTGGATTGATTTTGGTTGAAAATCTGCTTTATTAGATATTAGAATGGCTACTCCTGCTTGCTTCTTGGGTCCATTTGCTTGGAAAGCCGTCTTCCATCCCTTTACTCTCAGGTAATGTCTATCTTTGTGATTTAGGTGTGTTTCTTGTATGCAACAGATTGTTGGGTCTTGTTTATGCATCCATTCTGCTAGTCTGTGTCTTTTTATTGGAGAATTGAGTCCATTGATGTTGAAGGAGATTAATGACCAGTAGCTGTTAGATGCTTTGATATTGATGTTGGCCATGGTAGTGTGTTTGTGTGTTTGGCTACTTTTTGTTTTGCTGTAGTGAGGTTATTTATTTCCTGTGATTTCTTGAAAGTAGTTAGTTTTCTTAGATTGTATTTTTCCTTCTAGTATCTTCTGTAATGCTGGATTTGTGTGTAGGTATTGTTGAAATTTGTTTTGTCTTTGAATATCTTGTTTTCTCTGTCTATGAGGACTGAGAGTTTTGCCAGTACAGTAGCCTAGGCTGACATCTGTGTTCTCTTATGGTCTGCATTATATCCTCTTCTGGCTTTCATAGCTTCTGTTGAGAAGTCAGGTGTGATTCTGATGGGTTTGCCATTATACGTTGCTTGGCCTTTTTCCCTTGAAGCTTTTAGTATTTTTTCTTTGTTCTATATACTTACTGTTTTGATTATTATGTGATGGGAGGATTTTCTTTTCTGGTCTAATTTATTAGGTGTTCTGTAGGCCTCTTGTATTCTTATAGGCCTCCCTTTTAAGTTGGAGAAATTTTCTTCAATAATTTTGTTGAAAATATTTTCTGGGCCTTGGAGGAGGGAATCTTCTTTTTCCTCTATTCTTATTATTCTTAGGTTTTGTCTTTTTATGTTGTCTTGGATTTCTTGGATGGTTTGTGTCAGGAATTTTTTAGATTTATTATTTTCTTTGACGGATACATTGATTTCTTCCATTGTATCTTCCACACCTGAGATTCCTTTTTCCATCTCTTGTAGTCTGTTGGTTATGCTTATCTCTATAGTTCCTGTTTTCTTTCCTAGGTTCTCCCTCTCCAGGATTTTCTCCATTTGTGTTTTCTTTAATTCTTCCAATTCTATCTTCAGATCTTGAACTTTTGTTGATTTCCTTCACTTGTCTGACAGTATTTTCCTGTTTCCCCTTCAATTCCTTCAGCTGTTTGTTTGAAAGTTCCTGTGTTTCTTTTATTTCTTTCAGTGACACAAACTGTTTGGCTGCATCTTCCTGTATTTCTTAATGGATGACCATAATCTGTTTTATTATATCTTCCCCTAATTCTTTACGCATTTTATTTACTTCCTCTATTAACATCTTCATAAGCATAGATGTAAGGTCATCTTCTTGAATTTCACTTATGTTAGGGTGTCCAGTCTCCTTGCCTCTGGATAACTGGGTTCTGGGGATGCCATATTGTTTTGCCTTTGGTTGGTTGTGCTTTTTGCTGGCCTCTACCCATATTTCTGTCTCAGGTATTGTCTGTTAATTTCTGGTGCCTGCTGAGTCCTGGGTTGGGGAGAATCCACTTGGCAGGGTTCTGAAGTTCTCCTCTGCTTTTTGGGTATGGTCAACTGAATAGTGGTGATTCTCAGGAATTGTCACAGTTCACTTTAGGTGTATGGACCTGTAGAGTAACTGTGGTGTTCAAGAAGGCTCTCCTCTCATACTGTTGGGTTTCTTGCTCTGAAATTAGTGAGCAGCAGCTGTTGCTCTTAGGGTGTAATTTTTGGGTGTAGCCCTCTTGAAGAACCAGGGATTCCCACAGTTTTGTCAGTCTAGCAAGGGATAAATGGTTGATACTTGGTGCAGTATCTGAGGGCTGCTGCAATGGATCTCTGGCTTTTGTAGGTCTGAGGATGCAGCTGTGTGCCCAGTGCCCTGTTGGTACTCAATAATGGTGGATGAGCGCAGTGCTCCTGCCTGCAGTAGAAGGATAGAGCCTAGAGTCTGTGTGAATCCAGAAATTTTTTTGGCGCTGGGTGTCCTGAGCGCTAGACCTGATGATCCCCCTGCTGTGGGGTTTCCTCCTGACAGGGACACCCATTCTTTGCTTTGGGGATAGCCTTTCTGTCTGTGATGGCAAGTAGAACCTGCAAGCACAGACTTAAGTGACTCCACCTTTCTGCCTTTCTGGGGATTGGGTGCCTGGGCATCTGCCAAAACTGGGTAACTTTTCCTGAGACCGTTTCAGGGTGGTGGTATCAGTTGAGTGCTCTGAGATCAGACCAGCCATTTCCCTCCCTGTGGGCCAACAGAGAAACTCAATCTGTGGTGCCCTGGGGGCCACAGTTCTATCTGGCACAGCAAATCAGGCGCACAGGCAGGGCTCTGTGCCAGCTCCTGGGTCCCTGGCTCTTGCTCTGGGCTGGCTCCTGTGGAACGCAGAGGCCAAGTCTTTTCCAGGGGATGTCTGGGTGACCTAAGGTCGGTCCCAATCATTTCCTGCACCATGGGGTTATCTCTCGACTAGAAATCTCAGTCTCTGATGTTATGGTGCCCACAGTTCAGTCTGGGACAGTGACCAGAGCACACTGGCATGTGGCTCTGGGCTGGAGACCAAGAGCCTTGCAGAACCGGGATCTCTTCTGCCATTTAGCTGGGTGAGTTAAAGCTGATTGAATCCCCCATCATGGGGTATCCTCTCACCTGGTAAACACAATCACTTCTGTTTTATGGCCCCGAGTTCTGACTGCTAGTCACTGTGCAGATCCTGCTGTGCTGCTGGTCAGCACGAGAGTCTTCCTGGCACCGCCATCTTGCCCTCCCTCCACTCATTGTCACTGGGAAACAAAGAGTTTGTGACTACAATCTGATGGTCACACTTTCCTCCTTTGTTTTTTTGTACATTAGACCCTCCACTCTAAAATAATTTTTAAGAACATTAAAACAACAAAAATTGAACACAGAGTTGTTGAACACAGAGTTGAAAATTTTCATTAAATTTTTACAAGCTTGTACATTTGCAAGATACTGCCTAGAGCAAAACACTTCTCACAAAGCAACCCCAAATGCATATTACAGGAAGATTTTTTTCCCAAGTATCAATTCTGTTTTATTAGTTAATTGGAAACCTACATGCAGTCCTCAAGTCCAGGAAGGTATTGATTTAATGGTCTTCCTCATCATCACCAGTTCCAGCACCACCCTGGTCTTTCTTGCATTCTTCCTCTTCAATTGGCCTGGACAAGAAAGGAGGAGAAGTCCATGTGCTTCTGGGAGTCCAGAGGGACAAGGAAGCACAGAATGTTCACCACCATTTTTGGACTCTGTTTTGATGCTGGCGGATTAGCACATGGGCATGGTGAATGGATTTAGCTAGGTCCAGCCTAAAGATCTGGTTCTGCAGCCACCTGTCCAAGAAATCCTCAGTCTTCAGGCATAGGGTGTAATCCAGCTTCATCTTGCCCTCATTCAGCATTCCAATTAGAACAAGTTGCCTCGATAGAGTAGATAGAGTATTGCCTTCAAAAAGATGCTGTGGGGGTCCTATTTGTCCTGTGTCAACAGCTCCCAGGCAGCCTTAAGTTGTCATAAAGTGCCAATTCTCTCTTTCTCTCTGTTTTTTTTAAATTTATTCAATATACATAAGTAGCCCCTCCCTTCTCTCCTCCCAGTCCCAGACCCTTCTTCCCTCTTCCCTATATCCTCCTCCCATCCCCCTCCAAAAAGGAAAGCCCCCTCTTCCCACCTATCCATCCCATCCCATCAAGTCCTATCTTGATGAGTGTTCCCTCTACCATGGTGGCCTGGCAAGGCAGCCAAGCCAGACGCTAGTGATGCAAAGCTTATAAGAGAGTCTGCCAGAGACATCTGCCACTTCCCTTACTAGAGAACCCACATGAAGGCCAAGCTGTCCATCATGCACGTATGTGTAGGTGGCCTCGGTCCAGGCCATACATGGTCTTTGGTGGTAGAGAGACAATTTTCTTCTAAAGCAATGCATAGCTCTGCCAGGTGGACAAGACAACTATGAGTAACAACTACTGTAAAAGAATAACAGTGTGCCTAAAGAATAATTCTGGCATTGACTTTGACATGTAAATTTCCCATAAACCCTTGCAGCCATACTTGCAGTTTCCTGTGTTGGTTTAAATTGTTAAAGTGTAATGTGGGCCTGGGGTCTGAGAAAGATTCATGGCTGACAACATATATTGAATGTATAACTATAAGCTACATAAGCTATCACCCCTCATCAATGAAGCCTCTCTATACAGCAAACAAGAACATCGCTTAAAACCACAACTCATTGTCTGAGAAAGTGCCAGGTTGATTTCCAGAGTGGTTGTACAAGTTTTCATTCCCACCAGCAGTGGAGGAGGGTTCCCCTTTCTCCACAACCTCTCCAGCATGTGCTGTCACTTGAGTTTTTGATCTTGGCTATTCTGATGGGTGTAAGGTGAAATTAGAGGGTTGTTTTGATTTGCATTTCCCTAATGGCTAATGAGGTTGAGCACTTCTTTAAATGCTCCTCTGCCATTCAATATTCCTCTACAGAGAGTTCTCTGTTTAGCTCTGGTCCCCACTTTTTAAGTGGATTACTTGGTTTGCTGCTTTTCAGCTTCTTTAGTTCTTTATATGTACTGGATATGAGTCCTCTGTCTGATAAAGGGTTGGTGAAGATTCTTTCCCAATCTGTAGGCAGTCGCTTTGTTTTGATGACAGTGTCCTTTGCTTTACAGAAGCTTTTCCTAGAGATCCAGCCATACCACTCCTAGGCATATATCCAAAAGTGGCTGAAGTACACAAAAAGGACATTTGCTCAACCATATTTGTAGCAGCTTTATTTGTAATAGCCATAAGCTGGAAACAGCCTAGATGCCCCTCAACTGAAGAATGGATGCAGAAATTGTGGTACATCTATACAATGAAGTATTAGTCAGCAATGAAAAATAAGGAAATCAGGAAATTTTCAGGTAAATGGTGGGACCTGGAAAGGATCATCCTGAGTGAGTTGTCCCAGAAGCAAAAAGACACGCACTGTATATACTCACTCATATAGACATACAACATGGGATAAAACCATTAAAATCTGTACATCTAAACAAACTAAGCAAAAGAGAGGACCCTAACGAACTTCTCAATCCCCATCCTGAAAGACAAAGAGGATGGACATCAGAAGAAGAAGAAAACTGGAAACAACCTAGGAACTTGTTTACAGAGGGCCTCTGAAAGCCAGAAGAAGAAAACAGGAAACAACCTAGGAACCTGCCACAGAGAGCCTCTGAAAGCCTCTGCCCTGCAGACTATCAAAGCAGATGCTGAGCCTGATGGCCAACTGTTGGGCAGAGTGAATGGAATTTTATGTAAGAAGTGGGAAATAGCAAGAGCTGGAGAGGACAGGAACTCCACAAGGAGAACAACAGAACAAGAAAATTTGAGCACAGGGAACTTCCCAGAGACTCATACTCCAACTAAGGACTATTCATGGGGATAACCTAGAACCCCTGCACAGATGTAGCCCATGGCAGTTCAGTTTTCAAGTGGGTTACATAGTAATGGGAAGAGGGACTGCCTCTGACATAATCTGATTGACCTGCTCATTGATCACCTCCCCGAGGGGGGAGCAGCCTTACCAGGCCACAGAAGATGACAATGCAGCCCCTTCTGATGAGAACTGCTAGTCTAAGTTCAGAAAGAAGGAGAGGAAGACATCCCCTATCAGTGGACTTGGGGAGGGGCATGCATGCAGAAAGGGGAGGAAGGGTAGGGTTGGGAGGGGAGGAGGGAGGGGTTTATGGGGGTTTACAAAATGAATAGTAATTAATAATAATAATAATAATAATAATAATAAAAAGGAAAAAAAAAAACAAACCACAACTCATTACAAGGCAAAAAGTCAACAGATCATGGTGATCCCAACCACAACAGATACATAGCATAGCCCTTGCATTAGTGGCTCTGGGTCATTGCCGAAGAGGGACAAAAAGATTGTAGGAGCCAGAATACCAGTAAGTATGACATGAAAAAGTCTCTTCTAGAAACAGCTCTATAAACAAGATCAAAATAATGAATATGTTGATGTGGAAGAGAAAATTTTTGGAAGGGTTGCACTATTAGAAAAAGAAATTAGCCTTTCCCAGGGATGAGCTCCCTACCAGATGACCCAAAACAAAGCTTTCAGCACTTGGGATATTTATTCAAGGTTATCAACTTGAGTATATCTGCAATTAGCTAAAACCCAAAAGCCTGGGATACTTTTCCTGAGAGATTTTTCTTGATTGAATAATTGAAAGCAGAAAGACCCACCTAAATCCAGATCATTCCGGGTCCGAGGATCTATCTTAACACTTGGCCACACCTTTGCTTAAATGCCGGGGCCAGCTAGGCAGAGTCGAATGGTTCTTGAGTTGGGAGTAAGGATTAAAATTAATAAAATTAATAAAATAAACACACAGCACACAGGAAACTTTTTAAAGGTCCAGACTTGACAGCCATAGCAAAAGGCAGACTGCTGCAGCAAGCAGTGCCAGCAGCCAGTCTCAAGACTCTGCCTGCCTCCTCTACCTCCAGCCTTCTTACCTAGCTCCTCTCCTCATTCCTGTCCTCTGGCTCCTCCCATTGCACAACATTGTATCTAGTTGCTTTACTGTGTCCTGTTTACACAAGAGTTGAGACAGGATGCTTGGAGCATCATCTTTAGCCTTCTTCTGCAGTAACTGTCAGCCTGTCTTTTTATTGTAGAGTTTCTAAGCCAGAGTAGAAACATCTCAGAACAATGGTTAATTTGCACAAGGAGCTTGAGGAAAAGGTGTGATCCTCACAAGCTATCCCACCTGCTGTCAAAAACAAAAGGAGATGGACTTGCAAGTTCTCCTCTGCCATTAGTAAAGGCCTCCAAAAAGCCATCTCTCCGAGGAGATTAAAATATCAAAGCAGGCCACTGAGTCACGGCTCCCAACATGTCCCCCTTTTTTATATTATTAAAATTAGCCATAACTTAATAGTTATGGAGCAGAAGATTGTGCCTGTCTTAGGTTGTTTCTCTCGAAAGGTATATATTTTTTATTCATGTCCCCATTTTTGGGTCAATATTTGTACATGAATTTTCATACACCCCAGAGAAAACTTACCCTTCTTTGACTACCAACCTTTGCTAGGGTGGACACTGTGATATGATCTTGTGCAGATCAGCTCAGCTTTGACACACCAAAAGGCCTTCAGGCTGATTTTAGTTGTCACTGATAGGAGCACGTCTCCTATCACAAGCCAAGTCCAAAGTAATACTCCAAAAGTGACTAGCAGGTGACTCCCTGTGTAAATTACCAAGTCTGAGAAACATTTAGAAGAACCATAGTAAAAGGCTGTCAAACAAACAGAACTATTTGAAAGCTTAAGATCTCCAAACAGCAAAACAAAAGGAGCATTTACATAGGCAGTTACAGGCCCCCCCAAGAGTTCCTGAAGCAAGTCTGTTTTGCTCTGCTGAAAACCAGAGCCAGATTAAAGTTTCACAGTTAGTTCTCTCTTGATTTTGTTGAGGTTTGTATCAAAACAGTCAAGTCCAGTTTATTATATAAGAGGTTTTTCTTCATGATGTCTTCTCCCAGGAGCAGAATGAAGCAAAAGCGGTGTCAGGAGCTCAGGTATAACGCAGCTTTTCAGTCTAGGTCAGCGCAGAGTTTACGGTTGTCAGCAGCGGGAACATCTCTCTGGGGAACAACTGCAAACCGTACCAGCCTCTCTGGGATCCACCTGGCTCCCTCTGCGTCCTGTGGAAAAACACAAACATGCCCTCTTCCCCATATTAATACAGGGTCGGGGCCCTGCCATACTCCAGTAATTGGATCTTTCCATTTTACTTGGGCAAAATTATCTTTGGTATTAGGATGCCACAATTGATCAGCCGCAGAACGGCCTTGTGTATCCACATTCAAAAAATTTAAAATAAAGAGAGCATGATTAATACAATTCTGTGGTGTTTGGGGATATAGCTCCCCACTTTTTACTTTTTGCAATTGGTTTTTAAGAGATCCATGGGCTCGTTCCACAATTCCCTGGCCCTGGGGGTTATAAGGAATTCCCGATTTATGATTTATATTAATTTGTACACAAAAACGTTGAAAAGCTAGACTCGTATCTCCCGAGCCATTGTCAGTTTTTATAATGGAAGGAATACCAATTGCAGCAAAACACTTTAAGCAATGACTTATAACATGTTTGGTGGCTTCCCCTGTTAAGGGAGTTGCCATGATAAATCCGGAAAAAGTGTCAATTGTTACATGAACATATTTTAGTTTCCCAAATTCTGAGACATGAGTTACATCCATTTGCCACAAATGATTGGGAGTCAAATCTCTAGGGTTGACACCATAATGAGGTACATTAAAATGTTCAGGGCAAGAGGAACATAATCTTACAATTTGTCTAGCGGCTTCTCTGGTAATATTAAATTGTTTTCTTAAGCTCTTGCTATTTTGATGATGTAATGCATGAGAATTTTGAGCCAATTCTTGTTGAGTTAATCCAACCAAACATGTGGCTAGATCTGCTAAATCATTTCCTAAAGTTAAAGGTCCAGGAAGCCCTGAATGAGCTCTAATATGCCCTATGTAACAAGGCTGTACACCGCTCCAAATACTTTGTTGAATCTCTCTAAATAGATCTTGTATTTGTTTATTAGCTATATTAACATATGTTACAGTCTCTAGGACTTGTAAACCTTTAGCTATATAGTGGCTATCAGTATACAAGTTGAAAGAGGTAGAAGCCAAATTTTTAAAGACTGCAGCAACAGCTCGTAATTCGACAACTTGAGCTGAGGCTGGCAATGTTCGCAAAATAAAAGTTTGTCTCTCTAGTACATAAACAGCTTTTCCATTTGAAGATCCATCAGTGAATACTGTTGGACCTTGAGGTAATGGCTTTTGTTTAATTATTTTAGGAAATACAAAAGCATGCTCATTGGCAAATTGAAGTAATTTATGTTTTGGATAATGATTATCAATATGTCCTAAATAATGAGCAAAAGCTATCGCCCAACAATCTACATTTTGAAATAACCAATCTACTTGCTGTTTGGTAAAAGGGACTCCAATTAAGGAGGGCTCTCTACCAAAATATTTATGAGATTCTGAGTGAGCCATTTGACCTAAACTAGCCACTGCTTCATAATATGGTGTCAGAACTCGAACAGGAGACACAGGCAGGTGCAACCATAATAATGGTCCTTCTTGCCACAATACAGCAGTTGGAGTATGAACAGTAGCCAAAATATATGCGCCCCATTCTTTTGAATAATCAATATATTGAACATGCTGCTTTTCAATAGCTAATTTTATCTTTTGCAAAGCATCACGAGCTTTTTTGGTAAGTTCCCTTTTTGACAAAGGATTAGCCTCTCCTTTTAAAATGTCAAAAAGTGGTTTTAGTTCTCCTGTTGTTAATTTTAAATGCGGTCTTAGCCAATTTACGCTGTAACAAACAAAGCCCAGTTGATTATTTTAGTTGAAGTTTCAATAAATTGGCGGACCCTTACCAGAAAGAACTGACAAATACTTTACAGCCAGAGAGCTTTGAATTTTAGCTGTTATTAACCTAATTATTTGGATGAGTACTATTGTCTGTAACTTAGTACCCCAATCCTTGGCCTATTTCCCATTTTTTTCTTTCTTTCTAACAGGTCTCAAGGCTGCTTGGCAAGCACTGTTAGCATTCTCATAAGCCAATTGTTTTACTAATAACAATCTAGACTTTTCATCACTTACAAGTCTGTTTGTTGCTTGCATTAATCTTGCCACAAAATCTTAAAATAACTCATCAGGTCCCTGACAGATTTTAGACAAATCCTCCACCTGTCTACCTGCTTGTGGGAGCTTATTCCAGGCCCTCCGGGCAGCAGTATTGACCTGAACATAAACGGCCACATCAAAATCCAATTGCTGTCCTATTTCCCTGTAGATTCCTTCTCCAGCAAGCATGTCATAAGTTATAGGAATTTGCTGAGCTCGATTAAGTTCAGCTGTAGCTTGACAATGCTCTGCAAAATCTGACTTCCATAATAAATTATCTCCTCCTGATAAGCATGCTCTTGCTAACTGTTTCCAGTGCCCTGGGCAGAGAGCCTCAGTAGACATAGATTCCAGCAGAGCCGGGGTGAAAGGTGCTGTAGGTCCATATTGGGAGCATGCAGATTTTAATTCTCTTATCTGTTTAAAAGGTATAGGAGCATGGACTCTCACCATATTACCGTGTCCATCAGGTTGCTCCAAAACTGTAAAACTATAAAACTCAGATACGTCTTTTCCATTCTGCCTGGCTTCTTGTAAAGAAGCTTGTAAAGCAGATACAGATGTTCGTACAGTGGACAAAGGGAAAGGTCCCCTTGCCTTCTGGGCCATTGAAACTGTAGCATTCCCAGAAGGAGGGCCTAAGCCTTCCACCAATGATGGAGTTGGAGTGGGAGATTGAGCTTCATTTTCCCAAGTAGTTAATGCTCCAATTTTTCTGTTTATTTCCTCCAAACCATACTCCAGTCTTTTAATTTCTTTTTGCCAAGGCTTACGCTTTTTAACATGCATAGCCTGAATTGGAGGGTATCTCTCAGAATAGTGCTGATCTGGTTCTTCCTCCAGCTCTGCAACCTCATTAGGTTGCAAGTCTTCCTCAAAGTCTCCTTCTGGCAAGAAAATATTGTCATCAGAAGGGCAATACAACTCCTCTGGAGAGGCTGATGGTATAATAACATTTTTTTCTTGAAGCCTGTCAGCTTTCTAACCTCCTTCTCTCTGAGCCTGAAAGTTTAACTTTCTCAGTTTCCTGCTGCTTATACAGACTACCTTTAATTAATTAAGTTCCATAAAGAAAACACTAGGCTAATGCCTTGTCCCATTTTTATTCTGGGATTTACTCACCGCACCCCTTCTACTTAATGCGAGCTCACCAGCCGAACAGTGGTGTCCTTAACACGGATTCCCTGTATCTCAAGCCCCATGTTGGGTGCCAATCTGGGAGGAATATTTTTTTCTATTGTAAATGGTAGGAGAATCTCAGGGATGTTTGATAGTAGGCTGCCATGTTGTAAGAAGTGGCTATTTTTTTTTGCTATAGATTGGTTTACTAGAATGGAAATCTATATGTAATAAAGTAGAGAGAACTAATTAAACCATTTTATTCATAAGAATAGGTTCTGGTTAAATGATGCAAATTTTCAATGCTGTGTTCAATTTTTGATATTACTGTATATTATCCTGGTGCAACTACTAAACCTTGATCCTTCAAAGCTTGTTGTAAATGTGAAAAAGCACTTAATCAAATCTCTTCATTCTTGAGAGCCAATAAAACATCATCCATATAATGAATAATATATACAGAAGAATATGCTTGTCTAGTTTTAAAAACGGCTTGAGCCATAGATTTTTGACATAAGGTTGGACTGTTTGCTATACCTTGAGGTAATACAAGCCAATGATATGTCTTCATAGATTCTTTAAAATTTACTGAAGACACGCTAAAAGCAAATGTTTTACAATCTTGAGGAGTAAGAGGACTAGTATAAAAACAATCTTTTAAATCTAGTATAATCTTAAAAGTATCTTTGGGTATAGCAGAAGGGATGGGTAGTCCAGGTTTTAAGGCCCCCATTAACTTCATGGTCTCATTTATTTTTCTGAGATCTTGTAAAAGTCTCCATTTTCCTGCTTTCTTTTTTATGACAAAAATAGGGTGAGTTTGATGGCCACTATCAAGCTGTTCTTGTATTAACTGCTCGACAGCTTTAATTTTCTCAAGGGAAAGAGGCCATTGATTCACCCACACAGGAATATCTGCTTTCCATGTAATTGGGTCTGCATTGGATACAGGTCATTCAGTGACATCGCCTAAAAATGACCCAACCCCTTTTAAAATTTCTTGGGGTAGATATTAATGGCTGAATTATGCCTTGTCCAAATTTCCTTAATCCTGAATTTGGTATATATCCTTGATTAAGCATCTGATCAGTAACTACATTAGTAGTTACCTAGTAGGAGTGTAAAGATAGATCCCTGCCTAGTGGCACAGAGGAGAGCTTTGAGAGAAGAAAGATGGCAGATGTGCTAGATCTTCACAAGGCTGGGGGCGAGCATTTCAACATGGATGAGGATGGGGACGAGAGCATCCACAAAAAAGATTAAGCTTACAGACCATAAACATAGTAAAGCCACATACAGAGGCAGATATATGTGAAAGGGTCATAGTTCAACAAATCCAAAGCAAAAACAAAACAACAAGAACAAAAAAACCCTCAAAGAAACAAAAACAAACAAACAAACAAAAAAAAACAGAGAATAAATGCCTGTTCTCAGATCACTGTCATATATATATATATATATATATATATATATGTAAGTATGTATATTTCATTTATTTCTAATCATTAATGTCATACAAAATTCTTCCATTGTTCCACCTCAGCTAACTTAACAGCTATAATATAATACTTGAGTAACCCTAACCAAGCAAGTCAAAGACCTGTATGAAAAAAATTTCCAGTCTCTGAAGAAAGAATTAGAAGAAGGTATCAGAAGATGGAAAGATCTCCCATGCTCATGGCTTGGCAGGATTAATATAGCAAAAATGGCCATCTTACCAAAAGCAATCTACAGATTCAGTGCAGTTCCCATCAAACTACCAACACAATTCTTTACAGACCTGGAAAGAAAAATTCTCACCTTCATATGGAACAACAAGAAACCCAGAATTGCTAAAACAATCGTCTACAATAAAAGATCTTCTGGAGGTATGTATCTCCATTTCTGATCTTAAGTTGTACTATGGAGCAACAGTTTTAAAAACTGTATGGTACTGGCATAGAAACAGACTGGTGGATCAAAGGACACCGTCACCAAAACAGAGTGACTGCCTACACATTAGAAAAGAATCTTCACCAACCCTTTTTCTGACAGAGGACTCATATCCAGTATATATAAAGAACTAAAGAAGCTGAAAAGCAGCAAACCAAGTAATCCCCTTAAAAATGGGGAACAGAGCTAAACAGAGAACTCTCTGTAGAGGAATATCGAATGGCAGAGAAACACTTAAAGAAATGCTCAATGTCATTAGCCATTAGGAAAATGCAAATCAAAACAACCCTGAGATTTCACCTTACACCCATCAGAATGGCCAATATGAAAAACTCAAGTGACAACACATGCTGGAGAGGTTGTGGAGAAAGGGGAACCCTTCTCCACTGCTGGTGGGAATGCAAAATTGTACAACCACTCTGGAAATCAATCTGGTGCTTTCTCAGACAACTAGGAATAGTGCTTCCTCAAGATCCAGCCATACCACTCCTAGGCATATATCCAAAAGAGGCTCAAGTACACAATAAGGACTTTTGCTCAACCATTTTTGTAGCAGCTTTATTTGTAATAGCCATAAGCTGGAAACAGCCCAAATGCCTCTCAACTGAAGAATGGATGCAGAAATTGTGGTACATGTATACAATGGAGTATTACTCAGCAATGAAAAATAAGGCAATCATGAAATTTTCAGGTAAATGGTGGGACCTGGAAAGGATCATCCTGAGTGAGTTGTCCCAGAAGCAAACACACACACATGTATATACTCACTCATATAGACATACAACATAGTATAAACCTACTAAAATCTGTACATCTAAAGAAACTAAGCGAGAGGACCCTGACTAAAATGCTCAATCCCCATCCCAAAAGGCAAAGAGGATGGACACCAGAAGAAGAAGAAAAAAGGAAACAACATAGAAACCTTCTACAGAGGGCTTCTGAAAGCCAGAAGAAGAAACAGGAAACAACCTAGGAACCTGCCACAGAGGGCCTCTGAAAGCCTCTGCCCTGCAGACTATCAAAGCAGATGCTGAGCCTGATGGCCAATTGTTGGGCAGAGTGAATGGAATCTTATGTAAGAAGTGGGAAATAGTAAGAGCTGGAGAGGACAGGAACTCCACAAGGAGAGCAACAGAACAAGAAAATTTGAACACAGAGAACTTCCCAGAGACTCATACTCTAACCAAGGACTATTCATGGAGATAACCTAGAACCCCTGCACAGATGTAGCCCATGGCAGTTCAGTGTCCAAGTGGGTTCCATTGTAATGGGAAGAGGGACTGCCTCTGACATAATCTGATTGGCCTGCTCTTCGATCACCTCCCCCTGAGGGGAGAGCAGCCTTAACTGGCCACAGAAGATGACAATTCAGCCACTTCTGATGAGAACTGATAGACTAAGATCAAAAAGAAGGAGAGGAGGACCTGCCCTATCAGTGGACTTGGGGAGGGGCATTTATGAAGAAGGGAGGGGGAGGATGGGATTGGGAGGGGAGGAGGGAGGGGCTTATGGGGGGATACAAAGTGAATAAAGTGTAATTAATAAAAGTTAAATAAAAAATTTAAAAAAAGACATAAGAACAGAAAAATGAAAGAAACTGAATGAAATTCCATTAAGACCAAAATCTATTTCAAAAGCAATTATTAAGAAAGTGAAAAAGGCATCTCACAGAATAAAAGAAAAATACTTTCAAAAAAAAAGTTCCCTTGTGTCCTTCCTCATCCTTCCAATTTAATTCATCACTACTTTGTTCAGGACATTGGCTTTGTCCAAGTCCTCATAATTGTGTTATAGAGAATTGTTTAGGGCAATGCCTAGGTCACTTATCAGCAGTTAAGACAGAGACGTAATCTCCTGTATCCAATAACCCTATAAATTTTCTTCCATTAATTTATAACACTAGTTCAGGTTGATTGGGGCCAATGGCTTGTATCCAATAGGTATCAGAGGATCCAAAACCTGCATCTCCTCTCCTATCCTTCTTACTTGCATTTTTTGTCTGAACTTGGAGGAACAATATTAATTGAGCTAACCTTTGACCTTGCTTTATTACAGAAATTCCATTTGGAGAGGGTATCATAATTTGGATCTTCCCTTCAAAGTATCAATTACCCCAGGAGGTACTAAAATTCCCTGCAGAGGAGTACTACTTTTTCCTAGTAATAATCCTACAGTCCCCTTAGGTAATGAACCATAAACTCCTATAGGTAAGGCCTGCATTCCCATTTCAGGAGTTAATACTGTGTAGGTGGAGGAACTGAGGTCCAATCCTGCACTACCTGTGGTTGCTCTATGGAGATCCTGAATGGATTCTCTTGCTGAGGGACCAAGTTCTGTAGCATCCCATAATATTTTTGGGGGCGCAGGGCTGGCCCCTCCTCCCATTTCCCTGCATTAAAGGTTTTACTACAGTATCTCTTTTAGACCAACATTCAGTAGCCCAATGCTTTCTTCTTTTATATCTTGAGCATAGACCAGGTTTCTTTTGATTTCCTTCTTTCTTACTAGCATTATTGGGACATTTTTTTCTTTCAGTTGCCCACAGCCATAACAATTTTCAGGTACTCCATTCTTTTGGGCCTTTCTTTTGCTGAAGTAATGCCTCTTTAATAGTCTTTCCTTGTAGGGTGGCAGCCATAGCTACTCCTTGAGTACAACACAGAATATAACCTAATACGATAAAAAATATCTCCTTTCTTCCTAAAGGGTCTCAAAGCTGCTTGGCAGGCACTTTTAGCATTCTCACAAGCCAAATGTTTTACTAATTATAATCCAGAATTTTTATCACCTATAAGTATGCTCCGTGCTTGCATTAATCTTGCCACAAAATCAGGTCCCTGACAGATTTTAGACAAATCCTCCAACTATCTACCTGAAGAAGTTTATTCTAGGCCTTTCGGGCAGTAGCATTCACATGAGCATAAACTGCCACATCAAATCCAGTTGTTGTCCTGTTTCCCTATAGGTTCCTTCCCAGCAAGCATGTCATAAGTTATAGGAACTCCTTGAGCTCAGTTGAGTTCAGCTGTAACTTGACAGTGCTCTGCAAAATCGGAGTTCCATAATAAATAATCTCCTCCTGATAAACAGGACCTTGCTAATTGCTTCCAGTCTCCTGGGCAGAAGGCCTCAGTAGACAAGGATTCTAACAGAGCTTGAGTGAAAGATGCTATAGGAACATATTGAGAGCATGCAGCTTTTAATTCTTTTAATTGTTTAAAAGAAATAGGAGCATGGACTCTCACCCTATTACCCTGTCTGTCAGGTTGTTCTATACCTGGAAAGCCATAAAACTCAGTTATAGCTTCTCCTTTCTGCATAGCTTGTTGTAAAGCTTGTAAAGGGGATACAGTTGCTTACGCAGTGGACAAAGGAAGAGGCCCACTCTTGTTTTGAGTTATAGCAACTAAAACCATCCCAGGAGGAGGATCCAAGCCTGTAATCAATGAGGGAGTTGAAGTGGGGGATTGAGCCTCATTTTTCCTAATTGTTACTTCTCCAATTTTTGTTTATTTCCTCCAGGCCCCATTCCAATTTCTTAATTTCCTTTTGCCAAGCTCAAGTTTGTTAACACTCATAGCCTGAATTGGAGGATAACTCTCAGAATCCTCCAGCTCTGCAACCTCATAAGGATCTAAGTCATCCTCGGAGTCTTCTTCTAACAAAGAATTATCGTCATCAGAAGAGACAAAACTCTTCAGGAGGAGCCGATGGTTTAATCTTATTTTGTCTCGAAGCCTCCTGTTTGTCTTTCCTCTTTTTCTTTGACCCTGAAAGTTTCACTGTCTTTGTCTCAAACCACAGAAACAGTCTGTCTCTAATTAAAGACCATGCAAAAAAAACATGACACTACTGCCTTGTCCCATTTTTACTCTCAATTTTTCTCACTGCACATCTTTATGATCCAGCTTGTCAACACTGCGGTGTCCTTCTCTGATTCTCTGTATCCCAGGTCCCTGTTCAGGCACCAATCTGCTGGAGCTTGCTTGCAGAGTCAAACAGTACCTGAGTGGGGAGTGAAGACAAATCACACCTCATACGGATCTGCTTGAGAGGGCTGTCAGTCTGACTGAAGCAGTGTGGTTTATTTCAGGGTTCATTATTTATAGGCAAAGCAAGCAAGTCACATCAATACAAAAAGAAAAAGGTGTGGAACTGCCTAACCTTTTTTCAAAATCTACTTCTCCAGGTGAAAACATAACAAAGCAGCTTAACAAGCAGCTCTCCACACCACAGTGAGTCCGAGTGATCCAACTCAGCTGCTCAAGCTTGGCCACAGGTGTGTTGCTTTAGCAAGAGGCCATTTGTGTCCAGGTGCTGGAGGTTTCCAAGTTACCTGGAGCATTGGGACTGTCTCTCAGGCTGGCTTTGTCGTAGCTGCATCCCACACCTCTCCACAGCTTGATTTTAAGACACAAATTGTACTACAGAGCCACAGTAACAAAAAAAAAAAAAAAAAAGCATGGCCTTTGCGTTAAAGGAGACATATTGATCAAGATAATCAAATTTAAAATTCACACTACTGATAACTGATTTTTTTATTTGAAAAAGCCAAAAATACAAACTAAAAAGAAAAAAAGACATCTTCAACAAATGGTGCTGTTTAAACTTGATGGCTGCATGTAGAAGACACCAAATAGATCCTTCCAGCCAAATAGAACCTAGGACCACCAGTCCAGGAACAACACCACTCACAATGGGCTGGGCCCTCCACCACTGATCACTAATTGAGTAACTGCCTTACAGCTGGATCTCATGGAGGCCTTTTCTCAACTAAGTCTTCTTTCACTCTCATGACTCTAGCTTATGTCAAGTTGACACACAGAATTAACTAGTACAGGGGCATTAAATCACATAAAGCAGGGAGGGAGGACTGCCACCAAGATAACTAAAAAAAAAAAAAAAAAAAAGCCAAACCACAACCAGGCTTCTTACACATTGCTAGGATAATGCTTCTGTAAATGTTCATCCACCATCATTGACCAGCACCAGACTACATTCCATATTAAGAGATACCACCCAGACTGTCAACCAGTCATTAGGCCAAATTCTCTATCAGAGAGAAGAACTGTAAAGAATATTAAGGAAACACTATAGGGTGACAATAATCACAAAGCCTTAGACTGTCATAAAGTGCCAATTCTCTCTCTCTTTCTCTTTTTTTTAAATTCATTCAATTTACACCAAGAGCCCCCTGAAAATTGCATCATACCTGAAGCCCAGGACAAAGATCTTAAAATAGACTTATGAATATTGTAGAGGC
Organism: Meriones unguiculatus; assembly: GCF_030254825.1. NCBI lineage: Eukaryota > Metazoa > Chordata > Mammalia > Rodentia > Muridae > Meriones > Meriones unguiculatus. Next base: position 60,999,749 of record NC_083354.1, read on the forward strand.
CCTTAAAAAAGAATTAATAAATGTGTTAGAGAAATCAATGAAAATACAGACAAACAGTGAAAGGAAATGAATAAAACAGTTCAAGATCTGAAAGTGGAAATAGAATCAATAAAGATGACTCAAACAGAGGGAAAAATGAAAATGAAAAATTTATCAACACTAACAGTTTCAGAAGCAAAACTCATGAACAGAATATAAGAGATAGAAGAGAGAATTTCAGGCATTGAAGAAAGTATAGGAAAAAAAAGGTAATCCTTAGCCCCCAAAACAAACATCCAAACAGCAACAACAACTAAAACCTGAGACACTGAATAAATTTTTTTTTTTTTTTTTTTTTTGCTAATTTTTTTTAATTTGAGACAAAGTTTCTCTGTGTTGTGCTGGCTGTCCTGAAACTTGCTCTGTAGATCAGATTGACCTTGAACTCACAGAGATCTGCCTGCCTCTGCTTCCTGAGTGCTTGGATTAAAGGCCTGTGACACCACTGCCCAGCTATGAAAAGAGCAAATTTAATAATATTAGGAATAGAGGAAGGAGAAGAAACCCAGGTTAAATGCTCAAAGGCATAGAAAATACTTTTTTCTCCATTTTTAAACATTATTTTTATTAATTACAGCTTATTCACTTTATATCCGCCCCTGTACCTCCCTACCTACTCCTCTCCCAATCCCACCTGCCCTATTTCCTACCCCTGTCCCTCTCCCAGTCCACTGATAAGGGAGGTCCTCCTCCATTTCCCTCTGATTCTAGTATATCAAGTCTCATCAGGAGTGGCTGCATTGTCTTCTTCTGTGGCCTGGTAAGGCTGCTCCTCCCAATGGGAGGAGGTGATCAAAGAGCAGGCTAATCAGTTCATGTCAGAGACAGTCCCTGTCCCCATTACTATGGAGACCACTTGGACACTGAACTGACATGGGCTACCTCTGTGCAAGGGTTCCAGGCCATCTCCTTGAGTGGTCCTTAGCTGGAGTATCAGTTTCAGAAAAGACCTCTTGGCTCGGACTTTTTGTATAAGTCGCTGTCTTTGTGGAGCTCCTGTCCTCTCCAGATCTTATTATCTTCAATTTCTTTCATAATATTCCCTGTACTCTGCCCAAGTTGGCTATGAGTCTCAGCATCTGCCTTGATACCCTGAGGGGCAGAGCCTTCCAGAGGCCCTCTGTGGTAGGCTCCTGTCCTGTTCCCTGTTTTCTCCCTACTCCAATGTCCATATTCTTTGCCTTTCTGAATGGCAATTGAGCATCTTAGCCAGAGTCCTCCTTCCTGATTAGCTTACTTAGGTGTACAGATTTTAGTTTGTTTATCCTATATTATATGTCTAATATATACTTATGAGTGAGTATATACCCTGAGTGTCTTTCTGCTTCTGAGCTACCTTTCTCAGGATGATCTTTTCTAGTTCTCACCATTCCTTGTTGCATACTTGAGCAACTTTTCGATACATGCCTAGGAGTGGTATAGTTGGATCTTGAGGAAGCGCTATTCCTAATTGTCTGAGACAGCACCAGATTGACTTCCAAAGTCAATATAAGATTACATTCCGACCAGCAGTGGAGGAGGGTTCCCCTTTCTCCACATCCTCTCCAACATGTGTTGTCACTTGAGTTATTCATCTTAGACATTCTGAAGGGTGTAAGGTGAAATCTCAGGATCATTTTGATTTGCACTTCCCTGATGACTAAGGACGGTGAACATTTCTTTAAGGGTTTCTCTGCCATTTAATATTCCTCTATTGAGAATTCTCTGTTTAGCTCTGTACCCCATTTTTTAATTGGACTACTTGACTTGTTGCTGTTTAACTTCTCAAGTTCTGTACATATACTGGATATTAGCCCTCTGTCAGATATAGGGTTGGTGAAGATCCCTTCCCAATCTGTAGGCAGTCATTTTGTTTTGATGACAGTGTCCATTTCTTTACAGAACCTTTTCAGTTTCAAGAGGTCCCTGTGCTGTTGGTGTTCTGTTCAGAAAGTAGTCTCTATGCCAATGAGTTCAAGGTTCTTCCCCACTTTTTCTTCTAACCGATTTAGTGTGTCTGGTTTTATGTTGAGGTCTTTAATCCACTTGGACTTTAGTTTTGTGCAGGGTGATAAGTATGGATCTATTTGCATTTTTCTACATGTAGACATCCAGTTAGACCAGCACCAGTTGTAGAAGATGCTATCTTTTTTCCATGATTTAGACATCTTTGTCAAAAACCAGGTGTGCATAGTGTGAGGTTTATTTCTGGATCTTCTCTCTGATTCCACTGAACCACCATTCTGTTTCTATTCCAGTACCATGCAGTTTTGATTACTGTTGCTCTATAGTACAGCTTGAGACCACGGATGGAGATACCTCCAGAAGATCTTTTATTGTAGAGGATTGTTTTAGCAATTCTGGGTTTCTTGTTTTTCCATATGGAATTCAGACAATTAGGAATAGTGCTTCCTCAAGATCCACTATACCACTCCTAGGCATATATCCAAAAGACACTCAAGTATTCAACAAGGACATCTGCTCAACCATGTTTGTAGCAGCTTTATTTGTAATAGACAGAAACTGGAAACATCCCAGATGCACCTAAGTTGAAGAATGGATACAGAAATTGTAGTACATCTACACAATGGAATATTACTCAGCAATAAAAAAGAAGGAAATCATGAAATTTGCAGGTAAATGGTGGGAACTGGAAAAGGTCATTCTGACTTAGGTATCCCAGGCGCAGAAAGACACACAGGGTATACACTCACTCATAAGTGCATATTGTACATAGAAAATATTTTTAACAAACTCACACAGGAAAATTTGCCTAACTTAAGAAGGAGGTGCCTATCAAGTACAAGTACATGTACTTGTATACAAGAATCAGCTATAGGAAACATACAGAACAACAATAGACTGGATCAGAAAAGAAATTCTCAATGACAAGTTATACTCAAAACACTAAATATACATGGCAAATAATATCAAAAGCTGCAAGAGAAAAAGAAAGATCAAGTAACATATAAAAAGCTAGACCAAATAAATAATAACTGACTTCACGATAGAGACTCTGAATGCCAGAAGGGCCTGAACAAGTGTTTTACAAACTCTAAGAAACCACAGATGACAGAGCAGATTACTATACAGAGAAAAACATTTTTTTCTTTTTCTTTTGAGACATAGTTTCTCTGTGGAGTCCTGGCTGCCCTGGAACTCTCTCTGTAGACCAGACTGGCCTTGAACTCAGAGATTCACCTGCCTCTCCCTCCTGACTGCTGGAATTAAAGGACTGTGCTCTCCCAAACTTCCAGTCAATTCTCCCTTAAATTCATGACTTAGTTATTGCAGTATTTAAATGGACTTGGCATATAAAAATGTGTATTTATGAAAACTACTGATATATATTAAAAAAGAAAATAAAACTGCACAGTATTGGTGAAAAAATATTCATGTTGATCAATGGAATCAAACTGAGGACCCAGGCATATATCACATATGTATAGACAGCTGTTTTTTTTTTTATAAAGAAACTAGAAATATAGCCTGGGGAAAAGACAGCATCTTCAACTAATGGTGCTGGTCAAACTATGGTTGCCTGTATAAGCGTGAAAATAGATTCATATTTATCACCCTATAAAATCCTCAACTCCAAATGTATCAAAGACCTCAACCAGATACACTGAAAATGATCAAGAGAAAGTGGGAAATAGCTTTGGCCTCATAGGCACAGGAATGGAATTTCTGAGCAGAACACTGATAGGGCAGGCAATAAAAATGACAGTGAATAAATGGGACCTTGAAGACAGAAAAACTTCTGTTTGGTAAAGGACAGCGTGTTTGGACAATGTGGCAATGTACAGAAAGATTATTTTTTCCAACTACACATTTAATAAAGGGTTAATATCTAAAATATATAAGAAAATATAAAAACTGGACATTAAGTAAACAATTAACCCAGTCCAAATGAAAAACTGGTCTATAGAGAGAATTCTCAAAAGAGGAAACCCATCACCCTCCACTTCAGGAAGCCTGCATCCCATACCCACCTTCTCTAAGCCTCAGCTCACCCAAGTGGAGGCTAAAGGAGCTCTGCACAAAACTTAGCTCACACACCAAAAGTTTGGGTAAAAGAACCAAATGGGTCTCTCTTTTTTTTTCCCTAGAATTCTCAGAGGCAGATTTTAAGTGGCTTCCACCCATAAATCGCTTCTAGAGTTCAATCTTTCTAGGCTCTAGCTATAACTTTAGATGCAAAGAACACAGCCTAAGGGTATGGGAGGAGCTGTATCTCTTAATCTTCTATCCAGTAACTCATGTCACAATAGTGATTTTAATTCAATTACTAGGAAGAGGCTACATAGAAGCGGTAGCATCAATGACAGCATATGGCTTGACTTAATCAGTAAAATTCATGTTGACTCCAATTAGGAACAAATCTTCACCAGCCTGACAAGTCCAGTTTCATCATCTGGGATTTAGAAAATGGATGAATTACATATAATTTTAAAGACTTCCTCCTCATCATTTTACATACTCCTTGGATTAAAGCCTTTGTTTAATTTTAATTTTTTAAAAAATTTATTCATTATATATTCCCATTGAAGCGCCCTCCCTCAGCTTCCCGCAGTCCCATCCTCTCTCTGTCTTCCACCCATCGCCTTCCCCTAGTTCACTGAAAGGGGGAGTTCTTTTTGTCATCTGCCCAAAGCTATCAATTCTCTTCAGGACTGCCTAGAGCCTCTTCCTCTGTGACCTCATAAGTCCACATTGCCAGGGATAAGTGATCAAAGAGCAGGCAACTGAGTGCATGGCAGAGGCAGCCCCTGCTCCCCTTACTCAGGTACCCTCATGGAGACTGAGCTGCGAAATGGTTACATCTGACCCATGGTGTAAGTCCTTTTCCTGCATAGTCCTAGATTGGTGCATCAGTTTCTGCAGCACCCACTGAGCTCAGAATTTTTAGCTTTGTTGTTCTCCTTGTGGGGCTCCTGTTTCTTACATGTCCTATCCCCACCCCCCTCTTCTTCCAGAAGACTCCTTGTGCCCTGCCAAAGTTTGGCTGTGAGTCTCAGCATTTGCTATGATCCCCTGTTGTGTGGAGCCTTTCAGAAACCCTATAGTAGATTCCCATCCTGTTTCTTCTCTTCCACTGCTTCTGTTGTCTATCATATTTGCCATTCTGAATGAGATTTCAGCATCCTCCCTAGAGTGCTCCTTAGTGTATAGTTTTCTTTTCTTTCTTTTTTTTTTTTTTAGGTCTGTAGATTTTAGTATGGCTTTCCTATATTATACAGCTAATATCGGCTTATAAGTGAGTGTATATCATGCCTGTCTTTATTACCTCACTCAGGACAATCTATTCTAGTTCCATCCACTTGTCTGCAAATTTCATGATTTCCTTGTTTTTAATATTTGAACAATATTCCATTGTGTAAATGTGCCACAATTTCTGAATGCATTCCTCCGCTGAGGGACACCTAGGTTGTTTCTAGATTCTGCCCATTACAAATAAATTTGCAATGAACTTGGATTACATCTTAACACACTTATTATGATCCTTTGAGATTTCTAAATAGTAAACACAGCTCAACGTGGAAAACTGACTTGACATATAAGTAATCATAAATGCTCTTTTCCTGCCAATCCTCCTGTGCTTCCTTGATCTCATACTTGCAGAGACATTAACTTATCATTGATTTGGTTTACTATCAAAGTAAACAAAACATTAGATTGCAAATCCAGTTTTAAAAATCCTAGGAAAGCTTATTTACAAATAATATAGAAAAGAAGCAATGAGCCACACAGGCAGACATTCAAGGAATACCACAGCTGGACAGACTGCGTAAACCAACAGATCATGGGGATCTCAGACCCAAGAGATACACCTATATCCTAACCCCTGCATCATTGGCTCCAGAAACATTTTGGAAGAGGGTGAGAAAGCTAGGAAGAGCCAGAATACCAGGAAGTCTTTTGTGAAACTGCCTCTTCTAGAAATGGCTACATAAACAAGACCAGAACAATGTACATATTGATGTGGTAGTGAAAAATTTTGAAAAAGTCCCACCCCTAGACAAAGAATTAGCCTCTATCAGGGATGAGCTCCCTAACTGATCACCTAGCACAAAATGGTCAGTTCTTGTGATGCTATTCTTGCTTGTCAACTTGACTGCATCTTGAGTAAACTAAAACCCATGAGGCTGGAATCTCTCTCTCTCTCTCTCTCTCTCTCTCTCTCTCTCTCTCTCTCTTTCTTTCTTTTCTTTTCTTTCCTTTTTTTGACAGGGTTTTTCAATGTAATCTTGGTTGTCCTAGACTCACTTTGGACACCAGGCTAGGCTTGAACTCACAGAGATCCACCTGCCTCTGCCTCCCTGATTGCTAGGATTATAAGCTTTTACCATCACACCCACCCTGCTGGAATTTTTCTTTCGAGGTTTTTTTTCTTGATTGAATTATTTGAAGTAGAAAGCCCCACCCAAACCCAGATCTTTCCAGGTTGTGAGGATCCACCTAAGACCCTAGCCAAATCTTCTGTGGCTGATGATTTAAAGGATCTGTAAGAAGGGAAGAGAATGGGAAAGTTTTCAGCTAAGAACACGAAAAATACAAACTCAGCATGTGCAAAAGTACCTGGTTGAGATGCAGAAGTTTCTTAACTATTGCACATCTACAGCATTAATACAGAATTCTCTGTCTGGTCAACATGAACTAAAGACAGCTGGGAGCTAGAAAACCTGGGACTAGAAAACATGAACTCCAGTGTCACTCTACAGAGTCAATAGTAAATAGAATGAGATTTATGGATTTTTTTTTTTTAAGAAAATAACGAGTGAGTAGGGAATGAAGATGTCTGGAGAAAGTAGTCTTTGGCATTTGCTAGATTCAGAAGTTAATGACAACATCATCATCTGTTACGTGATTAAAAGCAAAATATAAGCACACTGTGAAATATTTAGGTACAGCAAAATATTGTAAAATTACTTTTTTTTAAAAAAAGCAAAGTTCTTACTGTATATTTTAGGCTGGCCTTGAACTAAAAAAAGCTTCCTGCTTCAGTAGTACATTTCCTAGGACTCTGGGATTAAAGGTGTGAGCTTCCACCCAGCTAAACAGTAACTCAGGAAACCTTGTTGTGGAGACTTGATTGTGCAGATTGGAAACAGGGTTGATTCAATCTACTGAAGCTCACCCATTAGAAGCATTAGTAAAAGCAACCAGGGAAGGAAGCGGGTGTGGTCTTCAGAGCCAAGGTGACATTTGGCAGAAGTCTCCAGGACAATTTCAGATCAGAAGGCACAAAAGGTCAACAGAATTTTTTTGTTTTTCGTTCTTGAACCAGTGTTTCTCTGTGTTGCCTTTGCTGATCAGGACTTGCTTCATAGACTAGGGTGGACTCAAACTCACAGAGATCTTCCTGTGTCTTCCTCCCTGAGTACCGGGATCAAAGGCATTTGCCCCCACGTCCGGCTATTAGTCTGTTTCTGTCAGGAAAGTGTAACAGGAAACATCAGCACCCAAAATCCTATGCTTCCTTTTATCCTTGATCATGCGAAAAGTGAAGCCTGTTTTGCCATAGACAGAATTGAATCACAACTTGAATCAAATTTTGAGCAGTCTCTTGCTTCTCTGGGGTCCAATAATAGCAATTCTGCTTCTTTCCTCAGGAAAATGGAGTCAGGCATCTCACAGGCTTTCCCGGAAGAGCTCACCTGCCCCATCTGCTTGGGCTGCCTATCAGACCTAATCACCATAAGCTGTGGACACAGCTCCTGTTGGGCCTGCCTCTGCTTTTTCTGGGAAGACCAGCAAGTTCCTGTCCACTGTCCCACGTGTAGGCATCCATCCCAGCGGAAGGACTTCAGAACCAACGTTGTTCTGAAGAAGCTGGTGTCCATTGCCAGACAGGACAGCCTCATGAAGTACCTGAGCTCTGAGGAGCACAAGTGTGTGACCCACAAGGAGGCAAAGAGGATCTTTTGTGAGGAAAACAGGGTCCTCCTCTGTCAACTGTGCTCTGACTCTCAGGAGCACAAGGGTCACAGGCACTGTCCCACTGAAGCAGCTGCTGAGGGGCAAATGGTAAGTGATGGTTCTGAGAGAACATGACAGCTGAAGATTGGGAGCTTAGCAGAGCACAGGAAGATGCCTGTCCTGATTATGAGGAAGCCTTTCTGTTCTAAGTGGTGGCAAATTTTAAACATGTAATGGAGAGAGAGTGACAATAAATATGAATATTTTTTAGAAACCCATAAGTGTAAAGATAATATCTAGTTTTATATTTCCTCATGTCCAGGTCACTGGAAAGGGACCAAGTAAGTTCAAATCTTTCTAAACTGTCCATGACTGGAGACTAAATGAGAAAAAAAAAATACATTGGAATTAACTAGAGAGAAGGATCTGGGAATCCCAACCAGATGCATGTTACCCAGTGAGGCTTATAAATGACTTAACAAAGGGTTATGCTGTATTTATATTTCTATTGCCGGAAATCTAAAATTCATTGTCAACAAAAAAAAAATTGAAGGACACTGTGATCCTTCTACTCTCCCTAAAGTAAAGTGTTCATTGCCTAAGAGTCCATCAGTACTATTTATTTACCTAAAGTGAACATTTTTTGTTTTTTACAGGAGAGATTTCTGAATCAGATGGCATCTTTATGGAAGAAGATCCAAGAAAATCAAGAGAATCTAAAGGCAGGGAACAGAATGACAACTCAGTGGTCTGTGGGTATGAAACTGATGCTGAAAATCAGCTTGAAAATAGGTTGAGGCAGCTCTCTTGCAAACTTGCTCATTCACAAGTTGAGAATAAGGCATGGGCATTGATACTAGGAAAACCTTTTATGCAGGCCTCTAATTCTGAGCATAACATACAATTCTCCACTCAGAGAGCATGGCCAGGCTATGGTGGAGAATGTTGAGACTAATGAGTGACTTCCTGTCAGTTTAGCACAGTGTGTTTGACTCTATGACTCTATCATGATATTTAATTACTATGAGCAGAATGTCATATTTGTTTGAACATATGAATTATCAAAAAATCTTTTAAATTGGCTCAATATCTCATTAAATTGATGAAAATACTTAGAGAAAATGATGGGTTTGTTTGTGCCATTAACAAAGAAAGATGAATGAAATAAAATAATTTCCATTTCTGAAAAGTGGGCACAGTAAATCAGTGTGTACACCACAGTGACAGAATCGACCAGTCGAATTTAAGCTTAGATGGAATCAGTTGAGATGATAAAATATTCTGGGCTTTTCCTTCAGGACTTTGTGACTCTTCGGAAAGAAATTATCAGGATAGAATATAGGAAACTACATCCAATCCATTATGAAGAAGAAAAGCAGCATATAGAGTATATGGAAAATGAAGGCCAAACTATGTTAGAGAAACTGAGGAAAAGTGAAGCCTTGATGGTCCAAAAGAGGAGTCAACTAATAGCAATGTATCGGGAGCTGATGACAATATTCCAGCAGCCATATGTGGTGCTGCTCCAGGTGAGCATGGAGGAGTGCATGAAAGGGCTTTGTTATCTGAGGCCCCCACTCTGACTGTTACATCTAAGATAGCTGTCCACATTCCCTGCACTTATTGTCAGCAGATATTAGGGATAATCTGGAGACACTATGTTCTGTCATAACCTTAAAAGAGCAAGCTTTTGACCCTGTGTCTGTGGATTCCCCATTGAATATCTCCTCATTTTTTTTCTTTTGTAGCTTGCTTCTCTAAAATCCCAAATTCAGTTATTCCTGTTACAAAACATTCATTCTTTTTTGCCTCTACTTTAAAATTATGTATAGTTTTAAATAAATTCATAGTTAATGTCTTCTCTTTACAAAATGTATTTTTGTCTGTTCTTTGGAAGGTGAAACATTGATGTATGGACTTCTTTGTAGGTGAATGATGGCCTGAAACTCAAAGTAATCCTCAGGTCTCAAAACCCCAAATTCCGGAATTATAGGCATGAGGTGTCATTCATGGGTGTGGGTGTGGTCACAGTTTGAAAGTATTCTTAGTAAAAGCATTCCTGTGCTTTGTGGACAGGCTCAAGGAAAGTCCCACATATAGACATCTGTGGGTTGTAAAACAATGTACAATCACTATGCATGTTCTTCTCCAATATTGCCCTCACTGTCTGATTTCATCAAGAATTCTCTTCTGCTCATTTGCTTGGTTGGTTTTATCTTAAGACATGAAAATAAATTTGAAAGATCAATAAGTTTGATGATGACTAACATTTATATGATCTCCATACAAAAACATTGTAAGCCATTTCTTCATGAATCTAAACTATCCTTGTTGTTTTTGCAGGACTTGGAAGATGTGTTCAGAAGGTGAGTAGACTCATCAGTGCAAGCCAGGATCCTTGAACTAGGCTATAAAATTGATCAAGCTGCCTTAGGAAACTAAAAATATCCTTTAGATATGAATAATACTCAATTGCTTGTGTATGATGTTTGAGATAGGTTTCATGTACATGACATCTGTTCTTTACCAGAAAGTGTCTTTACTTACTACATAATAGTAAAGCAGTAATGCAAGAGGACTTGGTGATAAAATATCGACTTTTGAAATCATAAATCTTGAGGCCCATCAGCAGCATTTTCTGGTAGTAGAAGAAATAGCAGGACACATGGACAAACATATTGGTAGCAGGAAGGGCTCCAAAGAGTATCTAGGAGGAAACTAAACTGTCTCCTGGTCTTGGGGTCACTATGATATCAGAAAATGCTTGTGTTAAAGATTTTCAGTCAACTCTTTACTTGTACTAATTTGTTTTGCTTGTTTTGTGTTGGAGCATGAATGCACGTGTGCCATTGTCCACGTGTGGAGGTCAGAGGACAATTTTCAGGAGTCAGTCCTTTCCTTCCACCATGGGTTCCAGGGATTGAAATCAAGTTGTCAGGCTTGTGTGGGAAGGGATTTAACTCCTGGGTCACTGTCTGAACTTGGAGTGGGCATTTCTCCTCATCACTGTGATGGTGTCTTTAGCACCAGGCACATCAAGTCTTCTTGTCCTTGCAGGAGTGAGTCAGTGCAGCTCTGCATGTCCCAGCCTATGAAACCAGAGCTCAGTGCCTTGCCCATCACTGGACTGATAGAGAGGTGCAAATGCTTCCAAGGTGAGTGTCAGCACTGCTGAAAAGACCAGAGGTGCACTTCAACATTGAGATAAGCTTACCACAACCTGTTTTTTTTTTAATCTCCACTGAAATATGTGTCAATGTAAGTCTCATTTCTAATCATGTTTATTCACATGGTCATTTAAAAATATACATGAACATGAATATATTGTTGTATGTGATCCAGGATGAAAATATATTATCAGTTTTTTTCTTGTGACATAAGGAATGATAAATTAATTCAATATAATCTAATTCATGTTAAATAAACCCAATGATGAACATATTTGACTGTCTTTCCTTAAACATTTTGCTGTAGAATTTATAAAGTACCTTCACTTCTTAGATTAAAAATATACAAATTATAGTGTTATACACTTGTAATCCCAACAATACAATGTCAAGACATGAGGATTACCCATGAGTTTGAGGCTAGCCTGGTTGATATGCTGAGTTCCAGGCCAGTCAAAAATATATACCAAGACTGTATCAAAAAGAACTAAATCAATAAATATAAAATAACTATATACACAAGGGTATATATCATGAGCAATAAAAATAAAACCAATTTGTAGGACATGAGACAGTGTCTAAATTTCCCTGTTACATCTAAATGTGAATTATACCCTCACAGGGAAAGAGTATCAGAGAAGCCAATTGGATAAAGGCAGACAGTTACAACCAGCAAAACACTTTTAATGCATATTTAGCTTCTCCTTGAGTATAAACATGAGTGCTTACATGCAAATAAAGATATGATTATCATCGCCTCTCTCTTAGAAATGAGTTTTGATGTAGGCCCATGAGGACAGCCTTCACTCTAGACCTTGAAGGAATGCACTCATCTTCCTTTTGTCAGGTGTAATTAAAAGTTACCTGACAGAAGTAGGATGAAGCTCCCTTCTCTTTTTTTCATCAGGATTCCATTCTGTTTCTTGTGGAATTTATTGACTTTAAAGTGTTTGAGCCACCTTTAACCTTCTAGGCTTAGATGTCTGTCTTATAATTCAGGCAATCTCCAGGTACCTCTCTGACCTGAGAAATTAAAATGCTCATTTTAATTAAAATGTTGCCTCTTTCCACAGTGTATATTTCATTTGGAAAAGCAATCTTAGCCCCTGACAGTATGACCCCATTTGATTTTGTGAGAAGATTCAACTTTAGATTTCACCATCAGGAGACATCTGTGAAATCATCTCAACACTATTTTGCTGCCAGGGGATCACAAAGCTTCACCTCTGGGAAATATTACTGGGAGCTGAATTTAACCAAGTCTTTGGAATGGGCTCTAGGAGTTGTTCAGGAAGACAGTCAACAGAATGAACCTGAGGGTGTATTTCTTCTTGTTTGTGTGAAGCAGGGTAACTAGTACAGTCTGCTCACCACCTGCCCAGAATTTCAACACCATATAGAGATGACAATGGGCTGGGTTGGTGTGCTCCTTGATTGTGAGGGTGGATATGTAAGTTTCCTGGATGTAGCCAAGAGTTCCCTCATATACAGTTACCCTCCTGGCACCTTTAGTTACCCTGTCAGGCCTTTCTTTTCCTTTGGCTGCAAATTTTGATAGGAAGTTGTAATCCACTACTTTAGTGCTGTTTAAGTATTTCCTTCTGTATGGTAATCTCTCTCTCTTTTGTAATTATACAATAAAATACTATTAAATATGGCTGACTATGTTTCCTTTTCATTTGTGGTCCTCACCTTTCTAAGTAGATTTTTCTTGTTTCTTTGTTTGTTTATCAGTCTTTACATACATTTCATAATTATCAATTAGCAGTAATATTCAAGTTCAGAATTAAAGCCATTTTCAAGAATGCTCAGGACCCTCAGTGGGATTTAGCATTATAAAAATATTATTTAGATGTGGGATTCTATTTTAATGGTTTTAAGCACAGATGTGTATTTGCTGGCTAATTTTGTTTTAACTTGACACACGATATTTTGGGTTTTGAGACAGGGTGTTTTTTAATGTAGTGTTAGCTGTCCTGGAACTAACTATGGAGTCTAGTCTTGCATCAGACAAACAGGAATCTGTCTCTGCCTTTGAAATGTTGGGAATAAACATGTGCAAATCCAACACCAGGACATTGTTTGTACAGACATTGTTTGTACAGATCTTCAGATATATATGGAAATATAAAAAAAATAAAGAAAGCTTAAATAATCCAGGTATTATAATGGAATTCCTGGAGATACCACTATCCCTGTTTTCAAATTGTATTTCAGAGTAGTAGAATAGAAAACACTTTGGCATTATCATATAATTTGACACACTTATCAACAGCCAAAGTGAATCTTCACATATGAATTCATATACTTATGAACATGTAATATTTTTAAGTGTAAAAGGCCAAAAATTACATACAAAATAGAGGAGAGCATCTTAATAAAAATTGCCAGTTAAATTGGATGGCTGTATGTAAAAGGCAAAAATATAACCATATTTATTATCCTGTACAGAACCCAATAGAAATGAATCAAAGATACATTTAATATGATAGAAGAGGTGAACCATAGCCTTGATCTCATTGGAATAGGAAAGGATTGCATGAAAACAAAAAGGTTCTGTTTGGCAAAGGAAACCTTTATTAGGACATAGCAAACTGTAGAATTAATAACTAAAGTACAAGAATAGGAAAAGAATTGGACATTAAGAAAACAATTGATGCAGTTAAAAATATTGGTATTAACAGAGGAAACTCATCAGCCTCCACTTCAGGAGCACTGCACCCCATACCTGCCTTCTCTAATCCTCAGCTCACCAAGAAGAGGCTCAGGGTGCTCTGCCCAGGGTTTATCACAGCCCAACATTTTGGTTAAAAGAACCAAATCATTTACTCTTTTGCCCTAGAATTCTGGAAAGTAGATTCTAAATGGCTTCCACTACTCTGCTCAACTAAGGTTAAGGTTTAATTGCCTGGGGTTTGGGACAAGGATAAGAGGGAAAGAACCATATTTTTCAGTTACCTCAGAGCAGATTTTTCAGACCTGACTTTGAAAATACCAGATTTATTTGTTTTTAGGAGCTAAGTAGTATTCCATTGTGTAAATGTACCACAATTTCTGTATCCATTCATTGGTTGTGGGACATCTAGGTTGTTTCCAGTTGCTGGCTCTTATGAATAAATCTGCTATGAACATAGTTGAGCAAATATCCTTGTTGTATGGTAGAGCATCTCTTGGGTTATATGCTCAGGAGTGGTACAGCTGGGCCTTGAGATAGAATTATTCAATATTTTCTGAGAAAGTGCCAAGTTGAGTTCCAGAGAAGCTGCACAAGTTTGCACTCCCACCAGCCATGGAGGAATGTTTTCCTTTTCTACATGCTTGCCACCATGAGTTGTCACTGGAGTTTTTGATCTTAGCCATTCTGACTGGTGTGAGATGGAATCTTAGAGTAGTTTTGATTTGCTTTCCTGTGAGGGCTAAGGACAGTAAGCATTTCTTTCAGTGCTTCTAAGCCATTTGATATTCCTCTGTTTTGAAATCATGGGATTTGCAGGCAAATGAATGAAACTAGAAAAGATCATCCTAATTGAGGTAATGCATACCGAGAAAGACCCACACGGTATGTACTCACTTGTAAGTGGATATTAGACCTATAGTAGAGAATTACCATACTGTAATCCACAAACCCAAAGAAGCTAAGGAACAAGGAGGGACAAGGGAGGGTGTCAGAATGTCACTCAGAGGAGAACTAGAAGAGATAGCAGAGGTGGAGGGGGACATGAAGACTGAAGTGATCACTTTCTAGACAGGCAGGACTAGTGGAAAGTGGGGAACAATAATCCACCAACAAAACCTGGGATCCAAAAATTACCCTGTCTACAGGAAGTGCAGGGCTAAAGAGGGAACAGAGGTTAAGGGAAAGTCCAATCAGTAATTGGCCCAACATGAGACCTACCCAAGGATAGAGAGCCAGCCCTGACACTAATAGTGATGCTCTGCTCTGCTTAAACAGCCTAAGTCGACTGTCCTCTGGGAGGCTCCAGTCAGCAGCAGATCCAGACAAAAGCTGGGACTTGCAGCCAAGCATGGGGCAGAGCTCTGAGGTTCCTGTGGAAGAGTTGGAGGAAAGATGGAAGGACCTGAAAGGGACAGGAACCTCAGAAATAGACCAACAGAGACAACTAACCCAGACCCAGGGGGGCTTTCAGAGACTGCGACATCAACAAAGGAGCATGCATCAACTTTGGCACCTAGGCCCCCACCACACATGTAGCAAATGGAATACTTGGTCTTCATATGGGGTGACTGCAAGTGGAGTGGGGGCTGTTTCTAAGATGGACTCCACTGTCTGATTTTGGATCATTTCCTCCTGGCATGCCTGTCTTGCCTAGCCTGGGGAATGAGGATATGCCCAGTCCTAATGTGACTTAATGTGCTGGGGAGTGTTGGAATGGAGTAGGATGTGTGGAGCTATAAAATGGCTGCTGGATTCTAAGCTGCTTGTAATCCATGAAGCACAGTCTGCTTAGCAGGACATGGTGAATTTTCACCCCTGGAACACAGGTGTTGTTTCTTCTTTAGATGTGTGCTCAACCATTTAGATTTGTCAGGTATCCACATGAGAACTTTTCTCCTGCTTACCTGAGAGTTATTCTCCTGCATTTAGAATTTCCTGCAGAATATCCTGCTCTGTGTTTTTCACTGAAACTAGTTCCTCCCCCTGAACTGCCCATTCTTACTCTTTATAAGCTGTAACCTAAAGAACAATTAACCCGAGACTTGATCAGAATTCTGGCTTGTCTCCATTCTTCGCATCTCTTGTCCCTTCCCATTCTCATCCCCTGCCTTAGGGTCTTGTTAGACTGACCTGCGGGCCGGGTCAGTAGGGGAGGAAGCTCCTCTTTTCTGGGGGAAAAGGAAGACAGGAGGGGGGCAGGAGCAGAAGTTGAGGGTAGAGTGAGAAGGGAGACTGCACTCTTAAGAGTTGTAAAGTAAAAATCTCAAATAATAAAAAAGGAAGAAAGAGAATGCCATATTTCTGAGTTAAAACACCTTCATTTCAAACCTCTGAAGCTTTCATATTTTTCACTGGAGTAAGTCACCTCTTTCTTTGGTTGTCTCTCCAAGAAAATGCAACCTTACTTCACTCTTTCCCTAGTAAATGCTTTGCTTTAATATTTGATTTTAGCTAACTAGTAATGCAGATCTCAGTGTTTCACTTCTTGTAAAAGTATGTTTTATCTGCCTGGTTCAGTTAATTGTCTGAGAGGCATACTGCCTCTTCTGCTAGCCTAGGATTATTGCTGGAAGCTTCTAATCTCCATACACTCTAACCTAGGCCTGGGATTTCTTCAGCCTCTGAGACTTACTGCTTTATATGATCGCCCATTCTTGTTCTTACTGAGCTTTGGTCTGGCTGGTTTAACTCTGATGTTTTAACTCAAACTCCTCTCCCAGCTAACTTATTCAATCTGGCTTTTCTTTAGGCCTCTGAATTGCTTAGCTTAGCCTCCAACTAACTCCAGAAATCTGCTCTAATTTCCTGGCTCCATCTCACTCTCTGGCTCCTGCAGGTTTTACCTGACTTCTCTCTCCACAGTCTATCTATTACTGTCCCAGTAAAACTGGCTCCTATCAATTTGTATTGCCACCTAAGATGACCCTCTTTCCTATTTCTTCTCATGAGAATGGGCGTATCCTATTCTGTCAAATCTTCAGTGATTTGTCATCTTTTCTGCCACTCAAGTGGACATAAATTCCAAGCATGGGTGCTTCTTTCTGCAACCTAATTTTATCTTCATTGTTTGGGATTAAAGGAATGTATCCCCACACCTGGATCTAAGATTTTCTTTTCCTGAAACTGGTTCTGTACCTGGCTGGCCTTGATCTCTGATCTGCTTGACTCTGTCTCCTGAATTAAAAGTGTGTGTGTATTCCAGCTGGGTCACAGAGATTTAGAAGATCTTTGGATCTCATCTCTTACCAGAACAGCCATGTTCTAAAGTAACATTCCTCTACAACCTCTTGACACTTGAAGACCATATTAGTTACTTTCCTTTTTCCTGATTAATTTTACATGAACAGGAACGTATTGGGGCTCACAATTCAAGGATATTGTCCATCAAGGTGGGAAAAAATGGTGGCAGGATCCCAAGGCAGCTGTTTTAATGGCATCCCCAAAGCATTAGGAAGCAGGAACTCTAGGAAAGCTTCCTGCTCAGCTCCACTTTCCCCTATTCTTCATTTTGAGACTCTAATCCATAGAAGGGATAAATAAATCTTATTACCATTTAGGGTGGCTCTTTCCAACTAAAGTGAATGGATTGGCACTAATTCTTCACAGACTTGTCCAGAAGTTTCTATGTCTATCTAAATTCCATCATGATGAACAGTAGGGAAACCCTCCTGTGTTATGGGAGGAAACCTTGAGTCATAAGGGAAGCTCCCATGATTGTACAAGACTTGGCTATCCAACCAACAGGTGCCCATCTCTTTAAATATCTACACTAAAACTCATTTTGATTTGATTGAGGCAAATTTTGTCCAGACAACTTAAACTTTCAGTGTTTGACAAATTTGCATTTAATTGGCTATAGCTGGTGGTCCTGTGTCCCTAAAATACCAATACTCATACTCATTGTCACTGCTAAGAAAAGTGTTTGTGAGTACAATATGATGGTCACACTTTCCTCTTTTGTTTTTCTTTTTGTTTTTTTTTTTTGTACATTAGACCCTCCAATCTAAAATAATTTGTAAGAAAATTAAAATAACAAAAATTGAACACAGAATTGAAAAATTTATCACATTTTTTACAAGCTCGTACACTTGCAAGAGATTGCCTAAAGGAAAACACTTCTCACAGAGCAACCCCAAGTGCATATTAGAGGAAGAATTTTTCCAAGTATCAATTCTGTTTTATTAGTCAACTGGAAACCTACATTCAGTCCTCAAGTCCAGGAAGGTATTGATTTAATCATCTTCCTCATCATCACCAGCTCCAGCACCACCCTGGTCTTTCTTGGCATTCTTCCTCTTCACTTAGCCTGGATGAGAAAGGAGGAGATGTCCATGTGCTTCTGGGAGTCCAGATGGACAATGAAGCACAGAATATTCACCACTTTATTGCAGATCCTGATATGCTTGCGGATCAGTACACAGGCATGGTGAATGGATTTGGCCAGGTTCAAATTAAAGACCTCATTCTGCAGCTGCCTGTCCAAGAAATCCTCAGCCTTCAGGCATAGGGTATAATCCAGCTTCATCTTTCCCTCATTCAACACTTCAATTTGAACAAGTTGCCCAGTAGAACATTGCCTTCAAAAAGATACTCTGGGGGTCCTTTTTGTCCAGTGTCAACAATTCCCAGGCAGCCTTGCGAATCTTGCCCAATGTAAACTTGACACACTACACCTCGTGTTTTTTGTGGAGCTCTACTCTGATCAACATCAGTTCTTGTTTGAGAATGATTTCTCAAAGGGTCTTTGTGGGGTCACATAGTTTTTGTGACAAACCCAAATTATGGTAACCAGCATGCTGACTTCTCTAGGCCTGCTGATTCTATGAACTGATGCCTGTGAGAAAGAGAGGTGCAGGGAGATTTTAAAGATGAGGAACACACACATGTGTGCATGCACACACAAACTCTATCCTAGTTGGCAACCTCAGCATAAAACAAGAAATCAATTTAACAGGAACCAAGAATATGCAGTTACAGTTAGCTCGGGTGTTTCTACCCTGAGTTTTCAGAACAGTGTTGGGTGCTTCCCCTCAAGACTTTTCTCAGCGGGGAGTAGAAAGCCAGGGTAGGATAATGCTTCTGTAAATGCTTATTCACCAGCATTGACCACCACCAACATGCATGCCATAGTAAGTGAGACCACCTGGACTTGGAACTAGCTATTATGCTTATTTCTCTACCAGAGAAAAGAACGGTAAAGACAGAGTAAAGAACAGCACAGGGTGACAACAGTCATTACATCCTAGAAGTCCCAGTTGTCTTGTCAAGCAATGTACAGATCATCCAGGTGGATAAAACTCTCCTGGATAACAACTACTGGAAAAGAAGAACACTGATGTACCTCAAAATGATTCTCGCATTTTTTCTTGTAAATCTCCCATACACCAAACTGGCCAAATTTCCAGTCTCTTGTGTCTGTTCAAATTGGTAAAGTGTAACCTGGGCCTAGGATCTGAAAGAGAGTCAAGAGTGACAAAATATTTGAATATATACCCATGGGATCTATATGAGCTACTACCTCTCATCAGACAAGACTCTCTTTACAACAAATGGAGACCTTCACTGCAAATCACATCTGGTTACAAGGGAAAAAGTACAGATCATGGTGATTCCCGACCCCAACAGATATCTATATTCCATAGATACAGCCTCTGTGGCTACACAAATAGTGTGGATGGTGGGGCAAAGAAATTCTGAGAGGCAAAATACAGGGAAGTGTGATGTGAAACAGTCTGTCTTAAAATGGTTGCATAAACAAGAACAAAATAATGAATGTGTTGATGTAGAAGGGAGAATTTTGGAAGGGACTCACTACTAGACCAAGAAATTAGCCTCTCTCAGGGATGAGCTTTCTAAGTGATCACCCAATACAAAGTGTTCAGCCCTTGGGATGGTTATTCTTGCTTGTCAACTTGATTACATCTGCAATTAACTAAAATGCAAGAGCCTGGGAAATTTAGCCTCAGATATATACATATATATATATATTTATTGAATGATTGGAAGCAGGGAGACCCACCTAAATCCAGATAATTTACAGTCTGAGGATCCACCCTAAAACTTTGCCACACCTTTGTTTAAATGAACCTCCCCCGCCACCTGAAGATTCTCTAAGGCACAAGCTAAATGGTTTCTAGTAACCTATTCAACTAAGGTTGAGACATTTGTTCCAGGATTTGGCTATCATTCTAAGTGAACATCTTTCTCTTCATTAGTACACACTTGTTGGAATCTTAGTAGAGGATTTAAGGGATGAGTTACATGTAATTTTAACCTCTTTCTCATCATTAGTACACACTTGTTGGAATCTGTCTCAACATACTCATATGGTTCCTTGAGTTCTCTAAATACTAAGCATATCTCAATGTGAAAAAATGGCAAGTAACATAAAATAGTCCTAAACACTCTTTTCCTGCTAGTTGTCTTTTGATCTCATAATTTTTGAAACAACATTAATTTAGCATTGATTTGATTAACTATAAAAGTAAACAAAACAGTAGATTGCAAGTGTAGTAAAAACAAACAAAAAGCCTAGTAATGCTTATTTACAAGTACATTGAAGAGACACTCAATGAATATCACAGCTGGACAGACTGCAAAAACCAACAGATCATGGTTGGGGCTCCCAGCCCCAACAGATAAACCTATATCCTAACCCCTGCATGATTGGCTTCATAAACATTGTGGAAGAGGGTGAGAAAGCTAGGAAGAGCCAGAATACCAGGAAGTCTGCTGTGAAAGTGTCACTTCTAGAAATGGCTGCATAAACAAGACTAGAACAATGGACATATTGATGTGGTAGTGGAAATTTTTGAAAAAGTCCCACCCCTAGACGAAGAATTAGCCCCTATGAGGGATAAGCTCCCTAACTGATAACCTAGCACAAAGTGGTCAGCCCTTGTGATGGCTACTCTTGCTTGTCAACTTGATTGCATGTGGAGTTAACTAAAACCCACAAGGCTGGAATCTACCTTTCTCTTTCTTTCTTTCTTTCTTTCTTTCTTTCTTTCTTTCTTTCTTTCTTTCTTTCTTTCTTTCTTTCTTTCTTTTTTCTCTCTCTCTCTCTTTCTTTCTCTCTCTCTCTCTTTCTTTCTCTCTTTCTTTCTTTCTCCCTCTCTCTTTCTTTTCTTTTTTTTTTCAGACATGGTGTTTTTATCTGGTCGTTTTTGGCTTGGACTCACTTTGGACACCAGGCTGGCCTTGAACTCAGAGATCCACCTGTCTCTGCCTCCCTGAGTGCTAGGATTATAAGCATGTTCCACCACACCAGCCCAGCTGGAATTTTTCTTTAGAGAGATTTTTCTTGATTGAATTATTTCAAGTAGTAAGACCCACCCAACCCAGATCTTTGGAGGTGTGAGGATCCACCTAAGACCCTAGCCAAACCTTCTGTGGCTGATGATTTAAAGGATCTGTAAGAAGGGAAGAGAAGGGGAAAGTGATGCAATTTTATTTCAGCTAAAAATACTAAAAATACAAACTCAGCACCCATGGGCAAAATTTAATGACTGAGATGTGGAAGGTTCTTAACTATTGCATATCTACAGCACTATCACAGAATTCTCTGTCTGGTCAACATGAACTCTAAACAGCTGGGGACCTAGAAAACCTTGAATTCCAATGTTACTCTACAGAGTCAATAGTAAATAGAATGAGATTTATGGCTTTCTTTCTTTCTTTCTTTCTTTCTTTCTTTCTTTCTTTCTTTCTCTCCATTTTTGAAAATAAAGTTGAGTGAGTAGAGAATGAAGATGTTTGGAGAAAGTAGTCTTTGGTATTTGCTAGAATCAGAAGTTAATGACATCATCATCTGTTGCATGAACAAAAGCAAAATGTAAGCACATGAAATATTTAGGTACAGCAAAATATTGTAAAATTACTTTCTTAAAAAAGCAAAGTTCTTACTCTATATTTTAGGCTGCCTGGAATGAAAAAAAAATCTTTCTGCTTCAGTAGTACAGTTCCTATGACTCTGGGATTAAAGGTGTGAGCTTCCACCCAGCTAAACAATGACTCAGGAAACCTTATGGAGATTTGCTCGTGGAGATTGGAAAGAGGGTTGATTTAATCCACTGGAGCTTACCTATTGGAAGCATTAGTAAAACCAACCAGGGGAGGAAGTGGGCATGGTCATCACAGCCTCCATAAAAGGAGATTCCAGAGCCTAACCCGGTTCATTCTTCTCCAGACTCCACAGAGTGTGTTTCCAAACATTCTGGCTCCATACCCTGCTAGATCTATCCCCTCCACACATTGAGGATCTGACTCCAGAGTTGAGCTACATTACTGCATCTCTACCAAACACTCCTGAGGCCAGAGAAAATTCTTTCGAAGATTACTGCATCTCTACTAAATATTGCTGAAGCCAGAAAAAATTCACTGGGTGAGTGAATAATTTACCAGAGAAAAATCTTTGATGTTTTCTTATTTTCAATTAATTGTAGAACTGAAGTTTCTGCTGAGAAGAGATATTTTGCTATTTAACATAAAAATGACTCTGTCCACATTTAGTTATCTGATATAATGTGGGTTAAAGTTATTGATAATTTCACATTTATCATTCTCTACACTTTATTTGACCTGATGTATTGTTATACTGAGAGACAGTCACAGGATACTTTTCAATTTTTTGTATCATCTAAGTTCTAAAATATTTTAAGAACATTCGATTTTGTATGTATACTATCACCTATAAATAATGGATATACAATAATATATAACAATTAAATGCTCTCAATTGTTTGAAAATATACCAGAACTTAGAGATATTTAGGAACAGTGTAGAGGTACACAGTATGTTGTTTCTATTTGTTGGCAATTATGAATAAACGTGCTATGAACATATTTGAGCAGTCTCCTTGTGGTATGGTCGAGCATGTTTTGTGTATATGCCCAGGAGTGGAATTGCTGTGTGTTGAGTAAGATCTGTTCTCAGTTTTCTGAGAAACATCCAGATTGATTTCTATAGTCGTAAAAATTTTCATTCCCACCAGCAATGGAAGAGAGCTCCCCTTTCTCCACATTCTCACCATCATGTGCTGTCACTTGATTTTTCTGACAGGTGTTACATGGAATCTCAGAGTTGTTTTGATTTGCATTTTCCTGATGGCTAAAAACATAGAACATTTCTTTAATTGCTTCTCAACCATTAAATATTCCTCTGCTGAGATATCTCTCTGTAGTGCTGTACCCCATTTTTAATTGGGTTATTTTGGTTTTTTGGTGTTTAATTTCTTGTTCTTCATATATTTTGGATATTAGTCACCTGTCAGATGGAAGGTTGGTAAAGATCTTTTCCCACTCTGAAGGCTGCTAATTTGTCCTATTGACAGTGTCCTTTGCCTTGGAGAAGTTTTCCAATTTTCATGAGGCCCCATTTTTGCATTGTTGATCTTTGTCCCTGAGATATTATTCTGTCTGTTCAGGATGTGGTCTCCTGTTCTAATAAGTTCAAGGCTATTTCCCACTCTAACTTCTATTAGATCTTGTGTATCTGGTTTTATATTGAGATCTTAGATCTACCTGGACTTGAGTTTTGTGCAGGGTGATACATATGGATGTATTCTCAGTCTTGTGCATGCAGACATGCAGTTAGACCAGCACAATTTGTTGAAGATGTTTTCTTTTCCCCACTGTATGGTTTTGGCTTCTTCATACAAACTCGGGTGACTGTAGGTGTGTAGTTTATTTCTGGGTCTTTGATTAGATTCCATTGATCAACTTGTCTGTTTTTATGCCAATACCATATGATTTTTATTACTATTGAAGTGTAGCACAGCTTGAAATGAGGGATGGTGATAGATTCACAAGTTCTTTTATTATACAGGATTATTTTAGATATCATTTTTTTTCTATATGAAGTTCAGAATTGTCTTTTCAAGGTCTGTAAATAATTGTGATGGAATTTTGATGTGAATTGAATTGAATCTTAAGATTCAATGCAATTAAGAGCTGCTTGATAATCTACCATGTTGGAGATTTGGTTATTCCTGACAGAGTTTTGTATTGGGTTGGAAGGCTACATGCAATTAAAGACAGCACCAATCACACCATTCCATTTATAATAGTACTTTCAGGTTAAAGTCTGATGCAATCGTCAATTTCTCTGTTTGATTTTAATTATCTCTGTGTACTTCCAAAGCATTATGGAGTGAGGTTTCTAATATAGTATAAATTACCTGTGTGGAAAACATGACCATCAGAGAAGTTAAGAAAGGCAACATCAAAGCCACAATCTTTTTGCTAAACTAATCATTGACAATGAGTGTTAGTCCTACATTTTTAGTTACTCTGGACCAACTCTAAAGCCATTTGACTACATCTGTGTCAAATCTCAGAAACTTAAGTTATTTTCACAAAATTTGCATTAATCAGGCTTGAAGAGATGGCTCAGAGGATAAGACCACTGGCTATTTTTCCAACAGTTCTGAATTCAATTCCCAGCAACCACATGGTGGCTCACAACCGTCTATAATGAGTTCTGATGCCCTCTTCTGGCATTCAGGCATACATGCAAGCAGAATACTGTATAAACAAACAAACAAACAAAGAAATAAGTAAATAGATAAATCTGTAAAAAAGATAAACAACTGGAATTAATCCAAGCAAGATTATTTCTCTCTGTAAAATGTAAAAGAGATGAAAAATGAGCACTTGTTGGTTGGACAGGTAAGTCTCAAATAGTCATGTGAGCATCATTTATGCCTCAGGATTTCCTTCCATAAATTCAATGCAGGAGTTGTGTCTTTGGAAATCAAAGAGGTCACCATGAAGAATTTTCCTAGTATTCAATTGATGTTATTTAGGATTGATATGAAAATGACTGCACAAGTCCACTATTGATTATTGGGTTAGATTTATATCAGGTGGTGAGATCCAGCATAAATTCTACTGAGATCATTGCACAATTCCATGGCTTGGTGTCCCAAACTGAAGAAAAAGAGAAAGAGGAGCAGAGCAGCAAACATTCCTTCCTTCCTGCTTCCTTATATCAGATGCCAAGAGAACAGATGCTTTCAACTCCTGCCACCATTTTTTTTTTGTGTGTTTGTTTTTTTTTTCTATAGCAGATTGCCAATACCCTTGAGTTATGAGCCAACATAAAGTATTATTCTTGTTAGTATTTTGTATCAGAATTAAGAGAAGTAACTATTACTGCTTACAATGTATCAAAAGGTGGATCACTGGAAACTTAATGTCAGATATCAAACAAAAGCATTTAATGAAGAAGGTGTGAAGTAGGATGTATTTTATTGGATAGACAAGAAGGAGGTGTTTTATGTCTGCGATGAAAGGCCAGCCTCTGGAGTTGAAGGACTTTGACAACTTTACACTGTATTTTTTTCTATCACATCAAAGATGCCTTTGGCCTTGAACTAAGGTACTAAATTAAGCTGAAGCCTCTAGAAGAAATGTAGATGGGAAGACACAGAAGATCATGAACTCACTCTGTGTTTCTATTAGAAAAACTGTAACAGGAAAGGGCAAACTCACAACCCTATGCTTAGTTTTCTTCTTGGTCATACAAAAAATGAAGGCTGTTTTGCCATAGACAGAATTGAATCTCAACTTGATCAGATTTTGTGCAGGCTCTTGTTTCTCTTGGACCCAATAAGAGTAATTCTGCTTCTTTCCTCAGGAAAATGGAGTCAGGCATCTCACAGGCCTTCCAGAAAGAGCTCACCTGCCCCATCTGCTTTGGCTGGTTAACAGACCCAGTCACCGTGAGCTGTGGCTATAGCTTCTGTCGGGCCTGCCTCTGCCTTTCCTGGAAAGACCTGCAAGTTCCTGTCCACTGTCCCATGTGTAAGGATCCATCCCACCAGAAGGATTTCAGAACCAACATTGTTCTGAAGAAGCTGGTGTCCATTGCCAGACAGGACAGCCTCATGAAGTACCTGAGCTCTGAGGAGCAAAAGTGTGTGACCCACAAGGAGGCAAAGAGGATCTTTTGTGAGAAGAACAGGGTCCTTCTCTGTCAATTGTGCTCTGAATCCCAGGAGCATAAAGGTCACAGACACTGTCCTATTGAAGCAGCTTCTGAGGGGCAAATGGTAAGTAATGTTTCTGAGAGAACTTGAAAGGTGGAGAAAGGAAGCTTAGAGAACACAGGAAGATCCATGTCAAGATTATAAGGAACCCATTGCATTCTGAACGATAGCATTTTAAAAACAGCTAATGGAGTAAGGGTGACTATAAATGGAAGCATCCCTTGGGAAATCCATTAGTGTACTATAATTTCCAGTTTTGAAATATAGTTTGCTGATGTCAGTGGGAAGTAAAATAGTAAGTGTACATCTTTAAAAGTTGTATGTCACTGGAGAGAAATTACTGAAAGAATTTTGGAATTACCTGGAGAGAACCATTTGGAAATCCCAGTCAGATCCAAATTACTTCAATCAGGCTTACTAATCATGTTACTTGAGCAAAAAGTTATTTTGTATTTTGTACTTCTACAGTCTGAAATCTACAACTCAGTTATCAAAGTCAGAAAGTAAAAACATGGTGATTCTTCAACTTTTCCTAAAGTAATTATTGATTTCTATTGTCTGTCCATCAGGACTATGACTGTGTTTATTCTTGTTTACAGGAGAAACTTCTAAAGCAAATGGCATCTTTATGGGAGAAGATCCAAAAAAATCAAGAGAATTTAGAAGCAGAGAAGAGAATGCCAACTCAGTGGTTGGTGGGTATGGGTCTGATGCTGAAAATCAGCTTGAGGCAACTAACTATCTCTCAAATCTGCTCATTCACAAGTTGGGAATAAGGCATGGGTGTTGATACTAGGAGAACCTTTTCTGCAGGCCTCTAATTCTGAGTGTAATATACATTGTTGCACTCAGACAGCATGGCCTGGCTATGGCAGAAACATTTAATGAGTGATTTGCTGACGGTTCATCACATTGCATTTGATCCTATGACTGCCCCATGATGATTAACTAATACCTGCAGAGGTTCTTCTTTGAGTAAACATGTGTATTAGCAATGAATACCTTTTCTTCATTAACTCAGATCTCCTTAAATTGCTGAAAATGCCTAGAGAAAATGATGGGTTTGTTTGTGCTATTAATAAAGAATAAATGAATAAAAGAAAATAATTCACAGTTATGAAAAGTTGGGACAGAAAATCAGTGTGTGCAGCACACTGACAGGATCCCACTAGTTGACTTTAAACATAGAATGAGTCAGTGGAGAGGATAAAATACTCTATAAATGTGACCTAGCTTATCCCTTTTCCTTTAGGATTATGTGACTCTTCGGAAAGAAATGATCAGGACGGAGTATAGGAAAGTACATCCAGTCCTCTATGAAGAAAAGCAACATATAGAGTGTATGGAAAATGAAGGCCAAGCTCTTTTAAAGAAACTCTGGGAAAGCAAAGCCTTGATGGTCCGAAAAAGGAATCAACTAATACAAATGTATCAGGAGCTGATGACAATGTCCCAGCAGCCATATGTGGTGCTGCTCCAGGTGAGCATGGAGGAGTGCTGAAAGGGCTTTGTTATCTGAGGCCCACACTGGGACTGTTACATCTAAGATAGCTGTCCACAGTCCATGCACTTATTGTCAGCGGATATTAGGGATAATCTGGAGACACTATGTTCTGTCATAACCTTAAAAGAGCAAGCTTTTGACCCTGTGTCAGTGAATTCCCCATTGACTATCTCCTCATTTTTTGCTTATGTAGCTTGCTTATCTGAAATCCCTAATTCAGTTATTACTGTTACCAAACATTCATTCTTTTTTGCCTCTACTTGAAAATTATCCACAGTTTTAAAGAAATTTATACTTATTGTCTTCTCTTTACAAAATGTAATTTAGTGTGTTCTTTGGAAGATGAAGCTTCAATGTATGGACCTTTTTGGTGGTGAATGATGGCCTGAAACTCAAAGTAATCCTGAGGTCTCAAAACACAAAATTCTCGATTATAGACATGAGGTGTCATTCAGGGGTGAGGTCATAGTTTTAAAGTAGTCTTAGTAAAAGCATGCCTGTGAATTGTAGACAGGCTCAAAAAAAGTCCCATTTGTAGACAGCTGTGGGTGTAAAGCAATGTACCTTCACTATGTATGCATGTTCTTCTTAATTATTGCCCTCATCGTCTGATTTCATCAAGAATTCTCTTCTGCTCATTTGCTTGGTTGGTATTATCTTAAGATATGAAAATAAATTTGAATGATCAATATGTGTGATGATGACTAACATTTTTATGAATTTCATATATAAACATTATTTGTCATTTCTTCAGAAATCTAAACTATTCTTGTTGTATTTGCAGGATTTGGAAGACATGTTCAGAAGGTGAGTATAGTCATCAGTGCAAGCCAGGATCCTTAAAGCATGCTATAAAATTGACCAAGCTTCCTTAGCAATCTAAAAATATACTTTAGACAGGAATAATCAATTGCTTGTGTATGATGCTTGAGATTGGTTTCGTGTATATGATATCTGTTCTTCTTTACCAGAAAGTGCCTTTACTTACTACTTAATAGTGAATCAGTGTATGCAAGAGGACTTGGTGATAAAATATCTACTTTTGAAATCATAAACTTTGCGGTCCACCAGCAGCATTTTCTAGTAGTAGAAGAAATAGCAGAACACATTGACAAAAAATTGGTAGCAGGAAGGGCTCCAAAAAGTATCTAGGAGGAAACTACCCTGTCTCCTGATCTTTGGGTCACTGTGATATCAGAAAATGCTTTTGTGAAAGTTTTTCTGTCAACTGTTTACTTGTACTAATTTGATTTGTTTTAATTATGTGTGTGCACACATGCATGTATGCCATTGTACACGTGTGGAGGTCAGAGAACAACTTTCAGGACTCAGTCCTTTCTTTCCACCATGGGTTCCAGGGACTTGACTCAAGTTGTTAGGCTTGTGTGGGAAGGGATTTAACTCCTGAGTCACTGTCTGAACTTGGAGTGAGCATTTCTCCTCATCACTGTGATGGTGTCTTTAGCACCAGGCAGACCAAGGTCTTCCTCTCCTTGCAGGAGTGAGTCAGTGCAGCTGTGCATGCCCCAGGTGATGAAACCAGAGCTCAGTGCCTTGCCCATCACTGGACTGATTGAGAGGTGCAAGTGTTTTCAAGGTAAGTGTCAGCACTGCTGAAATGACCAGAGGTGCCCTTCAACAATGAGATAACCTTAACATACATGATTTTCTTTTAATCTCCAGTGAAAGATATGTCAATGTAAGTCTCATTTCTAATCATGTTTATTCACATGGTCATTTAAAAAATCATGGATGAACATGCATACAGTGTTATATGTGTCCCAGGATGAAAATATAGTATCATTTGTTCCTTGAGACATAAGGAAGGATAAATTAATCAAAGACAATCTAACTCATGTTAAATGTACCCAGTGATAGAGATATTCGATTTTCTTTCCTTAAACATTTTAACAGTTGAATTTATAAAGTACATGAACTTCTTAGATTAAAAATACCCAAATTTTAGTGCTAGACACTTGTAACCCCAACAGTACATACATGTTGAGGCATGAGGATTGCCCATGAGTCTGAGGCTAGACTGATCAATACAGTGAGTTCCAGGCCAGTCAAAACTATATACCAAGACTGTATCAAAAATAAACTAAGTAAATAAACATAAAATAACTATATACACAATGGTTTATATCATGAGCAATAAAAATAAAACAAATTTGAAGGACATGAGACAGTGTCTAAATTTCGCTGTTACATCTAAATGTGAATTATACCCTCACAGGGAAAGAGTATCAGAGAAGCCAATTGGATAAAGGCAGACAGTTACAACCAGCAAACCCCTTTTAATGCATATTTAGCCTTTCCTTGAGAATAAACATGAGTTCTTACATGCAAATTAAGATATGATTATCATTGCCCCTCTCTTACAAATTGGTTTTTATTGGCGACCATGATGACAGGCTTCATCATGGTCCAAACCATGATGAAGACCAAAGGCAATGCATGCATCTTCCTTTTGCCAGGTATAATTAAAATTCACCTGACAGAAGTAGGATGAAGCTTTCTCCTCTATTTTTCATGAGGATCCCATTCTGTTTCTTTTGGAATTTCTTGACTTTGAAGTGTTTGAGCCACATTTAACCCTCTAGGCTTAGCCTTCTCTTTTATAATTAAGGCAATCTCCAGGTACCTCTCTGACCTGAGAAATTAAAATGCTCATTTTAATTAAAATGTTGCCTCTTTCCACAGTGTACATTTCATTTGGAAATGCAATCTTAGCTCGTGACAAGATGACCCCATTTGATGTTGTAAGAAGAGTCTGCTTTAGACCTGGCCATCAGGAGACAATTTTGGAATCTGCTGGACAGTATTTTGCTACCTGGGGATCACAGAGCTTCACCTCTGGGAAATATTACTGGGAGCTGAATTTAGTAGAGCCATTGGACTGGGCTGTAGGAGTCTGTAAAGATGGCTGCCAACAGACTGAACCTGAGGGTGCATTTCTCCTTGTGTGTGTGAAGGAGGGTAATCAGTACAGTCTCGTCACCACCTGCCCAGTAATTCATCACTATATAGGGAAGCCAGTGGGCCGGGTTGGTGTGCTCCTTGATTGTGAGGGTGGATGTGTGAGTTTCCTGGATGTAGCCAAGAGTTCCCTCATATACAGTTACCCTCCTGGCACCTTCAATTACCGTGTCAGGCCTTTCTTCTCCTTTGGTGGCACAATATAATAGAAAGCTGTAATCCAGGACTTTAGTGCTGTTTAAGTATTTCCTTCTGTATGGTTATCACTTTTCTTTTTGCAGTTATATAATAAAATACTATTAAATATGGCTGACTATGCTTCCTTTTAATTTGTGGTCCTCACCTTTTTTAAGTAGGTTTCTCTTGTTTCATTGTTTGTTTATTAATCTCTGCATACATTTCAGAATTATCAATTAGCAGCGATATTCAAGTTCAGAATTAAAGCCATTTTTAAGAATGCTCAGGACCCTCGGTTGGTTTTAGCATTATAAAAATATTATTTAGATGTGGGATTCTATCTTAATTGTTTCAAGCACAGGTATGTATTTACTGGCTAATTTTGTTTTAACTTGACACATGATATTTTGGGTTTTGAGACAGATTTTTTTTTTTTAATGTAGTGTTAGCTGTGCTGGAACTAACTCTGTATTCCAGGTGTGCCTCAAAGAAACATAAGTCTGTCTCTGCCTTTGGAATGTTGGGAATAAACATGTGCAAATCCACCACCAGGAAATTGTATAGACATTCTAAGCAGATCTTCAGGTTTATATGGAAATATAAAAAAAATAAAGAATTAAATAATATATGAAATAAATAATGATATAAATATTACTATATTTAATAATATTTATTTTAAATATATTATATTAAAATATAAATATAAATAAATAATAATAAAAGAAAGCTTAAATAATCCTAATATGATAACAACTCCTGGAGTTACCACTATCCTGCCTAAGAAAGACCACAGCTATTACTCAAGTCTATATACCTGAGGTGAGCAGTGGCAATTCCTGAGAAACACTGGCCATACAGTGAGTGTCCATTCCAGGGGGAGTTCAACGAGTTCCTAAGGAGGCATGAAAAGAATGAAATAGAGACAAAGAGACACAAAGAATGAGAGCAAGTCTATAATCTGATCTCGCTCTCGTTTATTTGAAAAATTTCACACAACTTTATAGGGAGAAGGCAGGAAGGGAAAATGTGTCAGCAATATAGTTTACAAAACATAACAGGGTGATTAATGATGATGCAGAGCACCGCAAGAATGTTTACTAAAAGAGATACTACAAGAATGTCAGCTAAGATATCTCAAAATGTCTAGCCTGATTCACAGATGTCTCATAGGTTCTGGAAAGGTAAATCTCTCACCTACGATCTTGTTGCAGCTGTCTGTAACTTTCCACTAGCTGGCCTTGGCTCCCGGCATCTCCTCCCTTTCTCAAATAATTTAAGAGGCTAGCAAGTAGGTTACAAACATGAGCTCTTTTGAAGACAGTGGGCATTAACCAGAGGGGGGAAGTAGAGACCTGATTCTCCCAGGGTGTCTTGCAGCCTTTTTGGGTGTCTTTTTGGGGAGGAGAGGAAGACCCCATCAACACCTGAGGGCATCCCCAGCAGGTTGTGGTTAGGGGTAATCAAACACCAACCTCTATGCAGTCAGGTTTGCTTCTTGGGGAACTTAGAAGCGGACAATTGGGTCCTTCCCCCGAGGTACCTTGTCCTACACCTCTATGGTGCCCATGTCACATTAGGCAAGCATTTATCTGAGTTTTATGCTGTTCTCATGAGAGCCAAGTGCAATCAAGACCCATGTGATGGACTGTCACCAATCTTCCTTCGGCTTGGCTAAGCCTCTGTCAGCCAAATCAAGTCTGTGATAATGAACTTGTATGGGTTTAGATGCCAGGGAGTCAATTTGTTCTTTTACAAAGCTAGTAAGCCTTTTGATGGCCCATGGACCGAAAGATATGAGAAGAAGGAAGCCCACCATGGGTCCCCAGATTGAAGGGAGGAAAGTAGTGAGCCAGGGAGAAGTTGAAAACCAATTATGAAACCAACTTTCCTCTTGTTCTGTCTTTTTCTCCTTTCTAAACCCTCTCTAACTTTAGCCATGCTGTCTTTTACAACCCCAGAATTGTCCATGTAAAAACAACATTCTTCCTTGAGGGCAGCACATAGTAGTCATCTTGACTGGTGGGGTCTTCTTTGACATCATTATCATTGTCAGGAGAAAACTCCTCATCCACTTGTCATACCAGGTGTTCCAGTAGCCATTAAGCTGCATCATTTCCTGCAGAAAAAACACAGATATCTCCTCGTCCCCATATGAATATAGGGTTGGGTCCATGGGTCCTCCATTTTACTTTAGCAAAATTTTTTTGATTTTTGTATGCCAAAATCAATCTGCTGTAGATTTACCATGCTTATCCAAATTTTAAAAATTCAGATCTATTTTTTTTTTAATTAAAGTGTCCAGGGGAGTGGATCTTCCTCTGTTGTTTTTTTGCAAGTAAATCTTAATTGTTTAGTAGGCATGTTCTAGCATGCCTTGTCCTTCAGGATAGTAAGATATTCCAGTTATGTGAGAAACTTGAAACTGTTGACAAAATCTTTTAAAAGGTTTATTATTATATCTTGCTTCATTGTCAGTTTTTAAATTGCTTAGGAACTCTTAGAACATTGAAAGCCTGTAGACAATGAGTAATAACATTTTTTGCAGCTTCTCCTGGTTGAGGAGTGGCAAAAATAAATCCAGAATAGGTATCTATGCAAACATACACATATTTTAATTTTAAATTTAGGAATATCAGTAATACCCATTTGCCAAATCTGATTTGGAACCAGTCCTTTTAGGATTGACTCCCAAATGAGAAACAGCTGAAACTGAGGAGAAGTGCTGCAAGCCTTGATTATAGTACGGGCCTGTTTTTTAGTCAACCCATATTTAAGTCTCAAATTTTGACTATTAAGATGATGCATGTTATGGGCATCCTGGGCTCTTTTTAACTGTGAACAATAAACTTTGGTGGCTTTATCTGCCAATAATTTTTTATTTCAGACAGGGGTCCTGGCATATTAGAATGAGCCTTTAAATGTCCTATGAAAAGGGAACGTTTCTTTCTTGTGTCAAGTTTTGAATTTGTCAAAATAAAATTCCAGGAGGAGAAAATATCTGAATTTGACCTGCAGTCTCTAACCTAGGCAAAGACTAAGCTACATATGCACTATCTGCAAAAATGTTTAAAGACTGCTTATTAAAAATTTGAAACACAGCCAATACTGCAGATAATCTGCTATTTGCGCAGATGTGCTAGACACTTGAAAAGACATTGTTTTTCTTTTCATAAGTACAGGCAGCAACACCAGATAATGAATCATTAGTAAATACAGTTGAAGTATCAACAATTGGAATAACTTTTGTTTAAAATGGAAAAACTATAGGTTGCATCTATAAAAACTGAATTAATTTATTTTCTTGTGGCTCAACAGGTTGGACTCTGTCATAATAAGCTTACATATGTTAAAATGCCATATATTTCAGATCTTTGACAAGTCTGAGAGCCAGCATATTTGATCTACTCTTTTTTCTACTTTTATCATCTGCTCTAGACTCCATCTTATAAAATAGGATGTTATAATCTTTAATTTTGGCATATATTTTAAAGGTATGTTTTAGAACCAATTATTAGGTAGATCTATATAGGCAAACTTTATGGTGACCCATATTAATATTAACCTTAAAAAAACAGCCTAAACAAAGAGATTAGGTAAAATTTAATCTTGTACTCAACTATAATCTTTAGCATAACTTTAAATCTGTTCTTTTAAAATAAAATCAAAGTAAAACTTTTATTTAAATATAATTTATAAAGGGTCTAGCAAATGTTATTAATCCTATCATATTGTACTAAAACTTAACAGCAAAAAAAAATTAAAGGACAAAAGTTTACTTAGCCTGCAGCCTTTAGCAAAAATAGACTGTTCTGGCCATACCAAATCTATAGGCCAGAAAGAAACAGCACTAAATCATTTATTTAGGTACTGGCAGCCAGGCATATATTTTATATAATGTTTAAGAATGATCTGAATATAACCCTGCATAACATTGGGCTAACATGGAACTGTAGTCCTTTTGGTCCTGTAAAAGTACCTAAGCAAACATTTTGCATTGAGAATCTCCAGCCTTTTTAAATGAAGAAAATCATATTTTATAGTTTTTTTTTTTACCTGATATACTGTAATAACTGCAGGTTTTGTTTAATTGGCTTAAACAGCATGACTTGATTTTATTTTGTAAAGTTAATAAAATAAATGCCAAGGTCTTTTGACCTCTCCCAAAGGGTTGAGAAACTGTATTTAAGTTTTTTGTTAGACTGTCCAAGGATTATTATTTTAAAATACCTGATAAATCTTAAAATGTTTTATATAGTTTAACTCTGACGGTCCAGGGCCAAACTCAGAGGTGTTGATTTAAACTGTCTCATGTCCAAAAATATTAATATCGTCAGTCAAATTTTAAACTATCATCATATTAAGTTCACATATAAACACATACACACATAGATTCCAGAAGGAGCAGAGCCCCCATGGCCCTGTCCTCGGGATCTGGGGCGTCCCCCAGGCTCCCTTGATCAGATTGGAAACTCTCCAAGTTTTTTAGATCTCGAGAGCAAACTGAAACCAAAAATAAAAACAGACAGTCGACAGACAAAAACAAAACACAAAGACAAAGACAAAAAACACCTGCGGTACCTGCTTTTTAAATATTTAAATATGTTTTAAAACCTGTTTTGTAATATTAAAACAAACCATTTTCTGTAGGAGTGAATTTATAGAGCATAACTATGATTTTAAAAGTCAGAACTAAATTTAAAACTCAGAATTTATCAGTGCACACAATTTAATCTTTGAAGCTAGAAGTGGCTTCATCCCTTTGGCCAACACTGACTACAGCCCGTGGGAGGAGAGATGAGCAGAGGAAGGGGCAAGGTGATGCTACTCAGCTCAGCAGCCGATTTGGAGGGTGTGAGTGTTCCCATCTACCCAGTTCTGCGCAAGTCATCCAAGCCTAGCCCACTGTAGGGGAGGGGGAAGAAGTGCAGTGTCCCATTCCTCCTGCTCACCGAAGTATAGGCCCCCACTCTGAGCTCTCTACCTCAGCCTACCTGGAGGTCTTTTTTTGTTGTTGTTTGGGTTAGAGGGAGGCAGGCGCAGGAGACCAGTCTGAATTATGAGACTTGGCAGTTTCTTCATCTGACTGTTTTATACTCATTATGTAGAGCTTGTCTCCTAAACCATTTTTTGCTTTTAAATTACACAAATCAGTTTGAGATCCTTTATGAACATTTGAAATACCCTTAGAAGTACTTTATTATTATTATTTTGCCTGTTTGGCTGCTCTAATCTTTCAAGCAACTCTTTAGCTTGAGATTTTCTTTCTTTTTTTTTTTTTTTTTCAATGCAGTTTATTCAGGAACATTGAACAATCCTCGGACCCCGGGGAAAGCCAGCCCACAGCTTAAATAGCCTCTGGGTAGCCAACCCAGGCGTGCCACGGGGGCAATGCAGATAGGTCCACATACATGGAAGCAAGCCAGATCCTCGGCCTTAGCCAAATGTGGAGTTGTTCGTGACAGAGAGCACTCACCATCGGGAAGGTGGAAGGCGGAAACCAGCTCCATCTTTAAGGCATAGCATTCCGCAGCTCTCTACAGTTCCCCCTTTTTGTTTTAGACGCATCAGGCAAGAGTAGAGGTCTGATCTCTGATATTAGAAATAAATTGGGACTTTGTACAGATGTTTATTTAGGTGTCATCCACCCAAAGAGCATCAGACCCGTCCGATACCTTTTTCTCAGAGGCGGGACCTGGGGCATCAACCCGCATGCAATCAGACATGCTCTTCTCTGGGTCCAAATCGGCTGACCCTGAGTGCAGTGCTTAGCCTCGCATCCTGAGCATATCATTTTAGCTTTTTATGGTATCCAACCATGCTTGGGGAGAATGTCCTGCTTCCATGGCTGTAAAGGCCTGAATGATCATGGCTGCATCACACTGTTGTGAGACTCTAATCTTGCATATATACCACAGGCAAACCAAGGAGACCAACACCAGAAGGCCTGCTAACACTCCCATGCCCGCCCATTCCTTCAGATGATTCATGGCTGCAGCAATCCATGTTGATAATCCTGTGGCTAGTCCTGCGTCCACTCTGGTAGAATTTACTGTGACAATGGCCACTCTCAGCTGCTCCATCATAGTATCGAATTCTCCAGTCCAATTACCTAAAATATAGCTTGACAATTGTTTAGACAGATTTGCAGCACAGGAAAAATTCTCATGTTGTATGCTAGTGACACAAAGTCCAGCATTCTTTCATTGACAGCCAGGTTGAGCGATTTGCCATAGGGTATCAATTTGCTCCTGCAAGAGGTCAATCCTCTGATTGAACACCATCATGCTTCCTTTTAGTTGAGCATTAATTCCTTTATGTACAACTAAGGCATGAGCTACATTGGCTAAATGATTATTCAGGGTCTGAGCAGACCTCGGACACCACCACTGCTAGTTCTAGAACTGACGCAGGATGTTCCAACGAGGGGTTAAGGCTTCTCATAATATTTCCTATAAGCCCACACCTGTTTGTCTATATCCCCCATTTTTATTCATTATTAGCCAGATAGAGCCAAGTAATTGTGGTAATGATACTTGCTTTTTTGCCCAATGCTGGAATGCTAGTAAATTTAGGTATGCCCTGGTTACTCGCATGCCTCACTGGGTGCCTGTGCCCATTGATGCCCCTCACGCTATGACTCTCTTCAGACAGAAAAGGGATCTTGGAACTACAGCCACCATTGTTACTACATCTCATTGACGGCTGTTGGAGCTACCACCAGGGCATTAGCCATGAGATTTTCTTTTTTATTTACCCTTACTCCTCATGTCTTGAAGGACTTCTTGAGACCCTGAAAGAATAAGTCATGTTTATTCAACTCTTGTCCCATAATTTGTCATTCTGACTTAACTCTCTGGATCAGACTCAAAGACAGGTAGCTCTGTGGAGATCTCTTAGGCAGGATCTTCACTCACTTCTCCTGTAGAAGCAGCGATACTATGAAACTGGGTGGGCCCACAAAGAACAACGTTCAGTTCAATCCCCAGTGCCTCAGGTTCACATTGGGCGCCAATTATGTCCCATCCAGGGGGAGTTCAACGAATTCCTAAGGAGGGGTGAAAAGAATGAAATAGAGACAAGGAGACACAAAGAATGAGAGCAAGTCTATAATCTGATCTCGCTCTCGTTTATTTGAAAAATTTCACACAACTTTATAGGGAGAAGGCAGGAAGGGAAAATGTGTCAGCAATATAGTTTACAAAACATAACAGGGTGATTAATGATGATGCAGAACACCGCAAGAATGTTTACTAAAAGAGATACTACAAGAATGTCAGCTAAGATATCTCAAAATGTCTAGCCTGACTCACAGATGTCTCATAGGTTCTGGAAAGGTAAATCTCTCACCTATGACCTTGTTGCAGCTGTCTGTAACTTTCCACTAGGTGGCCTTGGCTCCCGGCACAGTGACCATACCCGAAAAGCAGAGAAGGCCTCTTTCAGGAAAAATCATCTTCTGGCCATGGGGATTCTCCCTACCTCAGGACTCTAGGAAGCACAGAAACTAACAGTCAACACCTAAAACAGCCTAATAGGTAGAGGTCAGCGTAAAAGCTCAACCAACAAAAGACAGAGCAATATGGCATCTCCAGAACCCAGCCATCCAGGAGCAAGCAGCCCTGGACAACCCAGCATAATAGAAAATCAAGAAGATGACCTTACATCTATGTTGATGAAGAGGATAATAGAGGAAACAAATAAAATACATAAAAAATTAGAAGAAGATAAAACCAAACAGATCATGGCTATCCATAAAGAAATGGAGGAAGTTAAAGACAAGCAGATTATGGCCATCCATGAAGAAATACGGGAAGATACAAGCTAAACAGTTTGCGGCCTTCCGAGAAGAAATAATTAAATCACAGAAAGAAATAAAAGAAACTGAAACTAAAAAACTTCTGTAAGGCAAAGGAAATCATCATCAAAACAAAACGACTGCCTACAGATTGGGAAAGAATCTTCACTAACCCTTTATCTGACAGAGGGCTAATATCCAGCATATATAAAGAACTAAGGAAGCTGAAAAGCAGAAAACCAAGTAATCCAATTAAAAAAATTGGGAACAGAGCTAAACAGAATTTTCTGTGGTGGAATATTGAATGGCAGAGAAACACTTAAAGAAATGCTCAACCTCATTAGCCATCAGGGAAATGCAAATGAAAACAACCCTGAGATTTCACCTTACACCCATCAGAATGGCCAAGATGAAAAACTCAAGTGAAAACACATACAGGAGAGGTTGTGGAGAAAGGGGAACCCTCCTGCACTGCTGGTGGGAATGTAAACTTGTACAACCACTCTGGAAATCAATTTGTCATTTTCTCAGACAACTAGGGATACTGCTTCCTCAAGATCCAGCCATACCACTCCTAGGCATATATCCAAAAGAGGCTCAAGTACACAATAAGGACATTTGCTCAGCCATGTTTGTATCAGCCTTGTTTGTAATAGCCAGGAGCTGGAAACAGCCCAGGTGTCTCCCACTCAACTGAAGAATGGATGCAGAAATTGTGGTACATCTATACAATAAATAGAGTATTACTATGCAATGAAAAATAAGGAATCATGAAATTTGCAGGTAAATGGTGGGACCTGGAGAGGATCATCCTGAGTGAGCTGTCCCAGAAGCAGAAAGACACACACGGTATATACTCACTCATATAGGCTTATAGGATAAACCTACTAAAATCTGTACATCTAAAGAAACTAATCAAGAGAGAGGACCCTGACTAAAACGCTCAATCCCCATCCTGAAAAGGCAAAGAGGATGGACATCAGAAGAAGAAGAAAGCAGAAAACAACCTAGGAACCTGCTACAGAGGGTCTCTGAAAGACTCTGCCCTGCAGACTATCAAAGCAGATGCTGAGACTTTATGGCCAAGTGTTGGGCAGTGTGTATGGAATCTTATGTAAGAAGTGGGAAATAGTAGGTTATGGAGAGGACAGGAACCCCACAAGGAGAGCAACAGAACCAGAAAATTTGAACACAGGGGTCTTCCCAGAGACCCATACTCCAACCGAGTACCAGGCATGGAGATAACCTAAACCCCCGCGCAGATGTAATCCATGGCAGTTTAGTGTCTACGTGGGTTCTGTAGTAATGGGAAAAGGGACTGCCTCTGACATGAGATGATTGGCCTGCTGCTGTTTGATCACCTGAGGGGAGAGCAGTCTTGCCAGGCCATAGAAGATGACAATGCAGCCACTTCTGATGTGATCTGATAGACTAAGATCAGAAGAAAGCAGTCCCTATCAGTGGACTTGGGGAGGAGCATGCCTGAAGAAGGGGTGGGAGCTTGAGATCGGGAGGGCAGGAGAGAGTGGCTTATGGCGGGAAACAAAGTGAATAAAGTATAAAAAATAAATAAAAATAAAAAATAAAAAAGAATTAAATAATATATAAATAAATAATATATAGGGGAAGCCAAGATGGCGGCGCCGGGAGAGCATCGCATCTGAGAAAACAGGACAGCACTCTCCCTGCAGAGACCAGGAGACTGAACTCTGGGCCTTGAAACTACATCGTGTTTCCCAGATGAGGGGAGGCTCCCATGGTGTGGGAATTGGTCCGGTCCACTCACGGCTACCCAGCCAGAACCCAGAAGAAATACCCGGTAACTCAGGCTTCGGGT
This sequence comes from Meriones unguiculatus, assembly GCF_030254825.1. NCBI lineage: Eukaryota > Metazoa > Chordata > Mammalia > Rodentia > Muridae > Meriones > Meriones unguiculatus. Next base: position 61,039,813 of record NC_083354.1, read on the forward strand.
CCCCGGGCTGGAGCAGCAAGCTTGCATGTCCCAATCACTTTCCCAGGCTGATCGGTGGGCACAAGGGTGCCTGAGACTGGGAGTCCCAGTTGCAAGAAAACCCCACGGGGAAGCAAAGTTGCCAGTCTGATCATGGGTCACCCAGTCTTTCCCCTGAAGGTCTCTAGGACGGCAGGTACCCACCACCAACACAACTGAGCTCCTGCTGCACAGAGAGCTGCGCGCTCAGCTCAGTGGTACAGACAAGCTGCATGCCCCAGTACAACAGGGACTGGGAACCCCTGTCCAGAGAGGACCCCAGAGGGAAGGAAGAAACTGTGCTGCTGGGGTCACCTAGGGAAAGTCTAGTAGCCTGCAGATCGCAAACAGGTGAGTAAGCCCAGCCATCACAGATCTGGGCCTAAACAGGGAGTACAGAGTGATTGGAAACTCAGCTCCCGCAAACTAGCAGGTGGGCGCACGCTCTGCCAGCCCAGAGGCCTGCTTTGTACCAACTACACCTTACAGGCAGAACTGTGTGCCCCAAGACACCAGAGCAGTACTCACCCGCCACAGATTACCTCTTGGGTTCTGGGGCACAGAGCCCCAACCTCAGACCTACAAAAGACCGGGAACCCTGTGATCAACCCCAGACACTGCTCCAAGGAGCAACCAGTTATCCCTAACAGAACCGACCAAACCATGGGACACACAGGTTACAGCAGCTGATCACTAAATTTACAGCAAGAAACCCAGAAGGAGGACAGCTGTCTCCAGGACTTCTCCCAGTGAGAGGAGAGCCCTCTTGACTAATCAGGACCACAGTTACAACCCAGGTCTCTATGCCTGAGGTGAGCTGTAGCAACTCCTGAAAAACACTGGACATCCAGTGACTATACCCAAAAAGCTGGGAAGGTTTCCTTCAGGAAAAACCATCTTCCTGCCAAAGGGATTCTCTCCAGTACAAGAGTCCAGGAACAACCAGAAACTAAATTCAAACAACTAAGATAACCCAATGGGTAGAGGACAGCGTAAAAGTTCAACCAACAAAAGCCAGAGCAATATGGCATCTCCAGAACCCAGTTATCCAGGGGCAAATAGCCCTAGACACCCCAGAATAATGAAATTCAAGGAGATGACCTAACATCTATGCTCATGAAGAAGATAACAGAGGAAACAAATAAAATAAGAAAAGAAATAGAGGAAGCTGCAGCCAAACACTCTGTGGCCTTTAGAGAGGAAATGCTTAAATCACTGAATGAAATAAAAGAAACAGTGGATTGTTCAAACAAACAGCTGAAGGAATTGACAGAAAAACATGAAAATACATTCAGACAGGGGAAGGAAACCAACAAAATAGCTCAAGACCTGAAGATAGAATTGGAAAAATTAAAAAAAAAAAAAACAAAAATGGAAGAAATTGTGGAGAGAAAGAACTTAGGGAAGAAAGCAGGAACTACAGAGGTTAGCATAACCAATAGGCTACAAGAAATGGAAGAAAGAATCTAAGGTGTGGAAGATACAATGGAAGAAATAGATGTATCTGTCAAAGAAAATGTTAAATCTAAAAAATTCTGACACAGACCGTCCAAGAAATTCAAGACAACATAAAAAGACAAAACCTAAGAATAATAGGAATAGAGGAAAAAGAAGATTCCCTGCACCAAGGCCCAGAAAATATTTTCAACAAAATCATTGAAGAAAATTTCCCCAACTTAAAGGAGAGGCCAATAAGAATACAAGAGACGTATAGAACACCCAATAAATTAGACCAGAAAAGAAAATCCTCCCGCCACATAATAATCAAACTGTAAGTATACAGAAAAAAGAAAAAAATACTAAAAGCTGCAAGGGAAAAAGGCCAAGTAACATATAATGGCAAACCCATTAGAATCACACCTGACTTTTCAACAGAGACTATGAAAGCCAGAAGGACCTAGACGGATATCATGCAGACCCTAAGAGAACACAGATGTCAGCCCAGGCTACTATACACTGCAAAACTCTAAGTCCTCATAGACAGAGAAAACAAGATATTCAATGACAAAAACAAATTTCAACAATACCTACAAACAAATCCAGCATTACAGAAGACACTGGAAGGGAAAATACAAGCCAAGAAAGCTAGCTACATTCAAGAAAATACAGGAAATAAATAACCCCACTACAGTAAAACAAAAAGCAACCAAGCACACAACAGTATGACCACAGCCAACATCAAATTCAAAGGATCTAACAGCCACTGGTCATTAATCTCTCTCAATATTAATGGACTTAATTCTCCAATAAAAAGACACAGACTAACAGAATGGATGCATAAACAAAACCCAGTAATCTGTTGTATACAAGATACACGCCTAAGTCACAAAGATAGACATTACCTGAGGGTAAAGGGATGGAAGACAGCTTTTCAAGCAAATGGACACAAGAAGCAAGCAGAAGTAGCCATTCTAATATCTGATAAAATAGTCTTTCAACCAAAATTAATCAAAAGAGATGGGGAAGAACACTTCATACTCATCAAGAGAAAATTCCACCAGGAAGACATCACAATCCTGAACATCTATGCCCGAAATACAAGGTCACCCACATTTGTGAAAGAAACATTGATAAAACTTAAACCACACATAGATCCCCACACACTAATAGTGGGAGACTTCAACACCCCACTCTCAACAAAGGACAGGTCAACAAAACAGAAATTAAAGAAAGAAACAATATCTCTAACAGAGGTCATGAATCAAATGGACCTAACAGACATTTAAAGAACCTTACACCCAAACACAAAAGAATTTACCTTCTTCTCAGCACCTCATGGAACCTTCTCCAAAATAGACCACATAGTTGGTCACAAAGCAAGCCTCAACAGATACAAGAAGATTGAAATAATCCCTTGTATCCTGTCTGATCACCATCGGAATAAAGCTGGACTTCAACAACAACAGAAATAGCAAAAAGCCTACACATACATGGAAACTGAACAACTTGCTACTAAAAGACATCTGGGTCTGGGAAGAAATAAAGAAAGAAATTAAAATCTTCCTAGAACTCAATGAAAATGAAGACACAACATACCCAAACTTGTGGGACACAATGAAAGCAGTGCTAAGAGGAAAGTTCATAGCACTAAGTGCCTTCAAGAAGAAATTCGAGACAGTGCATTCAAGTAACTTAATGGCTCACTTCAAAACCCTAGAAAAAGAATAAGCAGACATACCAAGAAGGAGCAGACAGCTGGAAATAATCAAACTCAGGGCTGCAATCAATCAATTAGAAACAAATAAAACAATTCAAAGAATCAATGAAACCAAGAGCTGGTTCTTTGAGAATAGCAACAAGATAGACAAACCCTTAGCCAAGCTAACTAAAAGGCAGCAAGACACCATCCAAATCAACAAAATCAGAAATGAAAAGGGGGACATAACTACAGACACTGAGGAAATCCTAGCAATCATTAGGACTTACTTCAAAAGTCTATACGCAACAAAATTTGAAAATTTAAATAAAATGGACAATTTTCTTGATCGATTCCACTTACCAAAGCTAAATCAGGACCAGGTAAATCAATTAAATAGTCCTATATCCCCCAAGGAAATAGAAGCAGTCATCGAAATTCTCCCATCCAAAAAGAGCCCAGGACCTGATGGTTTCAGCGCAGAATTCTACCAAACATTCAAAAAAGAGCTAACTCCAGTTCTCTTCAAACTATTCCACAAAATTGAAACAAAAGCAACATTACCAAACTCATTCTATGAAGCCACAGTCACCTTGGTACCTAAACCTCACAAAGACCCAACCAAAAAAGAGAACTTCAGGCCAATCTCCCTTATGAACATTGATGCAATAACACTCAACAAAATACTCACAAACCGAATACAAGAACACATCAAAGATATCATCCACCATGACCAAGTAGGCTTCATCCCAGGTATGCAGGGGTGGTTCAATATATGGAAATCCATCAATGTGATCCACCATATTAACAAACTGAAAGAAAAAAAACCACATGATAATCTCCCTAGATGCTGAAAAAGCATTTGACAAGATCCAACATCCATTCATGTTTAAAGTATTGGAGAGATCAGGGATACAAGGCACATATCTAAACATAGTGAAGGCAATATACAGCAAACCTATAACCAACATCAAACTGAACGGAGAGAAACTTAAAGCAATCCCACTGAAATCAGGGACAAGACAAGGCTACCCACTCTCTCCATATCTCTTCAACATAGTTCTGGAAGTCCTTGCTAGAGCAATAAGACAGTTGAAGGAGATCAAGGGGATACAAATTGGAAAGGAAGAAGTCAAATTATCACTATTTGCAGATGATATGATAGTATACGTGAGTGACCCCAAAAACTCTACCAGGGAACTCCTCCAGCTGATAAACACCTTCAGCAAAGTGGCCGGATACAAAATTAACTCAAAAAAATCAGTAGCCCTCCTGTATACAAAAGACAAAAGGGCTGAGAAAGAAATTAGGGAAACAACATCCTTCACAATAGCCACAAATGACATAAGGTACCTTGGACTAACCCTAACCAAGGAAGTCAAAGACTTGTATGAAAAAAATTACAAGTCTCTGAAGAAAGAATTAGAAGAAAATATGAGAAGATGGAAAGATCTCCCATGTTCGTGGCTTGGCAGGATAAACATAGTAAAAATGGCCATTTTACCAAAAGCAATTTACAGATTCATAGCAATTCCCATCAAATAACCAACACAATTCTTTACAGACCTGGAAAGAAAAATTCTCAACTTCATATGGAATAAGAAGAAACCCAGAATTGCTAAAACAATCCTCTACAATAAAGATCTTCTGGAGGTATCTCCATCCCTGATCTTAAGTTGTACTATAGAGCAACAAATTTAAAAACTGCATGGTACTGGCATAGAAACAGAATGGTGGATCAATAGAATGGAACAGAGGATCCAGAAATAAACCCACATACTTATGGACACCTGATCTTTGACAAAGACACCAAAACCATACAATGGAAAAAAGATAGCATCTTCAACAAATGGTGCTGGTCTAACTGGATGCCTACATATAGAAAACTGAAAATAGATCCACACTTATCACCCTGCACAAAACTGAAGTCCAAGTGGATCAAAGACCTCAACATAAAACCAGACACATTAAATCGGCTTGAAAAAAAAGTGGGGAGTACCCTAGAACTCATTGGTACAGGGGAAAACTTCCTGAACAGAACACCAACAGCACAGGCTCTAAGAGCAACAATCAATAAATGGGACCTCATGAAATTGAAAAGGTTCGGCAAAGCAAAGGACACTGTCATCAAAACAAAGCAACCGCCTACAGATTGGGAAAGAATCTTCACCAACCCTTTATCTGACAGAGGACTCATATCCAGTATATATAAAGAACTAAAGAAGCTGAAAAGCAGCAAACCAAGTAATCCACTTAAAAAATGGGGAATAGAGCTAAACAGAGAATTCTCTGTAGAGGAATACCGAATGGCAGAGAAGCACTTAAAGAAATGCTCAACATCACTAGCCATTAGGGAAATGCAAATCAAAACAACCCTGAGATTTCACCTTACACCCATGAGAATGGCCAAAATAAAAAACTCAAGTGACAACACATGCTGGAGAGGTTGTGGAGAAAGAGGAACCCTTCTCCACTGCTGGTGGGAATGTTAAACTTGTACAATCACTCTAGAAATCAATGTGGCGTTTTCTCAGAAAACTAGGAATAGTGCTTCCCCAAGATCCAGTCATACCACTCCTAGGCATATATCCAAAAGAGGCTCAAGCACACAAAAAGGAAATTTGCTCAACCATGTTTGTATCAGCTTTATTTGTAATAGCCAGAAGCTGGAAACAACCCAGATGCCCCTCAACTGAAGAATGGATGCAGAAAATGTGGTACATCTACACAATGGAATATTACTCAGCAATGAAAAATGAGGAAATCATGAAATTTGCATATAAATGGTGAGATCTGAAAAGGATCATCCTGAGTGAGTTGTCCCAGAAGCAAAAAGACACACATGGTATATACTCACTCATATAGACATACAACATAGGACAAACCCACTAAAACCTGTGCATCTAAAGAAACTAAGCAAGAGTTAGGACCCTAACTAAAATGTCCAATCCCCATCTGGAAAGGCAAAGAGGATGGATATCAGAAGAAGAAAACAGGAAACAACTTAGGAACCTACCACAGAGGGCCTCTGAAAGCCTCTGCCCTACAGACTATCAAAGCAGATGCTGAGCCTGATGGGCAATTGTTGGGCAGAGTGAATGGAATTTTATGTAAGAACTGGGAAATAGTAAGAGCTGGAGAGGACAGGGTCTCCACAAGGAGAGCAACAGACCAAGAAAATTTGAACACAGGGAACTTCCCAGAGACTCATACTCCAACCAAGGACTATTCATAGAGATAACCCAGAACCCCTGCACAGATGTAGCCCAGGGCAGTTCAGAGTCCAATTGGGTTCCATAGTAATGTGAAGAGGGACTGCCTCTGACATGAACTGACTGGCCTGCTCCTTAGTCACCTCCTCCTGAGGGGGAGCAGCCTTACCAGGCCATAGTAGAGGACAATGCAGCCACTTTTGATGTGAACTGATGGACTAAGATCAGAAAGGAGAGGAGAACCTCCCCTATCAGTGGACTTGAGGAGTGGCATGCATCCAGAGGGAGGAGGGAGGGTGTGATTGGGAGGGGAGGAGGGAGGGGCTTATGGGGGGATGCAGAATGAATAAAGTGTAATTGATGAAAAATTAAAAAAAAAGGGAAAAATAATTTAAGAACCTTAAATGACTTTCAAAAGTGGAGGAAAACATGGAGTTAGTCAATTTACATGGAGCACGTCTCGCCCCTGGGGGCAATGGTCTCCTGAACCTACTCAGACCTCAGACACCGCCACTGCTAGTTGTAGAACTGATGCAGGATGTTCCAAAGAGGGGGTTAAGGCTTCTCATAATATTTCCTATAAGCCCACACCTGTTAGTCTATATCCCCCATTTTTATTCATTATTAGCCAGATAGAGCCAAGTAATTTTGGTAATGATACTTGCTTTTTTGCCCAATGCTGGAATGCTAGTAAATTTACTAGCTGGTTACTCTCATGCCTCGCTGGGTGCCTGTGCCCATTGATGCCCCTCACGCTATGACTCTCTTCAGACAGAAAAGGGATCTTGGAATTACAACCGCCATTGTTACTGCGATCTCATTGGCAGCTGTTGGAGTTACCACCGAGGCATTAGCCAAGAGTCATACTGTGCAGACTGCTCAGACCCTGAATAACCTTTTAGCCAATGTAGCTCATGCCTTAGATGTACAAAAAGGAATTAATGCTCAACTAAAAGGAGGCTTGATGGTGTTCAATCAGAGGATTGACCTCATGCAGGAGCAAATTGATACCCTATGGAAAATCGCTCAACTTGGCTGTCAATGAAAGTATGCTGGACTTTGAGTCACTAGCATGAGAATTTTCCCTGTTCTGCACATCTGTCTAAACAAATGTCTAGCTATATTTTAGGTAATTGGACTGGAGAATTCGATACTACGATGGAGCCGCTGAGAGTGGCCATTGTCACGGTAAATTCTACCAGAGTGGACACAGGACTAGCCACAGGATTATCATCATGGATTGCTGCAGCCATGAATCAACTGAAGGAATGGGCGGGCATGGGAGCGTTAGCAGGCCTTCTGGTGTTGGGTCTTCTTGGTTTGCCTGTGGTATATATGCAAGATTAGAGTCTCACAACAGCATAATGGAGCCATGACCATTCAGGCCTTTACAGCCATGGAAGCAGGACAGTCTCCCTAAGCATGGTTGGCTACCATAAAAAGCTAAAATGTTACGCTCAGGATGCAAGGCTAAGCACTGCACTCAGGGTCAGCCGATTTGGACCCAGAGAAGAGCATGTCTGATTGAATGCGGGTTGATGCCCCAGGTCCTGCCTCTGTGAAAAAGGTATCGGACGGGTCTGATGCTCTTTGGGTGGATGACACCTAAATGAACATCAGTACAAAGTCCCAATTTATTTCTAATATCAGAGATCAGACCTCTACTCTTGCCTGATGCATCTAAAACAAAAAGGGGGAACTGTAGATTGCTGCGTAATGCTGCACCTTAAAGATGGAGCTGGTTTCTGCCTTTCACCTTCCCGATGGTGAGTGCTCTCTGTCACGAACAAGTCCACATTTGGCTAAGGCTGAGGATCTGGCTTGCTTCCATGTATGTGGACCTCTCTGCATTGCCCACGTGGCATGCTGGGGTTGGCTACCCAGATGCTATTTAAGCTATGGGCTGGCTTTCCCCAGGGTCAGATGATTGTTCAAGGTTCCTGAATAAACTGCATTGAAAAAAAAAAGGTGTTCTGGGTAGGTTATGAGGAACACAAAGAAAAGAAAACATAGTTAATCATGTTTTATATTTAATAGTATTTTAATGTTTAATGGCAAAAAAAGTAACATTATATTAGGAAATACCTAAACAACAATAAAGTACTGGGTTATGCTTTCTATCAAAATGCCTCCAAGAGAGAAGAAAGGTCTGACAGGGTAATTGAAAGTGCCAGGTGGGTAACTGTATATGAGGGAACTCTTGGCTACATCCAGGAAACTCACACATCCACCCTCACAATCAAGGAACACACCAACCCGGCCCACTGGCTTCTCTATATAGTGATGAATTACTGGACAGGTGGTGAGGAGACTGTACTGATTACCCTTCTTCACACACACAAGGAGAAATGCACCCTCAGGTTCAGTCTGCTGCCTTGTATTTGTTAAATAGTCATCCTCACAGACTCCTATAGCCCATTCCGGATAGTCCGTTAAATCCATCTCCCAGTAATATTTCCTAGAGAAGAAGCTCTGTGATCCACAGGAAGCAAAATAGTGTCCAGCTGATTCCACAGATGTCTCCTGATGGTGAGGGCTAAAGCTGAATCTTTTCAGGACATCAAATAGGTTCATCTTGTCATGGAGTAAGATTGCATTTCCAAAGAATATGTTCACTGTGGGAAGAGGCAAGAGGCAACAATTTAGTTGAAATGACTGTTTACACTTCTTAGGTGAGAGAGGTACCTGGAGATTGCCTGAATTACAAAAAAGAAGGTTAAGGCTAGAAGGGTTAAATGTGGTTCAAATACTTCAAAGTCAAGAAATTCCACAAGAAACTGAATGGGATTCTGATGAAAAATTTGCTGATGCTGTAGAGGTGGCTTTTAATTACACCTAGTAAATGGAAGATGTGTAGTGTGCATTGCAGCTATGTCTGCAGCAAAGACTGTCCTTACCCGTTTCCATTAATAGTTATTTCTAAAATAGAAGAAGTGATGATGGTATTTTTATTTGCATGTAAGCACTCATGTTTATACTCAAGTAAAGACTAAACGTGCATTAGAAGTGGTTCCCTGGTTGTAACTCTCTAGCTTTAACCCCTGCCTCCTCTGATACTCTTTCCATATGAAGTCACAATTCACATTTAGATCTAACAGGGGAATAAAGACACTGTCTCTTGACCTATCCATTTGTTTTATTTTTACTGCTCATGATATATGCCTTCATGTATATAGTTATTTTATGTTTATTAACATCTTTTTTGATACAGAGCATTGGTATATATTTTTGACTGCCTTGGAACTCCCTATTTCAAACAGGCTAGCCTCAAACTCATGGGCAATCCTGACAGCTCCACATTTTAATGTTGAGATTACAAGTGCACACCACTATATTTTATATATTTTTAAACTAAGAAGTGAAACGTACTTTAAAAAAATTCAACTGCTGAAGTGATTAAGGGAAAACAATCAAATAACTCCAACACTTAGAATGATTTAGATTGTCCTGAATTAATTATCATTCTTATGTCTCAAGGAAAAACTGTTACTATATTTTCATCCTGGGTCACATACAACATTATATTCATATTTGTTGTTTGTTAAATGACCACATGAATAAACACGATTAGAAATGTGACTTGCAATGACATATCCTTTAGAGGAGGTAGAAATTCATATACACAACCCTTATCTCATTGTTGAAGGACACCTTTGGTCATTTCAGCAGTGCTGACACTCACCTAGGAAGCACTTGCACCTCTCAATCAGTCCAGTGATGGGCAGGACACTGAGCTCTGGTTTCATCACCTGGGGCATGAACAGCTGCACTGACTCACTCCTGCAAGAGAAGAACACCTGATCTGCCTGGTGCTAAAGACACCATCACAGTGATTAGGAGAAATCCTCACTCCAAGTTCAGACAATGACTCAGGAGTTAAATCCCTTCCCACACAAGCCTGACAACTAGAGTTCAATCCCAGGAACCTGTGGTGGAAGGAAAGGACTGACTTCTGAAAGTCATCCTGTGAACTCCATGCATGTGCAATGGCACACTTGCATGCATGCACAAACATACAGAAAACACAACTAATTAGTACAAGTAAACACTTGTCTGAACATCTTTCACACAAGCATTTTCTGATATCATAGTGACATCATGATCAGAAAACAGGGTTGTTTCCTCCTAGATGCTCTTTTTGAAGCCCTTCTGGCTACCCATTTGTTTTTCCATGCATTCTGCCATTTCTTCTACTACTAGAAAATAAAGGTGATGGACCTTAAGGTTTATGATTTCAAATGTAGATATTTTATCACCAAGCCCTCTTGTATACACTGATTCACTATGATGTAGTAAGTGAAGGCACTTTCTGCTAAAGAACAGATGTCATATACATGAAACCAATCTCAAACTTCATACACAAGCAATTGAATATTATTCCTATCTAAGTATGTTTTTAGTTTGCTAAGGCAGCTTGGTCAATTTTGTAGCCTCGTTTAAGGATCCTGGCTTGCACTGATGACTGTACTCACCTTCTGAACATGTCTTCCAAGTCCTGCAAAGACAACAAGAATAGTTAAGATTTCTGAAGAAATGGCATTCAATGTTTGATTATAAAGTTCAGATAAATGTCAGTCATCATCAAACTGATCCACCTTGCAAATTTATTTTCATGTCTCAGGATAATGCCAACCAAGATTAGCAGAGGAGATATCTTAATGAAATTACACTGTGAAAGTAACATGATTGTAGTGTGCTCTGCAAAGGGGACTTCCTTGAGCCTGTCTACAAAGCATAGGAATATTTTTTATGAAGAATGCTTCAAAACTGTAACTTTACCCCTGGCTGGTACCTCATAGCTATAATTCCAGAATTTAGAGTTTTGAGGCCTTATGACTACTGTGAGTTGCAAGCCAGCAAGCACCACAAAAGAAGACCATATGTCAAAACCACTATTTCCCAAAGTACTCTCAAATACACAGGTTTAAAAAGAAGAAATTAGGTAAACTGTGTATAAGGAGAGGCAAAATATTCAAGTAGAGGCTCACTGGAATGTTTGGTAACAGGAATAACTGCATTTGGGATTTCAGAGAAGCAAGCACAAAAGCAAAAAATAATGATGTGATATTTAGTAGGGAATCTACTGACACACTGTCAAAAGCTTGTTCTTTTAAGGTTATGGCAAAGACTAGTGTCTCCAGATTATCCGTGAAAAGGAAATCCACTGACAATAAGTGCATGGACTGTAGACAGCTATCTTAGATGTAACAGTCCCAGTGGGGGCCTCAGATAACAAAGCCCTTTCATGCACTCCTCCATGCTCACCTGGAGCAGCACCACATATGGCTGCTGGGACGTTGTCATCAGCTCCCGATACATTTCTCTTAGTTGATTCCTTTTGTGCACCATCAAGGCTTTGCTTTTTCTGAGTTTCTCTAAGAGAGCTTGGCCTTCATTTTCCATACACTCTATATGTTGCTGTTCTTCTTCATGGAGGACTGGACGTCCTTTCCTATACTCCGTCCTGATCATTTCTTTCCGAAGAGTCACATAGTCCTAAAGGAAAATGGACATTCTAGTTCACATTTACAGAGCATTTTATCCTCTCCACTGACTCCTATGTTTAAAGTCGACGAGTAGCATCCTGTCAGTGTGCTGCACACACTGATTTTCTGTCTCCACTTTTCAGAAATGTGAATTATTTTCTTTCATTCATTTATTCTTTATTAATAGCACAAACAAACCCATCCTTTTCTCTAAGTATTTTCATCAATTTAAGGAGATCTGAGCCTCCTGAAGAAAAGGTATTCATTGCTAATTCACACATTCACTCAAAGAAGAAAATCTGCAGGTATTTAATAATCATGGGGCAGTCATAGGGTCAAATGCAATGTGATGAACTGTCGGCAAATCACTCATTAAACGTTTCTGCCATAGACAGGCCATGCTTTCTGAGTGCAGCATTGTATATTACACCCTGAATTAGAGGCCTGCAGAAAAGGTTCGCCTAGTATCAACGCCCATGCCTTATTCTCAACTTGTGAATGAGCAGGCTTGCAAGAGTGTTAGTTGCCTCAAGCTGATTTTCAGCATCAGTCCCATACCCACCGACCACTGTGTTGGCATTCTCTTCTTGGCTTCTAGATTCTCTTGATTTTCTTGGATCTTCTCCCATAAAGATGCCATTTGCTTTAGAAGTTTCTCCTGTAAACAAGTATAAACACATGAATAGTCCTGATGGAGAGACAGAAATGAATAGTTACTTTAGAGAAAGTTGAAAATCACCATGTTCTTACTTTCTGACTTTGATAACTATGAGTTTTAGATTTCAGGCTGTAGAAATACGAAATACAAAGTAACTGTTTACTCAAGTAGCATGATTAGTAAGCATGACTGAAGTCTGGGTAATTTGAATCTGACTGGGATTTCCAAATGCTTCTTTCCAGCTAATTCCAATGTACTTTTAGTAATTTATCTCCAGTGACATACAACTTTTACAGATGTGAATTTCCTAATTTTCTACCCACCAACATCAGCATAATGTATTACAAAACTAGAAATTATTTTACACTAATGGATTTCCCAATAGATGCTTACATTTTATAGTCACCCTTTCTCCATTAGCTGTTTTTAAAATGCCACCATTGAGAATGCAATGGTCTCTCTGTAATCTGGACATGAATCTTCCTGTTTTCTCCTAAACTCCCCCTCTCCACCTTTCAAGTTCTCTCAGAAATATCACTTACCATTTGCCCCTCAGAAGCTGCTTCAACAGGACAGTGTCTGTGACCCTTGTGCTCCTGGGAGTCAGAGCACAATTGACAAAGGAGGACCCTGTTCTCCTCACAGAAGATCCTCTTTGCCTCCTTGTGGATCACACACTTATTCTCCTCAGAGCTCAGGTACTTCATGAGGCTGTCCTGTCTGGCAATGTGCACCAGCTTCTTCAGAACAACGTTGGTTCTGAAGTCCTTCTTCTGGGATGGATTCTTACACATGGGACAGTGGACAGGAACTTGCAGGTCTTCCCAGGAAAAGCAGAGGCAGGCCCGACAGAAGCTGTGGCCACAGCTTGTGGTAACTGGGTCTGTAAGGCAGCCCAAGCAGATGGGGCAGGTAAGCACTTCCTGGAAGGCCTGTGAGATGTCTGACTCCATTTTCCTGAGGAAAGAAGCAGAATTACTATTCTTGGACCCCAGAGAAACAAGAGACTGCACAAAATCTGATAAAGTTGTGATTCAATTCTGTCTATGGCAAAAGAGACTTCATTTTTTGTATAACCATGAAAAAAACTAAGCATAGGATTGTGGGTCCTGCCCTTTACTGTTACAGTTTTCCTGATGGAAACACAGAATGAGCTCATGATCTTCTATGTCTTTCCATCTGCATTTCTTATAGAGGCTTCAGCTTAAATTGGTACCTTGGTTCAAGGCCAAAGACATCTTCCATGCTGTAAAGTGATCAAAGTCCTTCAACTCCAGAGGCTGGCCTTTCATAGCAGACATATGTTAGTTAAACACCTCCTTCTTGTCTATCCAATAAAATACAACCTACTGCACACCTTCTCCAGTAAATGCTTTTGCTTGATATCTGACATTAAGTTTACACTGATCCACCGTTTGATACATTGTAAACAGTATTCTTTATTTCTCTTAATTCTGCTACAAGATACTGACAAGAATAATACTTTATGTTGGCTCATAACTCCAGGGTATTGGCCATCCTGCTGTGAAAGAAACGGTGGCAAGAGTTCAAAGCACCTGTTCTCATGGCATCTGATATAAGGGAGCAGGAAGGAAGGAATGTATGCTGCTCTGCTCCTCCTTCCCTTTTTCTTCAGTTTGGGACCCCAACCCATGAAATGTTGCAATGATCTCAGTAGAATTTATGGAGAATCTTCCCACCTGACACAAATCTAACCCAATAATCAGTAATGGACTTGTGCAGTCATTTCCATATCAATCCTAAATGACATCAATTGAATACTAGGAAAATTTTCCATGGTGTCCTGTTTGCTTCCCAAAGACACAACTCCTGCCTTGAATTTCTGGGAGGAAATCCTGAGGCCTAAATGAAGCTCACACGACTATTTCAGACTGAGCTATCGAACCACCAGATGCTCATTTTTCATCTCTTTTACATTTTACACAAAGAAATCATCTTGATTGGATTAATTTCAATTGTTTATTTTTTTAAAGATTTATTTACTTTTTGTTTGTTTATTTATACAGTATTCTGCCTGCATGTATGCCTGAATGCCAGAAGAGGGCACCAGATCTCATTATAGATGGTTGTGAGCCACCGTGTGGTTGCTGGGAATTGAACTCAGAACTGTTGGAAAAACAGCCAGTTGTCTTAACCTCTGAGCCATCTCTCCAAGCCTGATTAATGCCAAATTTGCAAAAATAACTTAAGTTTCTGGGATTTGACACAGATGGAGTCAAATGGCTTTAGAGTTGGTCCAGAGTAACTAAAAATGTAGGACTAACACTCAATGCCAATGATTAGTTTAGCAAAGAGATTGTGCCTTCCTTAACTTCTCTAATGGTCATGTTTTCCAAAAAGGTAATTTATTCTCTATTAGACACCTCACCCCATAATGTTTTGGAAGTACACAGAGATAAATAAAATCAAACACAGAAATTGAAAATTACATCAGACTTTAACCTGAATGTACTATTATAAACAGAATGGTGTGCTTGGTGCTCTCTTTAATTGCATGTAGCCTTCCAACCCAATACAAAACTCTGTCAGGAAAAGTCAGTCCTCCAACATGGTAGACTATCAAGCAGCTCTTAAGATTCAATTCAACTCACATCAAAATCCCAACACAATTATTTACAGACCTTGAAAAACAATTCTCAACTTCATATAGAAAAAAACAGGATATCTAAAATAATCCTGTATAATAAAAGAACTTCTGGACCTATCACCATCCCTCATCTCAAGCTGTGCTACAGAGCAATAGTAATAAAAATCGTATGGTATTGGCATAAAAACAGACAAGTTGATGAATGGAATCTAATCAAAGACCCAGAAATAAACTACACATCTACAGACACCCGAGTTTCAACAAATTGTGCTGGTCTAACTGGATGTCTCCATGTACAAGAATGCGAATACATCCATATTTATCAATTTTGTACATTGTCTAACAGTATCTTGTGACTATCTCTCAGTATAACACATCAGGTCAAATAAAGTGTAGAGAATGATAAATGTAAAATTATCCATAACTTTAACACACATTAAATACCAAGAAAGAAAACTAAATAGGGACAGCGTCATTTTTTTTGTAAAATGGCAAAATATCTCTTCTAAGCAGAAACTTTAGTTCCATAATTAACTGAAAATAAGAAAACATCAAGGATTTTTCTCTTGTAAATTGTTCACTCACCCAATGAATTTTCTCTGGCCTCAGCAGTGTTTGATAGTAATGTTAGCTCAGCTCTGGAGTCAGATCCTCAATGTGTGGAGAGGATAGATCTAGCAGGGTCTGGAGCCAGAAGGTTTGGAAACACACTCTGTCTAGTCTGGAGAAGAATGAACCTGGTTAGGCCCTGGAACCTCCTTTTATGGAGGCACTGAAGACCATGCCCACTTCCTCCCCTGGTAGCTTTCAGTAATGCTTCCAATAGGTGAGCTCCAATAGATTGAATCTACACAAACAAATCCCCACAACAAGGTTTCCTGAGTTACTGTTAAGCTGGGTGGAAGCTCACACCTTTAATCCCAGAGTCCTATGAACTGTACTATTGAAGCAGGAAGATTTTTTAGTTCAAGGACTGCCTAAAATGTACAGTAATAACTTTGCTTTTGAAAAAAAGTAATTTTACAATATTTTGCTGTACCTAAATATTTCAGTGTGCTTATATTTTGTTTTTGATCATGTAACAGATGATGATGTCATCAACTTCTGATTCTAGAAAATACCAAAGACTACTTTCTCCAGACATCTTCATTCCCTACTCACTCAACTTTATTTTCTAAAAAAAAAAACTCCATAAATCTCATTCTGTAGAGTGACATTGGAGTTCAAGGTTTTCTAGCTCCCCAGCTGTCTAGAGTTCATGTTGACCAGACAGAGAATTCTGTGTTAATGCTGTAGATGTACAATAGCTAAGAACTTCCGCAACTCAAGCAGGTACTTTTGCCCATGGATGCTGAATATGTATTTTTCATGTTTTTAGCTAAAATAAAATTGCATCACTTTCCCCTTCTCTTCCCTTTTTACAGATCCTTTAAATCACAGAAGCCTTTAAATCCTTTAAAGCCACAAAAGGCTTGGCTAGGGTTTTATGTTTATCCTCACACCTGGAAAGACCTGGGTTTGGGTAGGTCTTTGTACTTCAAATAATTCAATCAAGAAAAATCCCTTGAAAGAAAAATTCCAGCTGGGCAGGTGTGGTGGTACTTGCATATAATCCTAGCACTCAGGGAGGCAGAGGCAGGTGGATCCCTGTGAGTTCAAGGCCAACCTGGTCTACAAAGTGAGTAAGGACAACCAAGACTACATAGAAAAACCTTGTCTAAAAACAGGAAAGAAAATAAAAGAAAGAAAAGAAAGAAAGAAAGAAAGAAAGAAAGAAAGAAAGAAAGAAAGACATTAAAAAAAAAAGATAGATTCCACCCTCATGAGTTTTAGTTAACTCCAGATACAGTCAAGTTGACAAGCAAGAATAGTCATGACAAGGACTGACCACTTTGTAGGAGTGATCAGTTAGAGAGCTCATCGCTGATAGAGGCTAATTCTTTGTCTAAGGATGAGACTTTAATACAATTTTTCACTACCACATCAATATGTCCATTGTTCTGTTCTTGTTTATGCAGCCATTTCTAGAAGTGGCACTTTCACAGCAGAGTTCCTAGCATACTGGCTCTTCCTATCTTCCTCACCATCTTTCACAATATTTCTGGAGCCAATGATGCAAGAGCTAGGATCTAGGTGTATCTGTTGGGCTGGGATTCCCATAATCTGTTGGTTTTTGCAGTCTGTCCAGCTGTGGTATTCCTTGAGTGTCTGCCTGTGTGGCTCTATGTTATTTGTAAATAAGCTTCACTAGGATTTTTAAAATTGGATTTGCAATCTAATGTTTTGTTTACTTTGACAGTAAACCAAATCAAGGATAAGTTAATGTCTCTGCAAGTATGAGATCAAGGAAGCACAGGAGGACCGGCAGGAAAAGAGCATTTATGATTACTTATATGTCATGGCAGTTTTCCACGTTGAGCTGTGTTTAATATTTAGAAAGCACAAAGGACCATAATGAGTGTGTTAAGATGTAATCCAAGTTCATTGCAAATTTATTTGTCATAGGCAGAATCTGGAAACAACCTAGATGGCCCTCAGCAGGGGAATGCATACAGAAATTATGGCATATTTACACAATGGAATACTATTCAGCTATTAAAAACAAGACAATCATGAAATTTGCAGGCAAATGGATGGAACTATAAAAGATTGTCCTGAGTGAGGTAACTCAGAAACAAAAAGACAGGCATGATATACATCCACTTATAAGCAGATATTAACTGTATAATATAGGATAGCCATACTAAAATCTACAGACCTAAAGAAACTAAACACTAAGGAGGACCCTAGGGAGGATGCTTAAGTCTCATTCAGAATGGCAAACATGACAGACAACAAAAGCATTTGAAGAGAGGAAACAGGATGGGAATCTACTATACAGGGTCCTCTGAAAGAATCCACCCAAATGGGGATCGGAGCAGATGCTGACTCACAGCCAAACTTTGGGCAGAGCACAGAGTCTTATGGAAGAAGAGGGGGGTGGGGATATGACATGTAAGGGATAGGAGCCCCACAAGGAGAACAACAAAGCTAAAAAATTCTGAGTCCAGTGTGTGCTGCAGAGACTGATGCACTAATCAAGGACTATGCATGGAGAGGACGTACATGGAACTGATTGGCAGCTCAGTCTCCATGAGGGTACTCAAGTAAGGGGAGCAGGGGCTGCCTCTCTCATGCACTTGGTTGCCTGCTCTTTGATCACTTACACCTGGCAATGTGGCCTTATAAAGTCACAGAGGAAGAGGATCCAGGCAGTCCTGATGAGACTTGATAAGCTTTGGGCAGATGGTGAAGTAGAACTCCCCCTTTCAGCAAACTAGGGGAAGGGAATAGGGGAGAAAACAGAGAGAGGGTGGGACTGGGGGAAGCTGAGGGAGGGAGCTTCAATCAGAATATATAATGAATAAATTTAAAAAAATAAAATTAAACAAAAGCTTTAATCCAAGGAGTATGTAAAATGATGAGGAGGAAGGCTTTAAAATTATATGTATTTCACCCGTTAAATCCAGATGATGAAACTGGATTTGTCAGGCTGGTGAAGAGTTGTTCCTAATTGGAGGCAACATAAATCTTACTGATGAAGTCAAGCCATATACTGTCATTGATGTTACCGCTTCTATGTAGCCTCTTCCTAGTAATTGAATTAAAATCACTATAGTGACATGAGTTACTAGATAGAAGACCAGGAGATGCAGCCCCTCCCATCCCTTAGGCTGTGTTCTTTGCATCTAAAGTCATACCTAAAGCCTAGAAAGATTTAATCCTAGAAGCCATTTATGGGTGGAAGCCATTTAGAATCTGCCTCTGAGAATTCTAGGGCAAAAAGAAAAAAAGTGACCCATTTGGTTCTTTTATCCAAACTTTTGGTGTGAGAGATAAGTTTTGTGCAGAGCTCCTTTAGCCTCCACTTGGGTGAGCTGAGGCTTAGAGAAAGTGCGTATGGGATGCAGGCTTCCTGAAGTGGAGGTTGATGTGTTTCCTCTTTTGAGAATTCTCTCTGTAGGCCTGTTTTCATTTGACTGGGTTAATTGTTTGCATAATGTCCAGTTTTTTTTTAATTCCTTAAACATTTTAGATATTAGCTATTAGCTCTTTATAGGATGTGTAGTTGGTAAAAAAAAAAAAAAAAAATCTCTGTAGGCTGCCACATTGTTCCAAACAGGCTGTCCTTTGCCAAACAGAAGGTTTTCTGTGTTTGAAGTTCCACTTATTCATTGTTTTTATTGCCTGTCCTATCAGTGTTCTGCTCAGAAATTCCATTCCTGTACCTATGAGTGCAAGGCTATTCCCCACTTTCTCTTGATCATATTCCAGGAGGAGAAAATATCTGAATTTGACCTGCAGTCTCTAACCTAGGCAAAGACTAAGCTACATATGCACTATCTGCAAAAATGTTTAAAGACTGCTTATTAAAAATTTGAAACACAGCCAATACTGCAGATAATCTGCTATTTGCGCAGATGTGCTAGACACTTGAAAAGACATTGTTTTTCTTTTCATAAGTACAGGCAGCAACACCAGATAATGAATCATTAGTAAATACAGTTGAAGTATCAACAATTGGAATAACTTTTGTTTAAAATGGAAAAACTATAGGTTGCATCTATAAAAACTGAATTAATTTATTTTCTTGTGGCTCAACAGGTTGGACTCTGTCATAATAAGCTTACATATGTTAAAATGCCATATATTTCAGATCTTTGACAAGTCTGAGAGCCAGCATATTTGATCTACTCTTTTTTCTACTTTTATCATCTGCTCTAGACTCCATCTTATAAAATAGGATGTTATAATCTTTAATTTTGGCATATATTTTAAAGGTATGTTTTAGAACCAATTATTAGGTAGATCTATATAGGCAAACTTTATGGTGACCCATATTAATATTAACCTTAAAAAAACAGCCTAAACAAAGAGATTAGGTAAAATTTAATCTTGTACTCAACTATAATCTTTAGCATAACTTTAAATCTGTTCTTTTAAAATAAAATCAAAGTAAAACTTTTATTTAAATATAATTTATAAAGGGTCTAGCAAATGTTATTAATCCTATCATATTGTACTAAAACTTAACAGCAAAAAAAAATTAAAGGACAAAAGTTTACTTAGCCTGCAGCCTTTAGCAAAAATAGACTGTTCTGGCCATACCAAATCTATAGGCCAGAAAGAAACAGCACTAAATCATTTATTTAGGTACTGGCAGCCAGGCATATATTTTATATAATGTTTAAGAATGATCTGAATATAACCCTGCATAACATTGGGCTAACATGGAACTGTAGTCCTTTTGGTCCTGTAAAAGTACCTAAGCAAACATTTTGCATTGAGAATCTCCAGCCTTTTTAAATGAAGAAAATCATATTTTATAGTTTTTTTTTTTTTACCTGATATACTGTAATAACTGCAGGTTTTGTTTAATTGGCTTAAACAGCATGACTTGATTTTATTTTGTAAAGTTAATAAAATAAATGCCAAGGTCTTTTGACCTCTCCCAAAGGGTTGAGAAACTGTATTTAAGTTTTTTGTTAGACTGTCCAAGGATTATTATTTTAAAATACCTGATAAATCTTAAAATGTTTTATATAGTTTAACTCTGACGGTCCAGGGCCAAACTCAGAGGTGTTGATTTAAACTGTCTCATGTCCAAAAATATTAATATCGTCAGTCAAATTTTAAACTATCATCATATTAAGTTCACATATAAACACATACACACATAGATTCCAGAAGGAGCAGAGCCCCCATGGCCCTGTCCTCGGGATCTGGGGCGTCCCCCAGGCTCCCTTGATCAGATTGGAAACTCTCCAAGTTTTTTAGATCTCGAGAGCAAACTGAAACCAAAAATAAAAACAGACAGTCGACAGACAAAAACAAAACACAAAGACAAAGACAAAAAACACCTGCGGTACCTGCTTTTTAAATATTTAAATATGTTTTAAAACCTGTTTTGTAATATTAAAACAAACCATTTTCTGTAGGAGTGAATTTATAGAGCATAACTATGATTTTAAAAGTCAGAACTAAATTTAAAACTCAGAATTTATCAGTGCACACAATTTAATCTTTGAAGCTAGAAGTGGCTTCATCCCTTTGGCCAACACTGACTACAGCCCGTGGGAGGAGAGATGAGCAGAGGAAGGGGCAAGGTGATGCTACTCAGCTCAGCAGCCGATTTGGAGGGTGTGAGTGTTCCCATCTACCCAGTTCTGCGCAAGTCATCCAAGCCTAGCCCACTGTAGGGGAGGGGGAAGAAGTGCAGTGTCCCATTCCTCCTGCTCACCGAAGTATAGGCCCCCACTCTGAGCTCTCTACCTCAGCCTACCTGGAGGTCTTTTTTTGTTGTTGTTTGGGTTAGAGGGAGGCAGGCGCAGGAGACCAGTCTGAATTATGAGACTTGGCAGTTTCTTCATCTGACTGTTTTATACTCATTATGTAGAGCTTGTCTCCTAAACCATTTTTTGCTTTTAAATTACACAAATCAGTTTGAGATCCTTTATGAACATTTGAAATACCCTTAGAAGTACTTTATTATTATTATTTTGCCTGTTTGGCTGCTCTAATCTTTCAAGCAACTCTTTAGCTTGAGATTTTCTTTCTTTTTTTTTTTTTTTAATGCAGTTTATTCAGGAACATTGAACAATCCTCGGACCCCGGGGAAAGCCAGCCCACAGCTTAAATAGCCTCTGGGTAGCCAACCCAGGCGTGCCACGGGGGCAATGCAGATAGGTCCACATACATGGAAGCAAGCCAGATCCTCGGCCTTAGCCAAATGTGGAGTTGTTCGTGACAGAGAGCACTCACCATCGGGAAGGTGGAAGGCGGAAACCAGCTCCATCTTTAAGGCATAGCATTCCGCAGCTCTCTACAGTTCCCCCTTTTTGTTTTAGACGCATCAGGCAAGAGTAGAGGTCTGATCTCTGATATTAGAAATAAATTGGGACTTTGTACAGATGTTTATTTAGGTGTCATCCACCCAAAGAGCATCAGACCCGTCCGATACCTTTTTCTCAGAGGCGGGACCTGGGGCATCAACCCGCATGCAATCAGACATGCTCTTCTCTGGGTCCAAAGCGGCTGACCCTGAGTGCAGTGCTTAGCCTCGCATCCTGAGCATATCATTTTAGCTTTTTATGGTATCCAACCATGCTTGGGGAGAATGTCCTGCTTCCATGGCTGTAAAGGCCTGAATGATCATGGCTGCATCACACTGTTGTGAGACTCTAATCTTGCATATATACCACAGGCAAACCAAGGAGACCAACACCAGAAGGCCTGCTAACACTCCCATGCCCGCCCATTCCTTCAGATGATTCATGGCTGCAGCAATCCATGTTGATAATCCTGTGGCTAGTCCTGCGTCCACTCTGGTAGAATTTACTGTGACAATGGCCACTCTCAGCTGCTCCATCATAGTATCGAATTCTCCAGTCCAATTACCTAAAATATAGCTTGACAATTGTTTAGATAGATTTGCAGCACAGGAAAAATTCTCATGTTGTATGCTAGTGACACAAAGTCCAGCATTCTTTCATTGACAGCCAGGTTGAGCGATTTGCCATAGGGTATCAATTTGCTCCTGCAAGAGGTCAATCCTCTGATTGAACACCATCATGCTTCCTTTTAGTTGAGCATTAATTCCTTTATGTACAACTAAGGCATGAGCTACATTGGCTAAATGATTATTCAGGGTCTGAGCAGACCTCGGACACCACCACTGCTAGTTCTAGAACTGACACAGGATGTTCCAACGAGGGGTTAAGGCTTCTCATAATATTTCCTATAAGCCCACACCTGTTTGTCTATATCCCCCATTTTTATTCATTATTAGCCAGATAGAGCCAAGTAATTGTGGTAATGATACTTGCTTTTTTGCCCAATGCTGGAATGCTAGTAAATTTAGGTATGCCCTGGTTACTCGCATGCCTCACTGGGTGCCTGTGCCCATTGATGCCCCTCACGCTATGACTCTCTTCAGACAGAAAAGGGATCTTGGAACTACAGCCACCATTGTTACTACATCTCATTGACGGCTGTTGGAGCTACCACCAGGGCATTAGCCATGAGATTTTCTTTTTTATTTACCCTTACTCCTCATGTCTTGAAGGACTTCTTGAGACCCTGAAAGAATAAGTCATGTTTATTCAACTCTTGTCCCATAATTTGTCATTCTGACTTAACTCTCTGGATCAGACTCAAAGACAGGTGGCTCTGTGGAGATCTCTTAGGCAGGATCTTCACTCACTTCTCCTGTAGAAGTAGCGATACTATGAAACTGGGTGGGCCCACAAAGAACAATGTTCAGTTCAATCCCCAGTGCCTCAGGTTCACATTGGGCGCCAATTATGTCCCATCCAGGGGGAGTTCAACGAATTCCTAAGGAGGGGTGAAAAGAATGAAATAGAGACAAGGAGACACAAAGAATGAGAGCAAGTCTATAATCTGATCTCGCTCTCGTTTATTTGAAAAATTTCACACAACTTTATAGGGAGAAGGCAGGAAGGGAAAATGTGTCAGCAATATAGTTTACAAAACATAACAGGGTGATTAATGATGATGCAGAACACCGCAAGAATGTTTACTAAAAGAGATACTACAAGAATGTCAGCTAAGATATCTCAAAATGTCTAGCCTGACTCACAGATGTCTCATAGGTTCTGGAAAGGTAAATCTCTCACCTATGACCTTGTTGCAGCTGTCTGTAACTTTCCACTAGGTGGCCTTGGCTCCCGGCACAGTGACCATACCCGAAAAGCAGAGAAGGCCTCTTTCAGGAAAAATCATCTTCTGGCCATGGGGATTCTCCCTACCTCAGGACTCTAGGAAGCACAGAAACTAACAGTCAACACCTAAAACAGCCTAATAGGTAGAGGTCAGCGTAAAAGCTCAACCAACAAAAGACAGAGCAATATGGCATCTCCAGAACCCAGCCATCCAGGAGCAAGCAGCCCTGGACAACCCAGCATAATAGAAAATCAAGAAGATGACCTTACATCTATGTTGATGAAGAGGATAATAGAGGAAACAAATAAAATACATAAAAAATTAGAAGAAGATAAAACCAAACAGATCATGGCTATCCATAAAGAAATGGAGGAAGTTAAAGACAAGCAGATTATGGCCATCCATGAAGAAATACGGGAAGATACAAGCTAAACAGTTTGCGGCCTTCCGAGAAGAAATAATTAAATCACAGAAAGAAATAAAAGAAACTGAAACTAAAAAACTTCTGTAAGGCAAAGGAAATCATCATCAAAACAAAACGACTGCCTACAGATTGGGAAAGAATCTTCACTAACCCTTTATCTGACAGAGGGCTAATATCCAGCATATATAAAGAACTAAGGAAGCTGAGAAGCAGAAAACCAAGTAATCCAATTAAAAAAATTGGGAACAGAGCTAAACAGAATTTTCTGTGGAGGAATATTGAATGGCAGAGAAACACTTAAAGAAATGCTCAACCTCATTAGCCATCAGGGAAATGCAAATGAAAACAACCCTGAGATTTCACCTTACACCCATCAGAATGGCCAAGATGAAAAACTCAAGTGAAAACACATACAGGAGAGGTTGTGGAGAAAGGGGAACCCTCCTGCACTGCTGGTGGGAATGTAAACTTGTACAACCACTCTGGAAATCAATTTGTCATTTTCTCAGACAACTAGGGATACTGCTTCCTCAAGATCCAGCCATACCACTCCTAGGCATATATCCAAAAGAGGCTCAAGTACACAATAAGGACATTTGCTCAGCCATGTTTGTATCAGCCTTGTTTGTAATAGCCAGGAGCTGGAAACAGCCCAGGTGTCTCCCACTCAACTGAAGAATGGATGCAGAAATTGTGGTACATCTATACAATAAATAGAGTATTACTATGCAATGAAAAATAAGGAATCATGAAATTTGCAGGTAAATGGTGGGACCTGGAGAGGATCATCCTGAGTGAGCTGTCCCAGAAGCAGAAAGACACACACGGTATATACTCACTCATATAGGCTTATAGGATAAACCTACTAAAATCTGTACATCTAAAGAAACTAATCAAGAGAGAGGACCCTGACTAAAACGCTCAATCCCCATCCTGAAAAGGCAAAGAGGATGGACATCAGAAGAAGAAGAAAGCAGAAAACAACCTAGGAACCTGCTACAGAGGGTCTCTGAAAGACTCTGCCCTGCAGACTATCAAAGCAGATGCTGAGACTTTATGGCCAAGTGTTGGGCAGTGTGTATGGAATCTTATGTAAGAAGTGGGAAATAGTAGGTTATGGAGAGGACAGGAACCCCACAAGGAGAGCAACAGAACCAGAAAATTTGAACACAGGGGTCTTCCCAGAGACCCATACTCCAACCGAGTACCAGGCATGGAGATAACCTAAACCCCCGCGCAGATGTAATCCATGGCAGTTTAGTGTCTACGTGGGTTCTGTAGTAATGGGAAAAGGGACTGCCTCTGACATGAGATGATTGGCCTGCTGCTGTTTGATCACCTGAGGGGAGAGCAGTCTTGCCAGGCCATAGAAGATGACAATGCAGCCACTTCTGATGTGATCTGATAGACTAAGATCAGAAGAAAGCAGTCCCTATCAGTGGACTTGGGGAGGAGCATGCCTGAAGAAGGGGTGGGAGCTTGAGATCGGGAGGGCAGGAGAGAGTGGCTTATGGCGGGAAACAAAGTGAAT
This sequence comes from Meriones unguiculatus, assembly GCF_030254825.1. Classification (NCBI taxonomy): domain Eukaryota; kingdom Metazoa; phylum Chordata; class Mammalia; order Rodentia; family Muridae; genus Meriones; species Meriones unguiculatus. The sequence continues at coordinate 61,065,607 of NC_083354.1, forward strand.
AAAGTATAAAAAATAAATAAAAATAAAAAATAAAAAAGAATTAAATAATATATAAATAAATAATATATAGGGGAAGCCAAGATGGCGGCGCCGGGAGAGCATCGCATCTGAGAAAACAGGACAGCACTCTCCCTGCAGAGACCAGGAGACTGAACTCTGGGCCTTGAAACTACATCGTGTTTCCCAGATGAGGGGAGGCTCCCATGGTGTGGGAATTGGTCCGGTCCACTCACGGCTACCCAGCCAGAACCCAGAAGAAATACCCAGTAACTCGGGCTTTGGGTCCCCGGGCTGGAGCAGCAAGCTTGCATGTCCCAATCACTTTCCCAGGCTGATCGGTGGGCACAAGGGTGCCTGAGACTGGGAGTCCCAGTTGCAAGAAAACTCCACGGGGAAGCAAAGTTGCCAGTCTGATCATGGGTCACCCAGTCTTTCCCCTGAAGGTCTCTAGGACGGCAGGTACCCACCACCAACACAACTGAGCTCCTGCTGCACAGAGAGCTGCGCGCTCAGCTCAGTGGTACAGACAAGCTGCATGCCCCAGTACAACAGGGACTGGGAACCCCTGTCCAGAGAGGACCCCAGAGGGAAGGAAGAAACTGTGCTGCTGGGGTCACCTAGGGAAAGTCTAGTAGCCTGCAGATCGCAAACAGGTGAGTAAGCCCAGCCATCACAGATCTGGGCCTAAACAGGGAGTACAGAGTGATTGGAAACTCAGCTCCCGCAAACTAGCAGGTGGGCGCACGCTCTGCCAGCCCAGAGGCCTGCTTTGTACCAACTACACCTTACAGGCAGAACTGTGTGCCCCAAGACACCAGAGCAGTACTCACCCGCCACAGATTACCTCTTGGGTTCTGGGGCACAGAGCCCCAACCTCAGACCTACAAAAGACCGGGAACCCTGTGATCAACCCCAGACACTGCTCCAAGGAGCAACCAGTTATCCCTAACAGAACCGACCAAACCATGGGACACACAGGTTACAGCAGCTGATCACTAAATTTACAGCAAGAAACCCAGAAGGAGGACAGCTGTCTCCAGGACTTCTCCCAGTGAGAGGAGAGCCCTCTTGACTAATCAGGACCACAGTTACAACCCAGGTCTCTATGCCTGAGGTGAGCTGTAGCAACTCCTGAAAAACACTGGACATCCAGTGACTATACCCAAAAAGCTGGGAAGGTTTCCTTCAGGAAAAACCATCTTCCTGCCAAAGGGATTCTCTCCAGTACAAGAGTCCAGGAACAACCAGAAACTAAATTCAAACAACTAAGATAACCCAATGGGTAGAGGACAGCGTAAAAGTTCAACCAACAAAAGCCAGAGCAATATGGCATCTCCAGAACCCAGTTATCCAGGGGCAAATAGCCCTAGACACCCCAGAATAATGAAATTCAAGGAGATGACCTAACATCTATGCTCATGAAGAAGATAACAGAGGAAACAAATAAAATAAGAAAAGAAATAGAGGAAGCTGCAGCCAAACACTCTGTGGCCTTTAGAGAGGAAATGCTTAAATCACTGAATGAAATAAAAGAAACAGTGGATTGTTCAAACAAACAGCTGAAGGAATTGACAGAAAAACATGAAAATACATTCAGACAGGGGAAGGAAACCAACAAAATAGCTCAAGACCTGAAGATAGAATTGGAAAAATTAAAAAAAAAAAAAAAAACAAAAATGGAAGAAATTGTGGAGAGAAAGAACTTAGGGAAGAAAGCAGGAACTACAGAGGTTAGCATAACCAATAGGCTACAAGAAATGGAAGAAAGAATCTAAGGTGTGGAAGATACAATGGAAGAAATAGATGTATCTGTCAAAGAAAATGTTAAATCTAAAAAATTCTGACACAGACCGTCCAAGAAATTCAAGACAACATAAAAAGACAAAACCTAAGAATAATAGGAATAGAGGAAAAAGAAGATTCCCTGCACCAAGGCCCAGAAAATATTTTCAACAAAATCATTGAAGAAAATTTCCCCAACTTAAAGGAGAGGCCAATAAGAATACAAGAGACGTATAGAACACCCAATAAATTAGACCAGAAAAGAAAATCCTCCCGCCACATAATAATCAAACTGTAAGTATACAGAAAAAAGAAAAAATACTAAAAGCTGCAAGGGAAAAAGGCCAAGTAACATATAATGGCAAACCCATTAGAATCACACCTGACTTTTCAACAGAGACTATGAAAGCCAGAAGGGCCTAGACGGATATCATGCAGACCCTAAGAGAACACAGATGTCAGCCCAGGCTACTATACACTGCAAAACTCTAAGTCCTCATAGACAGAGAAAACAAGATATTCAATGACAAAAACAAATTTCAACAATACCTACAAACAAATCCAGCATTACAGAAGACACTGGAAGGGAAAATACAAGCCAAGAAAGCTAGCTACATTCAAGAAAATACAGGAAATAAATAACCCCACTACAGTAAAACAAAAAGCAACCAAGCACACAACAGTATGACCACAGCCAACATCAAATTCAAAGGATCTAACAACCACTGGTCATTAATCTCTCTCAATATTAATGGACTTAATTCTCCAATAAAAAGACACAGACTAACAGAATGGATGCATAAACAAAACCCAGTAATCTGTTGTATACAAGATACACGCCTAAGTCACAAAGATAGACATTACCTGAGGGTAAAGGGATGGAAGACAGCTTTTCAAGCAAATGGACACAAGAAGCAAGCAGAAGTAGCCATTCTAATATCTGATAAAATAGTCTTTCAACCAAAATTAATCAAAAGAGATGGGGAAGAACACTTCATACTCATCAAGAGAAAATTCCACCAGGAAGACATCACAATCCTGAACATCTATGCCCGAAATACAAGGTCACCCACATTTGTGAAAGAAACATTGATAAAACTTAAACCACACATAGATCCCCACACACTAATAGTGGGAGACTTCAACACCCCACTCTCAACAAAGGACAGGTCAACAAAACAGAAATTAAAGAAAGAAACAATATCTCTAACAGAGGTCATGAATCAAATGGACCTAACAGACATTTAAAGAACCTTACACCCAAACACAAAAGAATTTACCTTCTTCTCAGCACCTCATGGAACCTTCTCCAAAATAGACCACATAGTTGGTCACAAAGCAAGCCTCAACAGATACAAGAAGATTGAAATAATCCCTTGTATCCTGTCTGATCACCATCGGAATAAAGCTGGACTTCAACAACAACAGAAATAGCAAAAAGCCTACACATACATGGAAACTGAACAACTTGCTACTAAAAGACATCTGGGTCTGGGAAGAAATAAAGAAAGAAATTAAAATCTTCCTAGAACTCAATGAAAATGAAGACACAACATACCCAAACTTGTGGGACACAATGAAAGCAGTGCTAAGAGGAAAGTTCATAGCACTAAGTGCCTTCAAGAAGAAATTCGAGACAGTGCATTCAAGTAACTTAATGGCTCACTTCAAAACCCTAGAAAAAGAATAAGCAGACATACCAAGAAGGAGCAGACAGCTGGAAATAATCAAACTCAGGGCTGCAATCAATCAATTAGAAACAAATAAAACAATTCAAAGAATCAATGAAACCAAGAGCTGGTTCTTTGAGAATAGCAACATGATAGACAAACCCTTAGCCAAGCTAACTAAAAGGCAGCAAGACACCATCCAAATCAACAAAATCAGAAATGAAAAGGGGGACATAACTACAGACACTGAGGAAATCCTAGCAATCATTAGGACTTACTTCAAAAGTCTATACGCAACAAAATTTGAAAATTTAAATAAAATGGACAATTTTCTTGATCGATTCCACTTACCAAAGCTAAATCAGGACCAGGTAAATCAATTAAATAGTCCTATATCCCCCAAGGAAATAGAAGCAGTCATCGAAATTCTCCCATCCAAAAAGAGCCCAGGACCTGATGGTTTCAGCGCAGAATTCTACCAAACATTCAAAAAAGAGCTAACTCCAGTTCTCTTCAAACTATTCCACAAAATTGAAACAAAAGCAACATTACCAAACTCATTCTATGAAGCCACAGTCACCTTGGTACCTAAACCTCACAAAGACCCAACCAAAAAAGAGAACTTCAGGCCAATCTCCCTTATGAACATTGATGCAATAACACTCAACAAAATACTCACAAACCGAATACAAGAACACATCAAAGATATCATCCACCATGACCAAGTAGGCTTCATCCCAGGTATGCAGGGGTGGTTCAATATATGGAAATCCATCAATGTGATCCACCATATTAACAAACTGAAAGAAAAAAAACCACATGATAATCTCCCTAGATGCTGAAAAAGCATTTGACAAAATCCAACATCCATTCATGTTTAAAGTATTGGAGAGATCAGGGATACAAGGCACATATCTAAACATAGTAAAGGCGATATACAGCAAACATATAGCCAACATCAAACTGAACGGAGAGAAACTTAAAGCAATCCCACTGAAATCAGGGGCAAGACAAGGCTGCCCACTCTCTCCATATTTCTTCAACATAGTTCTAGAAGTCCTTGCTAGAGCAATAAGACAGTTGAAGGAGATCAAGGGGATACAAATTGGAAAGGAAGAAGTCAAATTATCACTATTTGCAGATGATATGATAGTATACGTGAGTGACCCCAAAAACTCTACCAGGGAACTCCTACAGCTGATAAACACCTTCAGCAAAGTGGCCGGATACAAAATTAACTCAAAAAAAAAAAAAATCAGTAGCACTCCTGTATACAAAAGACAAAAAGGTTGAGAAAGAAATTAGGAAAACAACACCCTTCACAATAGCCACAAATGACATAACTTACCTCCGAGTAACCCTAACCAAGGAAGTCAAAGACTTGTATAAAAAAAATTGCAACAGTTTTAAAAACTGCATGGTGGTGGCATAGAAACAGAATGGTGGATCAAAGGAACCGAACAGAGGACCCAGAAATAAACCCACAGACTTATGGACACCTGATCTTTGACAAAGACGCCAAAACCATACAATGGAAAAAAGATAGCATCTTCAACAAATGGTGCTGGTCCAACTGGATGTCTACATGTAGAAAAATAAAAATAGATCCATACTTATTACCCTGCACAAAACTGAAGTCCAAGTGAATCAAAGACCTCAACCTAAAACCTGACACATTAAATTGGCTAGAAAAAAAAGTGGGGAATACCCTGGAACTCATTGGTATAGAACACCAACAGCACAGGCTCTAAGAGCAACAATCAATAAATGGGACCTCATGAAACTGAAAAGCTTCTGCAAAGCAAAGGAGACCATCACCAAAACAAAGTGACTGCCTACAGATTGGGAAAGAATCTTCACCAACCCTTTATCTGACAGAGGACTCATATCCAGTATATACAAAGAATTAAAGAAGCTGAAAAGCAGCAAACCAAGTAATCCACTTAAAAAGTGGGGAACAGAGCTAAACAGAGAACTCTCTGTAGAGGAATATCGAATGACAGAGGAGCATTTAAAGAAGTGCTCAACCTCATTAGCCATTAGGGAAATGCAAATCAAAACAACCCTGAGATTTCATCTTACACCCATGAGAATGAAATCTATACACCTAAAAAATATAATCAATTGAGCGGACATGGGGTAAGATGATCAATCCTCATTTAGAAAGACAGATGGGATGTGCATTGAACCTATGACAGGAGTCTACTGAGCGCATCTGAAAGACTCTAACTAGCAGTGTTTTCAAAGCAAAGACTCATGACCAAACCTTTGGCAGAGTACAGGGAATCATAAGAAAGAAGGGGAGTTAGTCTGATGGGGAAAGGATAGGAGCTCCACAAGGACCAAATATATCTGGGCACAGGTATATTTCTGAGACTGACATTCAACCAAGGACCATGTATGGATATAACCTAGAACTTCCTCTCAGATGTAGCCTGTGGTAGCTCAGTAACCAATTGGTTTCCCAAAGTGAGGGGAACAAGGACTATTTCTAACAGGAACTCAATGACTGGCTCTTTGGTCTCCCCACCCCCGAAGGGAGGAGCAGTCCTGTTAGGCCACAGAGGAGGGCTTTGCAGCCAGTCCTGAAGATACCTGATAAAACAGGATCAGATGAATGGGGAAGAGGTACCCCCTATCAGTGGACTTGGAAAGGGGCATGGTGGAGATGAGGGAGGGAGGGAGGGACTGGGAGGGAATGAGGGATCGGGACACGGCTGGGATACAGAGTTAATAAAATGTAACTGATAAATAAATAAAAAATAATAATAAAATAAAAAGAAAAGATGGCAAAAGAAGATGCCACAAAGTTGTTTCCCACTCTGTACATATCTGCCATGGCCTAAAACCTCATAATCACTTTACAGGCACACACCAGAGTGTTTCTTTTTAAGTAAATATCCTTGTTGTTACATTACCTAGAATCTCTATATTGTATATTTCCTATAGAATGCAGTCCTGTAAGAAGAAATGACAAATGGATAATAAGGAGCAACATACAGAATCACAGAACATCAAATCATATATATATATATGTTCATATCAAATCAAGCTATTTAGTGAGATGCAACTGATTGCCAATTATACCACTTCATTACATCTCTATGACACATGAAAACACAAAGCATTGAGTTACCATACTAAACACATTCATCAGGTTTCTCTTCAGTATCAACCATTCATGAAAGTGACACCAGACTCAATTCTCTAATAAAAAGACACAGACTAGCAGAATGGATGCATAAACAAGACCCAATAATCTGTTGCATACAAGAAACACACTTAAATCACAAAGATAGATATTGCCTGAGAGTAAAGGGCTGGAAGATGGTTTTCCAAGCAAATGGAACCAAGAAGCAAGCAGGAAGAGCCATTCTAACATCTAATAAAGTAGATTTGCAACCAAAACCAATCAAAAGAGAGAGAGAAGGACACTTCATACTCATCAAGGGAAAAATCCACCAGGAAGATATCACAATCCTGAACATCTATGCCCCAAATGCAAGGGCACCCACATTTGTAAAAGAAACTTTAATAAAACTTAAACCACACATAGACCCCCACATATTAATAGTGGTAGACTTCAACACCCCACTCTCAACAAAGGACAGGTCAACAAAACAGAAATTAAACAAAGAAACAATAACTCTGACAGAGGTCATGAATCAATCGGACCTCACGGACATCTACAGAACCATTCACCCAAACTCCAAAGAATTTACCTTCTTCTCAGCACCTCATGGAACCTTCACCAAAATAGACCACATCGTTGGTAACAAAGTAAGCCGCAACAGATACAAGAAGATTGAAATAATCCCTTGTATCCTGTCTGATCACCATGGACTAAAACTGGACCCCAATGACAAAAATAGCAAAAGGCCTACACACACATGGAAACTGAACAACCTGCTTCTAAATGACAGCTGGGTCAGAGAAGAAATAAAGAAAGAAATTAAAGACTTCCTAGAATTCAATGAAAATGAAGGCACAACATACCCAAACTTATGGGACACAATGAAAGCAGCGCTAAGAGGAAAGTTCATAGCACTAAGTGCCTTCAAAAAGAAATTCGAAACATCTCATGTAAGCAACTTAATGGCTCACTTAAAAGCCCTAGAAATAAAAGAAGCAGACACACCAAAGAGGAGTAGATGGCTGGATATAATCAAACTCAGGGCTGAAATCAATAAATTAGAAACAAATAAAACAATTCAAAGAATCAATAAAACCAAGAGCTGGTTCTTTGAGAAAATCAACAAGATAGACAAACCCTTAACCAAACTAACTAAAAGTCAGAGAGAAACTATTCAAATCAACAAAATCCAAAACAAAGAGGGACATAACCACAAACACTGAAGAAATCCAAACAATAATTAGGTCTTACTTCCAAAGTCCATATGCCACAAAATTTGAAAATCTAAATGAAATGAACAATTTTCTTGACCAATTCTACATGCCAAAGCTGAATCAAGATCAGGTAAACCAATTAAATAGTCCTATATCCCCTAAGGAAATAGAAGCTGTCATCAGAAGTCTACCATGCAAAAAAAAAAAAGCCCAGGGCCAGATGGTTTCAGAGCCGAATTCTACCAGACCTTCAAAGAAGAGCTAACACCAATACTCTTCAAACTATTCCACATGCCAAAGCTGAATCAAGACCAGGTAAGCCAATTAAATAATCCTATATCCCCTAAGGAAAGGAGGAAGGGATCTATGACTGAGATTTAAATTTAATTAATTAATAAAAACTAGTATTTTAATAATTATTCAAAAAGAAATCCCTATGAAATGTTATCATCTTTAGTACATTAATTTTATATCATAAAACATAAACTTATGTATAAAAAATGCACTCCAAATCGAACAAGTCACCTCAGTAGAGCATTGCCTTCAAAAAGATGCTCTGGGGGTCCTTTTTGTCCAGTGTCAACGACTACCAGGCAGTCTTGCAAATCTTGCCCAAGGTAAACTTGACCCACTACACCTCACGCTTGTTATGAAACCCATATTCTATGATCAACATCATTTCCTGGTTGAGAACAATTTCTCAAAGGGTCTTTGTGGGGTCACATAGGTTTTGTGACAAACACAAATTATGGCAACCTGCCTGCTGACTTCTCTATGCCCACTGAGTCTATGAACTGATCCCTGTGAGTAAGACAGGTGCATGGATATTTTAAAGACAAGGAACACACACACACACACACACACACACACACACACACACAAACTCTATCCTAGTTGGCAACTGCAGCATAAAAGAAGAAATCAATTTAACAGGAATCAAGAATATGCAGTTAGAGTTAGCGAGGTGTTTCCACCCTGAGTTTCTAGAACAGTGTTGGGTGCTTCCCATCAACATTTCATGGGAGTCGAAACTCTGGATAGGACAATGATTCTGTAAATGCTCATTCACCAGCATTGACTAGCACCAGTGTGCATGCCATAATAAGTGAGACTACCTGGACTTGCAAATAGCTATTCTGCCTATTTCTCTACCAGAGAAAAGAACAGTAAAGACAGAGTAAAGAACAGCACAGGGTGACAATAGTCATTACATCCTAGAAGACCCACTTGTCTTGTAAGCAAAGTACATATCAGCCAGGAGGACAAGACTGTCCTGGATAAAACTACTGGAAAAGAAGAACACTGATATACCTCAAAATAATCGTGGCATTGTCTCTGCTCTCATACACTTGTAAATCTCAAATACACCTAAGTGGCCAAATTTTCAGTCTTTTGTGTCTGTTCAAATTGCTAAAGTGTAACCTGGGCCTAGGATCTGAAAGAGAGTCAAGAATGACAAAATATTTGAATATATAACCATAGGGATATGAGCGTCTACTTCTCATCAGAGAAGACTCTCTTTACAACAAATGGAGATCATCACTGCAAATCACATCTGGTTACAAGGGAAAATGTCTACAGATCATGGTGATCCCAACCCCAACAGATATCTATATCCCATAGCTACAGCCTCAGTGGCTCCACAGATAGTGTGGATGGTGGGGCAGAGAGATTCTGAGAGGCAAAATACAAGGAAGTGTGATGTGAAACAGCCTGTCTTAAAACAATTGCATAAATAAGAACAAAATAATGAATGTGTTGATGTGGAAGGAAGAATTTTGGAAGGGACTCACTACTAGACCAAGAAATTAGCCTCTCTCAGGGATGATCTTTCTAACTGATCACACAATACAAAGTGTTCAGCCCTTGGGATGGTTATTCTTGCTTATCAACTTGATTACAACTTGATTAAATTAACTAAAATGCAAGAGCTTGGGAAATTTAGCCTGAGACATATTTTTTGATTGAATAATTGGAAGCAGGGAGACCCACCTAAAACCAGATCATTTACACTCTGAGGATCCACCCTAAAACTTTGCCATACCTTTGTTTAAACAAACTGAACCATCTCCCCCCCACCCCCAATCGAGGATTCTCCAGGGCAGAAGCTACCTGTTCAACTAGGTTTGAGATGTTTGTTCCAGGATTTGGAACTTGTCATTCTAGGTGAGAAGTAATTTACTAAGGGAAAGGGAGGATCTCCAGCACCTGCTCTGCCATAAGGGAATTTCTGTTACATCATTGATTTTAATCCACTTACCAGAAGAAGCTACAGCATCAATGAAAGCATACTTCCTGACTTTCATCCATGGAATTCTTGCAGTCCTTATCTGAACCACATTTCTAGCTACAGGACTCAAATAAATTTTACATACATAAGAAATCTTCATCAGATGACAAATCTAGTGTCATAGTTGAGAATTCAATGGATGAGTTACATGTAATTTTAACCTCTTTCTCATCATTAGTACACACTCGTTGGAGTCTGTCTCAACATACTCATACGGTTCCTTGGGCTCTCTAAATACTAAACATATCTCAATGTAAAAAAACCGGCAGGTCACATAAAATAGTCCTAAACACTCTTTTCCTTCCAGTCCTCTTTTGGTATCATAATTCTTGAAACAACATTAATTTAGTATTGATTTGATTAACTATAAAAGTAAATAAAACATTAGATTGCAAGTCTAGTAAAAACAAACAAAAAGCCTAGTAATGCTTATTTACAAGAACATAGAAGAGACACTCAAGGAATACCACAGCTGGACAGACTGTAAAACCCAACAGATCATGGGGATCCCAGACCCAAGAGATACCCCTATATCCTAACCCCTGCATCATTGGCTCCAGAAACATTTTGGAAGAGGGTGAGAAAGCTAGAGAGAGCCAGAATACCAGGAAGTCTGCAGTGAAACTGCCTCTTCTAGAAATGCCTGCATAAACAAGATCAGAACAATGGACGTATTGATGTGGTAGTGGAAAATTTTGAAAAAGTCCCACCCTTCTTTAGTCTTGCTTGTCAATTTGACGGCATCTGGAGTTAACTAAAACCCAGGAGGTTGGAATCTACCTTTCTCTTTCTCTTCTCTTTCTCTTCTTTCTCTTTCTCATTCTCTTTCTCTTTCTCTTTCTCTTTCTCTTTCTCTTTCTCTTTCTCTTTCTCTTTCTCTTTCTCTTTCTCTTTCTCTGTCTCTTTCTCTCTCTTTCTCTGTCTCTTTCTCTTTCTCTTTCTCTTTGTCTTTCTCTTTGTCTTTCTCTTTCTCTTTCTTTCTCTTTCTCTTTGACTTTCTTTCTCTTTCTCTTTGACTTTCTCTTTCTCTTTCTCTTTCTTTTTGAGACAGGGTTTCTCTATGTAGTCTTGGCTGTCCTTTACTCACTTTGGATACCATGTTGGCCTTAAACTCAGAGATCTGACTGCCTCTGCCTCCCTGAGTATTAGGATTACAGGCATGCACCACTACACCTGCCCAGCTGGAATTTTTCTCGGGAGTGATTTTTCTTGATTGAATTATTTGAAGCGGAAAGACCCACCCAAACCCAGATCTTTCCAGGTGTGAGGATCTACCTAAAACCTTACCCAAAACTTCTCTCTTGTGGCTGCCTATATAAAGGATCTGTAAGAAGGGAAGAGAATGGGAAAGTGATGCAATTTTATTTCAGCTAAAAACATGAAATATACAAACTCAGCATCCATGTGAAAAAGTACCTGATTGAGATGTGGTAGGTTTTTAACTATACATCTACAGCATTAACACACAATTCTCTGTCTGGTCAACATGAACTCTAGACAGCTGGGGAGCTAGGAATCCTTGAACTCCAAAGTCATGCTACAGAGTCAAAGTAAACAGAATGAGATTTATGTCTTTTTTTATACTTTTTTTTAAGAAAATAAAGTTAAGTGAGTAGGGAATGGGGATGGCTGGAAGAAGTTACCTTTCAGATGAATGTGATCAAAACAAAGATGGAATTCTTGAAGATCTTAACATTTTATTCTTGGTATTTGCTTGAATCAGAGATGGATGACACCATCATCTGTTACATGATTCAAAACAAAATATGAGCACTGTAAAATATTATTGTAAATTATGCACTTTTTTTATAAAAAAGCAAAGTTCTTAATGTATAATTTAGCAGGCCTTGAACTAAAAATTTCCTGCTTCATTAGCCCAGGACCTAGGACTCTGGGATTAAAGGTGTGAGCCTCCACCCAGCTAAACAGTAACCCAGGAAAACTTGTGGATATTTGCTTGTGCAGATTGGAAACAAGGTTGATTCAATATACTAGAACTCACTATTGGAAGCATTAGTGAAAGCAACCAGGGGAAGAAGTGGGTGTGGTCTTCAGAGACTCCATAAAAGGAGACTCCAGGGACTAACCAGGTTCATTGTTCTCCAGACTAGACAGAGTGTGTTTCCAAACTTACTAGCTCCAGACCCTGCTAGATCTATCACCTCCACACATTGAGAATTTGACCCCAGAGCTGAAGTAACATTAGTGCATCTCTACCAAACACTGCTGAGGCCTGAGAAAATTTCTTGGGTGAGTGAGAAATTCACAAGGGAAAAGTACATTATGTTTTTTAGTTTTAATTAATTACAAATCTGAAGGTTCTGTTTAGAATTAACATTTTTACTGTTTAACAAAAAAAAAGTGATTTAGTTGCCATTTGGTCATCTTTCTTCCTATATAATGTGGGTTAAAATTATGGATATTTTTAGATTTGTCATAATGAACATTCTAGATAGTCTGATGTGATGATCTGGGGGATTGTTACAAGATACTTTTCAATTTTGTGCTTTGCCAAATTATAAAATATTTTAAGAGTGTTTTCTTTTGTATGTACTTCATAGATGCAACACTAACACCTCCAAATAATGGATATACATATAATATATAATGATTAAATGCTCCAAATTATTTGGAAATATATCAGAATTTAGAGATATTTAGGAACAGCATAGAAGTAATTTTTTTCTGTTTTTAATCACTGAGTAGTATTCCATTGTGCAAGTGTACCACGTTTTCATCATTCATTCTTCAGTTGAGCGGCATCTAGGTTCTTTCCAGCCTCTGACTATTATGGATAAAGCTGCTATGAACATAGATGAGCAAGTGGCCTTGTGGTACGGTGGAGCATCTTTAGGGTATATAGCTAGGAATGGTATATCTGGGTCTTGATGTACAATGTTTCCCAGTTCTCTGAGAAAACTCTAGATTGATTTCTGCAGTAGTTGTACAAGTTTTCACTCCCACCAGCAATGGGGGATCATTCCTCTTGCTCCACATGCTTGCTAGAATGTGCTGCACTTGACTTTTTGGTCTTAGCCATTCTGATGGGTGTAAGATCTAATCTTGGTGTCATTTTGATTTGCATTTCCCTGATGACTAAGGACACTGAACATTTCTTTAACTGATCATTAGAGATTTCTCTCTTGAGAACTCTCTGTTTAGCTCTATACCACATTTTTTAATTGGGTTTTTTGGTTTGCTGGTGTTTAATTTCTTGAGTTCTTTATATATTTTTGATATTAGCTTTCTGTCAGATGTAGGGTTAGTGAAGATCTTTTCCCATTCTGAAGGCTGCTGTTTTGTGCTATTGAGAGTGTCCTTTGCCTTGGAGAACTTTTTAAATTTCATGAGGTCCCATTTATTGATTATTGATCTTAGTGCCTGAGCTGTTTTTATTCTGTTTAGGAAGTTGTTTCCTGTACCAATGAGTTCAAGTCTATTTTTCACTTTCTCTTTCATTAGATTTAGTGTATCTGGTTTATGTTGAGGTCTTAGAACCTCCTGAAGTGGAGATTTGTGCAGGGTGATTAATATAGATCTATTTGCATTCTTCTGCATACAGACATTGAGTTAGACCAACACAATTTGTTGAATGGTTTTGGCTTCTTTGTAAAAACTCCAGTATCTGGGTCTATTTCTGACTCTTCAATTCCTTTCATGAACTTCTCTGTTTTTATACTAATAACATGGGATTTCTTACTATTGCTCTGTAATACAGCATATCACGGATGGTGATACCTCAGGAAGTTTTTGGTTCTTGTATTTTGTTTTATTGTATAGGATTGTTTCAGCTATGCTCGCTGTTTTATTTTTCTATATGTAGTTGAGAATTGTTCTTTTAAGGTCTTTACAGAACTGTGTTGGAATTTTGGTAAGAATTGCATTGAGTCTTCTGGGCTGCTTGATAATCTACCATGTTGGTAGAATTGGCTATTCCTGACAGAGCTTGATATTGAGTTGGAAGGCTACATGCAGTTAAAGGCAGCATTAATCACACCATTCCGTTTATAATAGTACATTCTGGTTAAAGTCTGATACAATCCTCAGTTTCTCTGATTTTAGTTATCTCTGTTTACTTTCAAAGCATTATGGGGTGAGTTGTCTAATATACAAAAAAATTAACTTCATGGAAAACATGACCATCAGAGAAGTTAAGGCCACCTCATTTTTCTAATCGTTGAAAATGAGTGTTAGTCCTGGATTTTGAGTTATTTCTCAACCACCTATATAGCCATTTGACTCTATCAGTGTCAAATCCCAGGAACTTAAGTTATTTTCACAAAATTGGCCTCAATCAAAGCAAGATTATTTCTTTTGTAAAAGTTAAAACCGATGAAAAATGGGAACCCTATTAGTTAGATAACTAAGTCTCAAATAGTCATGAGAGCTTCCTTTATGTCTCAAGATTTTCCCTCATAAACTCAAGGCAGGAGTTGTGTCTTTGGGAAGCAAACAATTTCCACAGAGGGTTCTCCTAGTATTCAATTGATGTTATTTAGGATTGGTATGAAAATGACTTCTCAAGTGTGTGAATGATTATTGGGTTTGATTTTTCAGATGCAAAGTTCCACCATAAATTCTATTGAGATAATTGCACCATTTCATGGGTTATGGTCTCAAACTAAAGAAAAAGCAGAAGAGGAGCTGAACATAAGTTTTCTTTGCTTCCCACTGTGATGTTGGATGCCAGGAGACCAGCTGCTTTGAACTCCTGTCACCATTTCTTTCACAGCATGATGGCCAATACTCTTGAGTTATGAGCCATCATAAAGTATTATTCTTGGCAAGTGGTGGAACAAAGGAAACTTAATGTGATATCAAACAAAAGCATTTAATGGACAAGGTGTGAAGTAGGGTTTATTTTATTGAATAGAAAAGAAGGAAGTGTTCTACTAACGTACGTCTGCAATGAAAGGCCAGCTGTGGAGTTGATTGACTTTGGTCACTTTACAGTGTATTTTTCCTCCCACATTGTTTTTTTCTACATTGAAGATGGCTATGGCCTTGAATCAATGTACCAATCTGGGCTGAAGTCTCCAGGAGAATTGCAGATGGGAAGACACAGAAGGTCATCAGATCCTCTGTGTTTCCATAGAGAAAAGTGTGCCAGGAATTATCAACAACTATAAACCTATGCTTCATTTTCTTTTTGGTCATACAAAAAATGAATCCTGTTTTGACACAGACAGAACTGAATCACAACTTAAATTAGATTTTGTGAAGTTTCTTGCTTCTCTAGTGCCCAATAATAGTAATTCTGTTTCTTTCCTCAGGAAAATGGAGTCAGGCATCTCACAGGCTTTCCAGGAAGAGCTCACTTGCTCCATATGCTTGGGCTGCCTTTCAGACCCAATCACCATAAGCTGTGGACACAGCTTCTGTCGGGCCTGCCTCTGCCTTTTCTGGGAAGGCCTGCAAGTTCCTGTCCACTGTCCCCCGTGTAGGCATCCATCCCAGCAGAAGGACTTCAGAACCAACGTTGTTCTGAAGAAGCTGGTGTCCATTGCCAGACAGGACAGCCTCATGAAGTACCTGAACTCTGAGGAGCACAAGTGTGTGACCCACAAGGAGGCAAAGAGGATCTTCTGTGAGGAGAACAGGATCCTCCTCTGTCAATGGTGCTCTGACTCTCAAGAGCACAAGGGTCACAGACACTGTCCCATTGAAGCAGCTGCTGAGAGGCAAATGGTAAGTAATGGTTCTGAGAGAACATGACAGCTGGAGAGAGGAGGCTTAGGAGAGCACAGGAAGATTCCTGTCCTGATGATGTTGAAACAATTACATTCTGAATGGAGGCTTTTTTAAAACAGCTAATGGAGAAAGGGTAATCACAAATGTAAACACAGTTTCAGAAAATAATAATGTAAAGACAATTTCTAGTTTTATGATTCACTATGCTCAGGTCACTGGAAAATGACATAGTAAATTCATATCTTTAAAAATGTCCATGACTGGAGACTAAATGAGAAAAAAAAATACATTGGAATTAGCTAGAGAGAAGGATCTGGGCATCCCAACCAGATACAAGTTACCCAGACAGTCAGGCTCATAAATCACTTAAGTGAGCAAAGGGTTATGTTGTATTTTTTATTTCTCTTCCCTGAAATCTAAAATTCATAGTCAACAATAGTAAAAAATAAAGGATATTGTGATCCTTCCACTCTCCCTACAGTAATGTGTTCATTGCCTAAGAGTTCATCAGTAGGATTCATTTACCTAAAGTGGATATTTTTTACTTTTTACAGGAGAAATTTCTAAATCTAATGGCATCTTTATGGGAGAAGCTCCAAGAAAATCAGGAGAGTCTAAATGCAGAGAACAGAATGTCAACTCAGTGGATGGTGGGTATGAGACTGATGCTGAAAATCAGCTTGAAAATAGGTTGAGGCAGCTCTCTTGCAAACCTGCTCATTCAAAAGTTGAGAATAAGGCATGGGTGTTGATAATAGGAAAACCTTTTCTGCAGGCCTCTAATTCTGAGTGTGGTATACAAGTCTGCACTCAGAGAGCATGGCCAAGCTGTGGCAGAGAATGTTGAGACTAATGAGTGACTTGCTGACAGTTTGGCACAGTGCCTTGACTCTATGGCTGTGTCATGATATTTAATCACTACATGCAGAATTTCAAATTTGTATGAAAGTATGAATTACCAATGAATACCTTTTCTTCAGGTGGCTCAGGATATCATTAATTTGATAAAAATTCTTAGCAAAATTATGGGTTCATTGATTGTGCCATTAACAAAGTAGAATTGAATGAAATAAAATAATTTCCATTTCTGAAAATACAGCAAATCAGTGTGCAGCACACTGACAGGATCCACTAGTCGAATTTAAACATAGAAGAAGTCAGTTGAGAGGATAAAATGTTCTGTAAATGTGATCTAGAATGTCCCTTTTTCTTCAGGACTACGTGTCTCTTCAGAAAGAAATGATCAGGTTAGAGTATAGGAAACTACAGCCAGTCCTCTATGAAGAAGAAAAGCAGCATATAGAGTGTATGAGAAATGAAGCCCAATGTATTTTAGAACAACTCAGGAAAAGTAAAGCTCTGATGGTCCAAAAGAGGAACCAACTGAAAGAAATGTATCGGGAGCTGATGACAATGTCTCAGCAGTCATATATGGTACTGCTCCAGGTGAGCATGGAGGAGTTCATGAAAGGGCTTTGTTATCTGAGGCCCACACTCTGGCTCTTATACCTAAGATAGCTGTCTACATTCCCTGCAATTATTGTCAGTGGATTTCCTTTTTAGGGATAACCTGGAGACACTAGTTTTTGCCATGATCTTAAAAGAACAAGCTTTTGACAGTGTGTCAGTAGATTCCCTATTAAATATCACATCTTTTTTTTTGTTTTTGTAGCTTGCTTCTTTGAAATCCCATTTTCAGTTATTCCTGTTACCAAACATTCCAGTGAGCTTCTACTTGAATATTTCACCTCTATTTATACACAGTTTACCTAATTTCTTCTTTTTAAAGCTGTGTTTTTGAGGGTACTTTGGGAAATAGTGGTTTTGATATATGGTCTTCTTTTTGTGGTACTAGCTGGCTTGAAACTCACAGTTATCATAAGTCCTTAAAACTCTAAATTCTGGAATTATAGCTATGAGGTACCAGTCAGGGGTGAAGTCACAGTTTTGAAGTATTCTCCATAAAAAGTATTCCTATGCTTTGTAGGCAGGCTCAAGGAAAGTCCCCTTTGCAAAGCAAAGTACAATCACTATGCATTTTCTTCTTCAGTGTTACTTTCACAGTGTGAGTTCATCAAGATTTCTCCTCTGCTAATCTTAGTTGGCTTTATTCTGAGACATGAAAATATATTTGCAGGGTGGATCAGTTTGATGATGACTGACATTTATCTGAACTTTATAATCAAACATTGTATGCCATGTCTTCAGAAATCTTAACTATTCTTGTTGTCTTTGCAGGATTTAGAAGACATCTTCAAAAGGCAAGTATAGTCATCATTGCAAGCCAGGATCCTTGAAGTGTGCTATAAAATTGACGAAGCTGCCTTAGCAAACTAAAAATATACTTTAGATAGGAATACTCAATTGCTTGTGTATGATGGTTGAGATTGGTTTCATGTACATGACATTTGTTCTTCTTTACCAGAAAGTGCCTTTACTTACTACATAATAGTGAAGCAGTGTATACAAGAGGGCTTGGTGATAAAATATCTACTTTTGAAATCATAAACCTTGAAGTACATCACCCTTTTTTTCTAGTAGTAGAAGAAATGGCAGAATGCATGGAAAACCAAATGGGAAGCCCGAAGGCTTCAAAAAGAACATCTGGGGGAAACAGCCCTGTCTTCTGTTCGTGGGGTCACTATGATATCAGAAAATGCTTGTGTGAAAGATGTTCAGACAAGTGTTTATTTGTACTAATTAGATTTGTTCTCTTTATGTGTGTGCATGCATGCATGTGTGCCATTGTACATGTGTGGAGGTCAGAGGATGACTTTCAGAAGTCAGTCCTTTCCTTCCACCACAGGTTCCTGGGATTGAACTCAAGTTGCCAGGCTTGTGTGGGAAGGGATTTAACTCCTGAGTCATTGTCTGAACTTGGAGTGAGCATTTCTCCTCATCAGTGTGATGGTGTCTTTAGCACCAGGCAGATCAAAGTCTTCCTCTCCTTGCAGAAGTGAGTCAGTGCAGCTGTGCATGTCCCAGGTGATGAAACCAGAGCTCAGTGTCCTGCCCATCACTGGACTGATTGAGAGGTGCAAGTGCTTCCTAGGTAAGTATCAGCACTACTGAAATGACCAAAGTTGCCCTTCAACAATGACATAAGTGTTGTGTATATGAATTTGTAACTCCTCTGAAGGTTATGTCATTGTAAGTCACATTTCTAATAGTGTTTATTCATGTGGTCACTTAACAAACAACAAGCATAAATGAACATGAATATAATGTTGTATGTGATCCAGGATGAAAATATAGTAACACCTGTTCCTTGAGACATAAGAAATGATAATTAATTCAGGACCATCTAAATCATTCTAAGTGTTGGAGTTATTTGATTGTTTTCCCTTAATCATTTTAGCAGTTGAATTTTTTAAAAGTATGTTACACTTCTTAGTTTAAAAATATATAAAATATAGTGGTGTACACTTGTAATCCCAACATTAAAATGTGGAGCCATGAGGATTGCCTATGAGTCTGAGGCTAGCCTGTTTGAAATAGGGAGTTCCAAGCCAGTCAAAAATATATACCAAGGCTCTCTATCAAAAAAGAATTTAGTAAACATAAAATAACTATATACACCAAGGCATATATCATGAGCAATAAAAATAAAACAAATAGATAGGTCAAGAGGCAGTGTCTTAATTCCCCTGTTAGATCTAAATGTGAATTGTGACTTCATATGGAAAGAGTATCAGAGGAGGGAGGGGTTAAACCAGACAATTACAACCAGGGAACCACTTCTAATGCACATTTATTCTTTACTTGAGTATAAACATGAGTGCTTACATGCAAATAAAAATACCATCATCATTGCTTCTATTTTAGAAATAACTATTAATGGAAACAGGTAAGGACAGTCTTTGCTCCAGACCTAGCTGCAAAGTACACATCTTCCATTTGCCAGGTGTAATGAAAAGCCACCTCTACAGCATCAGCAAATTTTTATCAGGATCCCATTCAGTTTCTTGTGGAATTTCTTGACTTTGAAGTATTTGAGCTACATTTAACCTGCTACCCTTAGCCTTCTCTTTTATAATTCAGGCAATCTCCAGGTACCTCTCTCACCTAAGAATTGTAAACAGTCTTTTCAACTAAATAGTTGTCTTTTGCCTCTTCCTACAGTGAACATATTCTTTGGAAATGCAATCTTACTCCATGACAAGATGAACCTATTTGATGTCATGAAAAGATTCACCTTTAGCTCTCACCATCAGGAGACATCTGTAGGATCAGCTGGACACTATTTTGCTTCCTGTGGATCACAGAGCTTCTTCTCTAGGAAATATTACTGGGAGATGGATTTAATGGACTCTCCTGACTGGGCTGTAGGAGTCTGTGAGGATGAGTATTTAACAAATAGAAGGCAGCAGACTGAACCTGAGGGTGTGTTTCTCCATGTGTGTGTGAAACAGGGCAATCAGTACAGTCTCCTCACCACCTGCCCAGTAGTTCACCACTATATAGAGAAGCCAGTGGGCCGGGTTGGTGTGCTCCTTGATTGTGAGGGTGGATGTGTGAGTTTCCTGGATGTAGCCAAGAGTTCCCTCATGTTCAGTTACCCTCTGGGTGCCTTCAATTACCCTGTCAGGCCTTTCTTCTCCTTTGGTGGCACATTTTGATAGAAAGCTGTAATCCAGTACTTCAGTGCTGTTTAAGTATTTCCTAATATAATGTTATTTTTTGCCATTAAATATTAAAATACCATTAAATATAAAACATGGTTAACTGTGTTTTCTTTTCTTTGTGGCCCCCAGAGTCTACCCAGAACACCTTTTAAAGCAGGTTTCTCTAGTTTCATTTTTTGTTTCTTAGTTTTTGCATACATGTCAGAAGTACTAATTAGGAATGAAGCTCAAGTTCAGAACTAAAGCCCTTTTTAAATATGCTCAGGAACCCAGTTGGATTTAGAATCATAAAAATATTATTTAGATGTAGGATGCTATCTTAATGCTTCCTAGCACTGATGTGTATTGTGCTGGCTAATTTTATTTTAAATTGACACAAGATAGAGTTTATGTGGGGGAGGGATAGTTGGGTGTGGATGGGTTGGTGTGTGTGTATGTAGACTTGCCTGCCCGGGAACTAGCTCTGTAGACCAGGCTGTCCTCAAACTCACTAAATATCACGACACATCTTCACTTTTAAATGTTCATTGCAATGACTCATTGGTCTGGTTCAAGTTATCTGGCTTTCTGATTCATCAATATTAGGTCCTCAATGGGACTCCTTTCAGTTATGCTATTGTTGCCCTATGTTATAAAAATCCTGCAGCTTTAAATCAGCAGGATTGGCCAGCCTCTTCATATGTCCCAGTCCTTCACAGATGATACAGATATTGGGATGGGCCAACTCTGAAACCTGGAGCTGAGCCTGGGTGATAGCAGAGCTGGTTGGCCCATTGACTCTCCCTTATCACCACCACCAGGGTGAGCTCTCCAGCACTTCTCTTTATAGGACTCCCAGTGCTGCCATGGGCAGGTGGCAAGGTCAGCTTTCCTGATCTCATGCCCTAAAGCTGGGCAGCTCTACCACACCCATGACTCCAAAGCCAGCTCCACTGTGCTGCCCAGCAGAGGCACTGGGCCCACTCTCCCAAATGCTGCAGCCTGTGAGGTGCTGGGATAGCTCTCTTGCTCTCAAACCCTGGGACTGGCTCACCAATGCCTTCCCCATCAGGGAATACACAGCCCTACTGTGTTGCCCAGGAGAGGTACAGGCTTCACTCTTCCAAGTGCTTTAGCCAGTAGGGAGCAGGGCTAGCTCTTGCTGTTAGAGGTAGTTTTTGTGCACTGTGTGTTTAAAAACTGATTTCTGTACCCAGAGATCTGGTTTCAGTCCAGGCCTTAGCACTGTCATTTCTAGGAAACATCTCCTGCCTCAATGTTGTGTAAACATTGTTCTTACTAACCTTCTGATTAGTTAATAAAGGGCTGAACTGTCAATAGCAGGGAAGGAAAGGATAAGGAGGGACTTCTGATCTCAGTGATGGGGTCCTGGGTTGGGGGGAAGGCATCCTCAAAAGAGGGTTGGCATGAGGACACAGATGAGTAAGGAGGTGCAAGAGAAATACTTAGATGGCAGGTAATGAGCCACACAGCTGGAAAGTAGGCTGGTGTTAGAATAGGTCAGTATATTCTCAGCTATAGTCCCAGAAGGTTATAATAAAAAAATAAAAGTTTGCATGTCATTATTCAGGAGCTAGGGTAGGCATATCAACCACTTTGGAAATCAATCTGGCTCTTGTGCTGTCTCTTGAGTTTTTGATCTTAGCCACTGTGATGGGTGTAAGGTAAAATCTTAGGGTTGTTTTGATTTGCATTTCCCTGATGGCTAATGAGCTTGAGCATTTCTTTAAGTGTTTCTCTGCCACTCGATATTTCTCTGTAGAGAATTCTCTGTTTAGCTCTGTACCCCATTTTTTGATTGGATTACTTGATTTTTTGCTGTTTAACTTCTTTAGTTCTTTTTATATACTGGATTAGGCGGAGTTCAGGGAATCTTAGGAAAGAAGTGGGAAACAGTAAGATCTGGAGAGGACAGGAACTCCACAAGGAGAGCAACAGAACTAAAAAATCTGAACACAGGGCTCTTTCCTGAGACTGCTATTTCAACCAAGGACTATACATGGAGATAACCTAATACCCTTGCACAGATGTAGCCCACGGCAATTCAGTATCCAAGTGGGTTCCATTGTGATAGGAACAGGGACTATCTCTGACATGAACTGATTGGCCTGCTCTTTAATTACCTCCCCCTGATGTTGAAGCAGCATTACCAGGCTACCGAAGAGGACAAGGCAGTCACTCCTGATGAGACCTAATTGACTAGATCAGAAGGAAGGAAAAGAAGTCCTCCCCTATCAGTGGACTTGGGGATGGGCATGCATGCAGAGGGTGGAGGAATGGAGGGATTGGGACAGGAGGAGAGAGAGAATTGGGGCAGATACAAAGTGAGTAAAGTGTAATTAATAAAGAAAAATAAAATAAAATAAATTAAAAAAACATTTAATTCGAGTGTGTTGCAAACATAAAATAGCTTAAAAATAAAGAATAGGAGAAAGTCACTTTTTTCTTTTTTCTTTTTTTTCCTTTTATTTTTTTTTTCAGAAAAAAAACAATCCCTTGTTTTAGGATAATGAGACCCTGCTTTTTTTTTCTGTCTCAGATAATGAATGATTACATTTTATTAGATAAAATATGGATTCAAAGATTTCAAGGATCAACAAATCTGCCTACAGTGCATCTCTGTGCTCCGGCTTGACACCACTTATTTAGACTCACACAGATACATAACATTTTTAGGATGCTGGAATCCAGATCAGTGTACTGATCATACCCACGGCTTTATCATTAAACTAGAGCCTAAGTCCTAATTAGTAATTCTCACCAGCATGCAAAAACAAAAAAACAACAAACAAGAACCAGTGTGAAAGGAAGTGTTCTGGGTAGAATATATGAATCACAGATACTCAGCCGTTTTCTTTTACCCTTTATAGCATTATATTATTTAATGGCTACAAAACATTATAGTAGGAAATACTTAAGCAGCACTAAAGTAGTAGATTATAGCTTCCTACGCTCTTGTGTAGCCAGTGGAGAAGAAATGCCTGACAGAGTAAGGGCCAAAGATTGGCACAACTGAGACACACTCCATTGGAGAGAGCCAACCCCTGACATTATTGGTGATGGTCTGCTAGGCTTGTACACA
This sequence comes from Meriones unguiculatus, assembly GCF_030254825.1. Classification (NCBI taxonomy): domain Eukaryota; kingdom Metazoa; phylum Chordata; class Mammalia; order Rodentia; family Muridae; genus Meriones; species Meriones unguiculatus. Next base: position 61,089,094 of record NC_083354.1, read on the forward strand.
GGGGCCCATCATAACTGTCTTGGAAGAAGTTTTATCCAGCCACTGATAGAAGCAAATGGAGAGATACACAGCCAAACAATTGGCAAGACTCTAGAAGAGTCTTGTGGAAGAGTGGGAGGAAGAGTTGAGGGAGCTGAAGGGGTCAAGGACAGCACAGAAAGACATGCAAAGTCAATTAACCTTGGTCCATAGGGTCTCACAGAGACTGGACCACCAACCAAAGAGCATGCATGGGATGGGCATAGGCTCCCTATGCATATATAGCATATATGCACCTTGTTCTTCAGGTAGGTTCCCTAACAACTAGAATAGACACTGTCTCTGATTCTTTTGCCTGCCTTTGGATTCCTTTCACATAAATGGGGTGCCTTGTCTGGCCTCAGTGGGAGAGGATGCAGCTAGTCCTGCTGTGACTTGATGTACCAGGGTGGGATGGTGCCCATGATGGGCTTCCAACTCTCAGAGGATAATGGGATTTGGGAATGGATGAAGGTGGGACTGAGAGGAGAGACTGAGGGGGTTTCAATCAGGCCATAAAGTGAACAAAATAAATAAATAGGAAAACAATTTAAAATAGCCCCTTACCTATTTTTGGGTCAATATATTTTTTACTTTTTTTATTTAATACAATTCATTCACTTTGTATCCTGTCTATAGCCCCTTCTCTCCCCCCTCCCAGTCCCACTGTCTTTCCCTCATCTCCTCCCATGCCTCTCCCCAAGTCCAGGTGGATCAGCTGGACACCAAGAGGACCTCTTCCCCATCCACCTGACCCTAGTATATCAGGTCTCATCAGGACTGGCTGTATTTGTCTTCTGCTGAGGTCTGGTAAAGCTGTCCCCACCTCAGGGGAAAGTGATCAAAGAACTAGCCACTGAGTTCATATCAGAGACAGCCCTTATTCCCCTTACTATGGTACCCACTTGGAGACTAACCTGGCATGGGCTATATTAGAGCAGGGGTTCTAGGATATCTCCATGCATGTTACTTGGTTGGAGTATCAGTCTCAGAAAAGAACCCCTGGGCACAGAATTTTTGGTTCTGTTGATGACCTTGTGGACTCCTGTCCCCTCCAGGTCATTCTATCTCCTTCTTCTTTCCTAAGATTACCTGCACTCTCTCCAAAGTTTGGCTATGGGTCTCAGCATCTGCTTCAATACCCTACTGGGTAGAGTCTTTCAGAGGCCCTCTCTGGTAGGCTACTGTCTGGTTCCTTCGAAAAAACTTTTTTTAAAGGAACGAATGAAGGAAGAAAGGAAAACAGGAAGGAGAAAAGAAAGGAGAGCATAGCTTTAGTCCCAGCATTGGGAGGCAGAAACAGGAAGATCTCTGTGAATTCCAGGCCAACTTTGTCTACAGAGTGAGTTCCAGGAAAGTCAGAGCTACATAAAGAAACCCTGTCTTAGCCAAACAATATGACAAACTAGGGGAGACTTGTGGAAAAGTGAGAGGAAGGATTGAGGGAGATAGTGCAGTCAAGCAAACCACAAGACCTGTAGAATAAAGTAACCTGGGCTCATTGGGGCTTACAAAGATTGAACCACCAACCAGAGGGCATTAATGGGATGGACCATGTAGCAGATGTTCAGCTTAGTCACCATATGGGTCCCCCAACAAGGTGAGTAGGATTTGTCTCTGACTCTGTTGCCTGCATCTGGATCCCTTTCTCCTAGCTGGGCTACCTTGTAAGGCCTCAGTGGGGGAGGATGTGCTTAGTCCTACTGTGACCTGAGGTGCCAGGGTGGGTTGGTACCCATGGGGTGTATACTCTTCTCTGAGAAGGAAAAAGGTGGGGGCTTAATGAAGAGATTGGGAAGAAAGGAGGAAGAAGGCTTAGATAAGGCTGTCAAGTGGTTAAATAAATAAATAGGTAAATGGAAGAAAAAATGAAACCCTGTTTTAAAAACAGGTGAGGAAAAAATAGTCAACCATCTTTTATATTTAATAGAATTTTAATATTTCATAGCAATAGAAGGAATAAATTTACAGAAGGAAACCCTTAAACAGCACTAAAGTACTGGATTACAGCTTCCTATGGTCATGTGTGGCCAGATGAGAAGAAAAGCCTGACAGGGTAATTGAAGGTGCCAGGAGAGTAACTGTATATGAACGAAGTCTTGGCGACTTTCAGGAAACTTGCACATCTACCCTCACAACCAAGGAGCACACCAACCTGGCCCACTGGCTTCTCTACACAGTGATGGGTTTATTCTCACTTGGTGAGGAGACTGTACTGATTACTCTGCTTCACACACACAAGAGGAAATGCACCCTCAGGTTCAGTCTGCTGGTTTCTCTTCCTCAACCAGGCATCCTGACACACCCCTACAGCCCAGTCCCAAGAATCCTTCAAATCTAGTTCCCAGGAATACTTTCCAAAGGTGAAGCTCCATGATCCCCAGGCAGCAAAATAGTGCCCCGCATATTCCACTATTATTTCATAAGTAAAGGCACTTTCTGATAAAGAAGAACAGATATCATATACATGAAACCAATCTCAAGCATCATACACAAGCAATTGATTATTCCTGTCTAAAGTATATTTTTAGATTGCTAAGGCAGATTGGTCAGTTTTATAGCATACTTTAAGGATCCTGGCTTGCACTGATGACTATACTCACCTTCTGAACATGTCTTCCAAATCCTGCAAAGACAACAAGAATAGTTTAGATTTCTGAAGAAATGACATACAATGTTTGTATATGAAGTTCATACAAATGTTAGTCATCATCACACTTATTGACCTTTCAAATTTATTTTGATGTCTTAAGATAATACCAACCAAGCAAATGAGCAGAAGAGAATTCTTGATGAAATCAGACTATGAGGGCAATAATTAAGAAGAACATGCATACATAGTGAAGGTACATTGCTTTACAACCTACAGCTGTTTACAAATGTGACATTCTTTGAGCCTGTCCACAATGCACAGGCATGCTTTTACTAAGACTACTTTAAAAGTATGACCTCACCCCTGCCTGACACCTCATGCCTAAAATTCCAGAATTTGGGGTTTTAAGACCTCAGGATTACTGTGAGTTTCAGGCCATCATTCACCACCAAAAAAGTTCATACTTCGAAGCTTCATCTTCCAAAGAACACACAAAATTACATTTTGTAAAGAGAAGAAAATAACTATAAATTTCATTAAAACTGTACATAATTTTAAAGTAGAGACAAAAAGGATGAATATGTAGTAACAGGAATAACTCGGTTTGGGATTTCAAGGAAGCAAGCTACAAAAGCAAAAAAATAAGGAGATGTTCAATGGGGAATCCACTGACACAGGGTCAAAAGCTTGCTCTTTTAAGGTTATTGCAGAACATAGTGTCTCCAGATTATCCCTAAAATCCACTAACAATAGTGCAGGGAATGTAGACAGCTATCTTAGATGTAATAGTCACAGTGTGGGCCTCAGATAAAGAAGCTCTTTCATGCACTCCTCCATGCTCCCCTGGAGCAGCACCACATATGGCTGCTGGGACACTGTCATCAGCTCCCGATACATTTCTATTAGTTGATCCCACTTTTAAACCATCAGGTCTTCACTTTTCCAGAGTTTCTCTAAAATAGTTTGACCTTCATTTTCCATACACTGTACATGCTGCTCTTCTTCTGCATTGAAAACTGTATGGAATTTCCAAGATTCAAACTGGATGGCAGAATTTTGAATACAGTGGAGAAAGGAAAAGGAGGCAAAACTATTGAAAAAAGATTAGTACATCTAAGCAACTTTAAATGGGATTGACTTCCTGTAAGCATAATGAATACAAAGAAGTTTCTGTTAAATCAAATGTCATGACTAAGGTAGTGAAGGCAACTTTCAGTAACAACTGTAACCCCACTAAACAACAAGCTACATTCTCAGGGAGGAAATATTGTACATGCCTTGAAAGAAGGAAAACATTTACTAGCAAATTAGGCCTTAGACATTTTTTTAAGTTTTATTAATTATACTTTATTCACTTTGTATCCCTCCATAAGCCCCACCTCCTCCCCTCCTAATCCCACCTTCCCTATCCCTTCTTCAAGCATGCCCTTCCCTGAGTCCACTGATAGGGGAGGTCCCTCTCTCCTTCCTTCTGATCTTAGTCTATCAGATCTCATCAGGAGTGGCTGAGTGGCTGCATTATCATCTTCTGTGTCCAGGTAAGGCTACTCCCCCCTCAGGGGTAGGTGATCAAAAAGCATGCCAATCAGTTTATGTAAGAGGTAGTCCCTCTTCCCATTACTATGGAACCCACTTGGACACTGAACTGCCATGGGCTACATCTGTGAAGGGTTTCTAGGTTATCTCCATGCATGGTACTTGGTTAGAGTATGAGTCTCAGGAAAGACCCCTGTGTTCAAATTTTCTGGTTCTGTTGCTCTCTTTGTGGAACTCCTATACTCTCCAGATCTTACTATTATTTCCCACATCTTTCATAAGATTCCATGCACTCTTCCCAAAAGTTGGCCATAAGTCTCAGCATCTGCTTTGATAGTCTACAGGGAAAAGCCTTTCCATGGTCCTCTGTGGCAGGTTCCTAACTTATTTCCTGTTTTCTTCTTCTTCTGATGCCCATCCTCTTTGCCTTTCAGGATGCAGACTGATCACTTTAGTTAGAGTCCTCCCTCTTGTTTAGTTTCTTTACAAGTACAGATTTTAGTAGGTTTATCCTATATTATATATCTATATGAGTGAGTATATACTGTGTGTGTCTTTCTGCTTCTGGGACAGCTCACTCAGGATGATCTTTTCCAGATCCCACCATTTACCTGCAAATTTCATGATTTCCTCATTTTTCATTGCTGAGTAATATTCCATTGTGTAGATATAGCACAATTTCTGAATCCTCTCTTCAGTTGAGGGGTGTCTGGGTTGTTTCCAGCTTCTGGCTATTACAAATAAAGCTGCTACAAACATGGTTGAGCAAATGTCTTTATTGTGTACTTTTCCCTCTTTTGGATATATGCCTAGGAGTGGTATGGCTGGATCTTGAGGAAGTGCTATTCCTAGTTTAGACCTTAGAGTTTATCAGAGGACACATAAAGAAAGAAAGCTCATGTGTGCATTCAGTGTGAGAAACACTTTAGCACTAAATCTTCCCTTACTATTCATCAGAGAATTCACACAAGAGAAAAGCCTTTTAGATGCAGTGAATGTGATAAAACCTTCAGGCAAAAGTCAGCCCTCATTGTACATGAGAGGACTCATACTGGGAAGAATCCCTTTGAATGTTGTGAGTGCGGTAAAGCCTTCCAATATAAGTGGTACCTCAAAATGCACCAGAGAACTCACACTGGTGAGAAACAGTATGAATGTAAAGACTGTGGAAGAGCCTTTCTGAAGAGGTCATACCTCAGAATGCATCAGGGAGCTCACAAGAGTGATAAACATTATGAATGTGAAAAATGTGGAAAAACTTTCCATGATAGGTCATACTTCAACATGCACCATAGAACACACACTGGTGAGAAGCCCTATGCATGCAATGAGTGTGGAAAAGCCTTTTACCAAAAGTCAGACCTCAGGAGGCATCAGAGGATCCACAACAGTGAGAAATTACCTGAATGTAAAGAGTGTGAAAAAAGCCTTTCAAAATAAGTCATACCTCACAACTCATCAATGAATGTAAAGAGTGTGGAAAAGCATTTCAAAACAAGTCGTATCTCAACAAGCATCAGATAAGTCATGTAGGTGAGAAGTCCTATGAATGCAATAAATGTGGGAAAACCTTTCAGTGGAAGTTAGTCCTCAATGAGCATCATAGAATTCACACAGGTGAAAAGCCCTATGAATGCATTCAGTGTGGGAAAACATTTGGCTATAAATCATCCCTTATTGTACATGAGTTGATTCATTCTGGGAAGAAACCCTATGAACGTCTCTGTATGTAGAAAAACCTTTTCACAGAAATCAGACCTAAGTAGGCATCAAAAAACTCACAGTCATGGGGAGCTATGATGATAATGGGTACAGAAAGATATTTGCCTGACATTTAAGCCTCAGAATAAACCATGTACTCCAAGAATCCACTTAAGGATGAGTAGTATAGGTTTTCTTTCTATAAAACAAATCTCAGTTTACAGGAGAGAACACACCCGGGGTGAGAAAGTTTAGGAATTATTGAATGAATATAAAGGAAGTTTCACCAGAACTTGCACTTAAGCAGTTGTAAGGAAAGTCACACAGAAGAGAATTTTTATAAATGTAATACATGTGGAAAAATGTTTTACTAGAGATCAAAACTCAGTGTGCATCTAAGTATTTATGTAGGAGAAACATGAATCTCAAGAATATAAGAGTTGTAACCATGTGTTTTCTTTGATATAGCTGAGATAACTCATATTGAAGAGAATATCAATGCCATGAATGTGGAAAATACTTCTATAACATAATTTAGAAACAAATTGTGAATATAATTAATGTTGGAGATCATTTTGACCTCATTCATGCCTTAATATTCATGAGAAAGTCGACATGGGAAAAACCTCTTTAAGAAATATAATCATTAGAAAACTGCCTGGAAGTCACACCTTGTTAAATATGAGATCATCCTGTGAGGAGAATCTCTGTGAATGGGGTCGTTGTGGCAACATTCTGCTAGCAGTTTCCCCAAGCATGCATCAGAGAACTCACTTGAGAAAAGAAAGCTTCTAATGTTGAAAACCTATTAACTACCTATCACACCTCAGCAGCGATCAGACAGCACAGTCTAAGGGAAGTCTTACAGTGTGGAAGAACATCGTTAGAAATCAGCCTCCACTTGTTGCCATCACAAGTTAAGTGAGCTACTCTTAGGTCATGAACCCTAGTGCTTTTAGACTTGGCAATCTGAAGAATAGCAGGCAGTTTTTTCCAGTTTCTGTGTCATGTCAGAGTGAGGTGCATGTTACCCCAAGGATATCTTTGCAAAAGTTGTTGAGAGATATTTTCTGGGATTTAAGATTTGTTTGAAGAAAACATCTTTCTCCTTTATTTCTCTTTTATATGTCTGGTACATTAGTGAGAAATAAATGTCTGTAATGTTTAGTCTTCTCGACTGTGATTTCTTCTCATTATATTGCTAACAGTTCATTATTGGCAAGTCACTTTATGAATATAGGGAATCTTTCTGAGAGATGTTAAGTAGCCTTTTATACTCCATACAGTACCTTCATACAGAAGAGAAGCCTGCCTTTTCATTTTCCATTTCCAGGTTAATTCTAGAAGAATCAAGTGTGGAAAAACCCACAATGAATCTTTTTTGTGAATGCATTTTATCATGCAGGTATAGCTCATTGCAGAAAAAAGTAGATAATTGTTAATTTTTTTTTAAATAATGTATCAGATTCCTTGGAATTGGTGGTACAGATAGTTGTGAGCTACCATGTGGGTGCTGGGAATTGAACCCGGTCCTTTGGAAGAGCAGACAATGCTCTTAACCATAGAACCATCTCTCCAGGCCCATCAGATATTTTCATAGTAATTCCAGTTTTATATAAAATTGTAATAAACAGAGATGTACCAATTCATGTATTATGCATATGGACACAGGTAATATTAAACATAACTTTAACAACAAATATTTGAGTCTTCACCAGACATGAAGCCTGAGTAGTGATACAGTCTGTGCTGGTATATTTGACTAAGCTTGGAGACATTCTTGTTTACTTAACTGGATGTTGGTAGCTGCTGAGTGTCAGCTCCTGGGTAGTAGTCAGCTCCAGGGATCTGATACATTGCTATTGAAGCAGTGACCAGTCCCCCTCTCCCCCCAGTACCTGGATTAATGAATAGGTGTTTCATGTTAGAGATTTCTCAAAATTGGATCCCTTAATGGTGATGAGACAATACATGCAGCAAATATGATAAATGCTGTGAGAAATTAGTGTGCTCTGCCATTTTCAGTTGCTGTAATAAAACACTTGATGTTTAGAACTTTTATCAAGAAATTAAATTTATTTTGATGACAGCCTTTTAGGTTAAAAATGCAAGAGCAGGTAGTTTCATCATTTTAGCATCTACTGTAGATGTACTTGGTTGTTTTATAATATATTGGAGAGTCACAAAGGGATCAAGCTAAGTAAAGAGAGAAAACAAATGTGCTTTGGCATTGCACTAAAAACAATGCAAACTGATGGGACTAACTATGAGATTATCACAATCTCTTTTGTGGCATTTCCCCTTGATCCAGTCACTATGTCCTCCCCTCATCACAATATAGTTAGTAGAGATTCACTCACCTTTCAGCATTACTGCACCATGGGCCAAGTTGTACTCAGCACGTCAGCACGCCAACCTTTGAAAGGAATTTCACATTCATACCATTGCCAACTCATATCATTTTGAGTATGAAACATAGAATTATACCATGCTTGTTTTTTTACTAACGTATATAAAATTTTGATTTACCTAAGCATTTTTGTTGTTATTTTGAGCCAGGGTCTCTTTATTATGTAGCTCTTTCTGCCCTGGATCTTGCTATGCAGACCAACCTGACCTTGAAACTTTGAATGTTGACCATGCTAACCTTGAACTCACATATCTGCTTTTCTCCTTTTCCCAAGTCTAGGATTAAAGGTATGTGTCCCGACCCGAGGGACTTCAAGGGGTTCCTAAAGAGAGGGGTGGAAGGAATGAGGTAGAGAACAAGAGACGCAAGGAATGAAGGCTAAGTCTGTTTGTCTGATCAAAGCCTCGTTTATTAGAAATGTTTACCCAACTTATATAGGGAGAAGGCAAGAAAAGAGGGAAGGTTAAATTACCGCTGCAGGAGATAGGAAGAGTGCTTTCACAGCTTAAATATTGCACCTGAAGATACTGTGAGGATGTTTTCTTAAGATATCTCACGGATGCTCTACAACTAAGAGACAGATGTCCTCACAAATCTATCACCCATGATTTAGGGTCCTAGGTAACTCTTTCACTAAATAGCTTTAGGTCTCCACTAAATGACCTTTGCTCACTATTTGGCTTTGGCTTCAGTAAATAGCTTTGTCTCCACTAAATAGCCTTGGCTTATTATTTGACTTTAGCTTCAGTAAATAGCTTTGGCTCCCGGCAGGTATGTGTCACCATTCCTAGCCAGTTTTTATTTTTATTACCCAATCATAAGTAAAGTAAAACACTTCCCCCCCCCAATGTCTTCAGTGTTTGCAGCGATACCCAGTAATCTAAAGAAAGTGTTTTTTGTAGAAATATACATTCATAGTACAGTACTTTGAATGGATTAACCCTGAATTACCACAAATATCTATGATCAATGGCAATATTTTATTCCATTTAGTTCACTCAGCAAAAAGAAGGACCAGACCCTTGTCTTTGAGATAGTGTTTCTTAGCAACCAACACAGACTTCTTCTGTGTAGCTCCTGACCTCCAGCCAAAAGTCCGCAGCCCCTAATCTTCAAGGATGAGCTAACCACCTCCACCTTCAATTGCAGCTGCATCCACACTTGGCAGGACTGGCCAAGCTTGAGCACCTAAGACTACCCAATTATCTTACTTTATAGCTTCCTCATCCAATCCTAAATTGCCAAAACTGCAACTTCAAATTTCCCGTAATTTTTCTTTTAAAAACCTAAAGCCTTTGTCTCCAGGTGCCACAGTTTGCTGACTGGCAGGGGTGGCCCCATTGCGCAATGGTTAAATTAAATGTCTTCCTTTTACATTGAGTCGTGGTCTGTGGGGGTTTCTGGGAAGGGCGTGATCTTGAACTCCTGAGCTGTGAGACCCCAGGTCTTACAAATGCAGGTTCTGGAAGAAGAATTTCCCATGTGTTGAAATTGGTAGCTGCCTAGGTGTACGTATGCATGCCAAAGGATATAGAACTAGTTACTCTCTGTAACTGACTCTCTAGTTATGGAGTCCTAGATACATGTCCACTAACAACTACTCAATAAGTTAAACTTTAAAGAAAGAAGAAAGTATATTTTCTTTATTTTATGTGTGAGTATTTTCCCTAAATGTATGTATGTATGTAAGTGTGTGAAGAGTTTAAGTTAGCCTGGGTTACTCCATTTTGAAATAAGGAGGCATTTTGACTGGGAGCTGAACTCATGTACTAGGAAATATCACAGAATGTGCACCTGCCAGAAAACAAAGTTAGTTCTCCAAGCAATGGCCTCCAGGAAATATCACAGAATAAATGTTTAGTAAAAAATAGATACAATCTCCCTGGCAATTGTGATTATGTAAACAGTCACCTGTCTCTTATGGCTTTTACCCAATTCTGTAACATCAAGGTGTGAAACACCCTGCTTTCTCTCATGGAAACATGTACCCACCTCCCCTGCTTGCTGTCATGGAAACCCCCTGCTTACAGTTTTTCCCTTTAAAAGGCCTGCTCGCTCAGGACTCAGGGTCTAACTTCTCTACTGCTGTGTCAGTGAGACTTGGGTCTCAAGTTTGATCGCTTTCATGATAAAGCTCCCTTGCTCTTGCATCGAGTCATCTCCTGGTGGTCTCTGAGGGTCCCGTGATCCTGGTATTACATGTGCATACATACATACTTGTATGTATATATACCACATACAAGTCTGGTACCCGAGGAGGTCAGAAGAAGTCCTAGTAGGAACACTATATTTTATTCAGTTTCTCCTGTATTTTAAAATATAATGGAGAGAAAATGTAGGATGATAATTTAAAAACCTGTAGGAGGATAATTTTAAAAGTCAAACTACACATTCAGGGAGGGAAGGCAGGTGGATCTCTGGGAGTTGGAAGCCGGCCTGGTCTATAAAATGAGTCCAGGACAGCCAAGGCTACACAGAGAAACCCTGCCTCAGAAAACAAAAACCAAACCAAACCAAAAACCAAAAAACAACAACAAAAATCCCAAACCCCCAAAACAAATCAAAACAAAACAAAACACAACAAAACAAAACACAACAAAACAAAAAACAAAACGAAAGAAAGCTTGAGCTACAATTTGGCACAGACAAGTGTTCCCTGGGTTAAAGCTCTGTCTGCTTCTTCTCCTGCTTTGGATGGCTGTACAAAGGACTAAATTAAAGCCTGTTTGAAAATCTGCCCAGATAGCCACATTTTAAAAACTGCTACTGTGTTTCAGCAATATATAACACAGAGGGGTTTTAACAGGAAATAGAAATAGAGTTGAGAGATTCTAGCCAGGGAAACAGTAGGCTAACTGCTGATCTTCACTTCTCCCTCCTCTCCTCCAAATCCAGTCCCCTAGTTTCAGCCTCACCTCTGTATCAGACCACCTGCTGAGGCCTCCTCTTTCTCTCTGCCCTTACCTCTAGGGATCACTCAGATCTTCTGCTCTAACTTTCCTTCCCCCCACTTACCACATTATTTCAATCTCCAAACAGCAGCATGCATTCCTTAGGAACCCTTCAGCCAACTCTACCAGAAAAGCAAATAGGCTAACGAAGCAAGGAGGCTAACTGTGGATCTTCAATCTCCCTTCTCTCCCCCAAATCCAGTCCACCAATCTCATCCTCGGCTCTGTGGCATACTACTTGTGGCCTCTCTCCATTCTTTGCTCCATTTCCCAGGAGACAGGCTAGAACCTGGTGGAACAACCTGCTTTCCTCCCCCTTGTGGATCCCCTGAGTCCTCCCCACATCACCACTACTACTTCTCAGCTCCCAATACTTAGAAATACATTTTACATAGAACCCCCAGTGATCACAGCTAGCCAAATCCCAGAACTCCCTAACAAACAACACAAAGTCACCATACCCTCCTATCAGAGCAACAGAAAACAAGGAACAAAACACCCAACAAGGACTAGATATTAGCACCTAGAATTAGAACATTCCCAAACCTAGATGCCTAGATATCAGCATAAAATAAAAATCACAACCAACACCAGTATGACAATGTCTACCCTAGAGCCCAGCAACCCTATCACAGTAAGCCCTGAGAACTGCAACATACCTGAAGCACAGGACAAAGATCTTAAAATAGCTTTATGAATATTGTAGAGGCCCTTTAAGAGGAATTAATAAATGTTAGAGAAATCAATGAAAATATAGAGAAAACAGTGAAAGGAAATGAATAAAACAGTTCAAGATCTGAAAGTGGAAATAGAATCAATAGAGATGACTCAAATGGAGAGAAAACTGGAAATGAAAAATTTAGCAACCCTGATAATTTCAGAGGCAAACCGCATGAACAGAATATAAGAGATGGAAGAGAGAATTTCAGGCATTGAAGAAACTATAGAAAAAAAGATAATCCTTGGCCAAAAAACAAACAACCAAATTTCAACAACAACAACAAAAACAGAGACATAAATAAAAAATTTATATATGTGTGTGTGTGTGTGTGTGTGTGTGTGTGTGTTTTGAGACCAAGTTTCTCTGTGTAGCGCTGGCTGTCCTGAAACTTGCCCTGTAGATGAGATTGTCCTTGAACTCACAGAAATCTGCCTGCCTCTGCTCCCTGAGTGCTTGGACTAAAGGCGTGTGAAACCACTGCCAAGCTATGAAAAGAGCAAATTTAAGAATACTAGCAATAGAGAAAGGAGAAGAAACCCAGGTTAAATGCTCAAAGGCATAGAAAATATTTTCAACAAATTCATACAGGGAAATTTGCCTAACTTAAGAAGGAGGTGCGTATCAAGTACAAGTACAGGTACTTGTATACAAGTATCAGCTATAAGAAGCATACAGAACACCAAATAGACTGGATCAGATAAGAAATTCTCAATGACAAGTTATACTCAAAACACTAAATATACAGGGCAAATAAAATCAGAAGCTTCAAGAGAAAAATAAAGATCAAGTAACATATAAAAAGCTAGACTGTTATGCCAGGTTCACGGGACCCTCAGAGACCACCAGGAGACAACTCGATGCAATTGCAAGAGAGCTTTATTACAAGAGCGATAGAACTCGGGACCCAAGTCTCACTGGCACAGCAGTAGAGAAGTGGGACCCCGAGCTCTGAGTGAACCGGATTTTTAAAGGGAATGTCTGTGGACCGGGGGTTTCCATGGCAGCAAGCAGGGGGGCACAAGCCTTGGCGTTACAGAATTGGGTGAAGTTTAGCAGGGCGGGGTGACCTTTTCTGAGGCACATAATCACAATGGCTAAGGCATATAATCACAATGGCTATTTTTCTAAGGAACATCTGAAACATTGGGGAGAATTTTCCCACCCTATTCTCAACCAATTCTCATTGATTATTGCCAAGGAGTTTGTCTCTATTTTCTATGAAGCATTTATTCTATTATATTTCCTGGAGGCTGTTGCTAGGAGAGTTAACTTTGTTTTCTGCCAGGTGTACATTCTGTGATATTTACTGGTGCCTGAAATCAGTTCCCAGTCAAGATCTTTATTTCAAAATGGAGTTATATTCAGGCTATCTTAAGATCTTCAAGACCAAATGAATAATGACCGATATAGCAACAGAGACTCTGAAAGCCATAAGGGTCAGGACAAGTGTTCTACAAACTCTAAGAAACCACAGACGAGAGCCCAGATTACTACACTGAGAAAAACATTTTTTTTTTTCTTTTGAGACATAGTTTCTCTGTGGAGTCCTGACGGTCCTGGAACTCTGTTTGTAGACCAGACTGGCCTTGAACTCAGAGATTCACCTGCCTCTGCCTCCTGACTGCTGGAATTAAAGAGCTGTGCTCTCCCAAACTTCCAGTCAATTCTCCATTAAATTCATGACTTTATTATTGTAGCATTTAAATGGACTTGGCATATAAAAATGTGTATTTATGAAAACTACTGATTTGTATTAAAAAATAAAATAAAACTGCACAATATTGGCACAAAAACATTCACATTGATCAATGGAATCAGTCTGAGGACCCAGGTATATATCCACTTATGTATAGACAGCTGATTTTTGATAAAGATGCTAGAAATACAGACTGGAGTAAAGACAGCATCTTCAGCAAATTGTGCTGGCCAAACTCTATGGTTGCCTGTATAAGTGTGAAAATAGAGTCATATTTATCACCCTATACAAAACTCAACTCCAAATGCCTCAAAGACCTCAAATAGATACACTGAATATGATCAAGAGAAAGTGGGGAATAGCCTTGCACTCATAGGCACAGGAATGGAATTTCTGAGCAGAACACTGATAGGACAGGCAATAAAAACAATGAATAAGTGGAACTTCAAACACAGAAAACCTTCTGTTTGGCAAAGGACAGCCTGTTTGGAACAATGTGGCAGCCTACAGAGATTTTTTTTTTTTTTTTACCAACTACACATCCTATAAAGAGCTAATAGCTAATATCTAAAATGTTTAAGGAATTAAAAAAAAACTGGACATTATGCAAACGATTAACCCAGTCAAATGAAAACAGGTCTACAGAGAGAATTCTCAAAAGAGGAAACACATCAACCTCCACTTCAGGAAGCCTGCATCCCATACGCACTTTCTCTAAGCCTCAGCTCACCCAAGTGGAGGCTAAAGGAGCTCTGCACAAAACTTATCTCTCACACCAAAAGTTTGGATAAAAGAACCAAATGGGTCACTTTTTTTCTTTTTGCCCTAGAATTCTCAGAGGCAGATTCTAAATGGCTTCCACCCATAAATGGCTTCTAGGATTAAATCTTTCTAGGCTTTAGGTATGACTTTAGATGCAAAGAACACAGCCTAAGGGATGGGAGGGGCTGCATCTCCTGGTCTTCTATCTAGTAACTCATGTCACTATAGTGATTTTAATTCAATTACTAGGAAGAGGCTACATAGAAGCGGTAACATCAATGACAGTATATGGCTTGACTTCATCAGTAAGATTTATGTTGCCTCCAATTAGGAACAACTCTTCACCAGCCTGACAAATCCAGTTTCATCATCTGGATTTAACGGGTGAAATACATATAATTTTAAAGCCTTCCTCCTCATCATTTTACATACTCCTTGGATTAAAGCTTTTGTTTAATTTTATTTTTTAAAATTTATTCATTATATATTCTGATTGAAGCTCCCTCCCTCAGCTTCCCCCAGTCCCACCCTCTCTCTGTTTTCTCCCCTATTCCCTTCCCCTAGTTTGCTGAAAGGGGGAGTTCTACTTCACCATCTGCCCAAAGCTTATCAAGTCTCATCAGGACTGCCTGGATCCTCTTCCTCTGTGACTTTATAAGGCCACATTGCCAGGTGTAAGTGATCAAAGAGCAGGCAACCAAGTGCATGAGAGAGGCAGCCCCTGCTCCCCTTACTTGAGTACCCTCATGGAGACTGAGCTGCCAATCAGTTCCATGTACGTCCTCTCCATGCATAGTCCTTGATTAGTGCATCAGTCTCTGCAGCACACACTGGACTCAGAATTTTTTAGCTTTGTTGTTCTCCTTGTGGGGCTCCTATCCCTTACATGTCATATCCCCACCCCCCTCTTCTTCCATAAGACTCTGTGCTCTGCCCAAAGTTTGGCTGTGAGTCAGCATCTGCTCCGATCCCCATTTGGGTGGATTCTTTCAGAGGACCCTGTATAGTAGATTCCCATCCTGTTTCCTCTCTTCAAATGCTTTTGTTGTCTGTCATGTTTGCCATTCTGAATGAGACTTAAGCATCCTCCCTAGGGTCCTCCTTAGTGTTTAGTTTCTTTAGGTCTGTAGATTTTAGTATGGCTATCCTATATTATACAGTTAATATCTGCTTATAAGTGGATGTATATCATGCCTGTCTTTTTGTTTCTGAGTTACCTCACTCAGGACAATCTTTTATAGTTCCATCCATTTGCCTGCAAATTTCATGATTGTCTTGTTTTTAATAGCTGAATAGTATTCCATTGTGTAAATATGCCATAATTTCTGTATGCATTCCCCTGCTGAGGGCCATCTAGGTTGTTTCCAGATTCTGCCTATGACAAATAAATTTGCAATGAACTTGGATTACATCTTAACACACTCATTATGGTCCTTTGTGCTTTCTAAATATTAAACACAGCTCAACGTGGAAAACTGCCATGACATATAAGTAATCATAAATGCTCTTTTCCTGCCGGTCCTCCTGTGCTTCCTTGATCTCATACTTGCAGAGACATTAACTTATCCTTGATTTGGTTTACTGTCAAAGTAAACAAAACATTAGATTGCAAATCCAATTTTAAAAATCCTAGTGAAGCTTATTTACAAATAACATAGAGCCACACAGGCAGACACTCAAGGAATACCACAGCTGGACAGACTGCAAAAACCAACAGATTATGGGAATCCCAGCCCAACAGATACACCTAGATCCTAGCTCTTGCATCATTGGCTCCAGAAATATTGTGAAAGATGGTGAGGAAGATAGGAAGAGCCAGTATGCTAGGAACTCTGCTGTGAAAGTGCCACTTCTAGAAATGGCTGCATAAACAAGAACAGAACAATGGACATATTGATGTGGTAGTGAAAAATTGTATTAAAGTCTCATCCTTAGACAAAGAATTAGCCTCTATCAGCGATGAGCTCTCTAACTGATCACTCCTACAAAGTGGTCAGTCCTTGTCATGACTATTCTTGCTTGTCAACTTGACTGTATCTGGAGTTAACTAAAACTCATGAGGGTGGAATCTATCTTTTTTTTTTAATGTCTTTCTTTCTTTCTTTCTTTCTTTCTTTCTTTCTTTCTTTCTTTCTTTTCTTTCTTTTATTTTCTTTCCTGTTTTTAGACAAGGTTTTTCTATGTAGTCTTGGTTGTCCTTACTCACTTTGTAGACCAGGTTGGCCTTGAACTCACAGGGATCCACCTGCCTCTGCCTCCCTGAGTGCTAGGATTATATGCAAGTACCACCACACCTGCCCAGCTGGAATTTTTCTTTCAAGGGATTTTTCTTGATTGAATTATTTGAAGTACAAAGACCTACCCAAACCCAGGTCTTTCCAGGTGTGAGGATAAACATAAAACCCTAGCCAAGCCTTTTGTGGCTTTAAAGGATTTAAAGGCTTCTGTGATTTAAAGGATCTGTAAAAAGGGAAGAGAAGGGGAAAGTGATGCAATTTTATTTTAGCTAAAAACATGAAAAATACATATTCAGCATCCATGGGCAAAAGTACCTGCTTGAGTTGCGGAAGTTCTTAGCTATTGTACATCTACAGCATTAACACAGAATTCTCTGTCTGGTCAACATGAACTCTAGACAGCTGGGGAGCTAGAAAACCTTGAACTCCAATGTCACTCTACAGAATGAGATTTATGGAGTTTTTTTTTTTAGAAAATAAAGTTGAGTGAGTAGGGAATGAAGATGTCTGGAGAAAGTAGTCTTTGGTATTTTCTAGAATCAGAAGTTGATGACATCATCATCTGTTACATGATCAAAAACAAAATATAAGCACACTGAAATATTTAGGTACAGCAAAATATTGTAAAATTACTTTTTTTCAAAAGCAAAGTTATTACTGTACATTTTAGGCAGTCCTTGAACTAAAAAATCTTCCTGCTTCAATAGTACAGTTCATAGGACTCTGGGATTAAAGGTGTGAGCTTCCACCCAGCTTAACAGTAACTCAGGAAACCTTGTTGTGGGGATTTGTTTGTGTAGATTCAATCTATTGGAGCTCACCTATTGGAAGCATTACTGAAAGCTACCAGGGGAGGAAGTGGGCATGGTCTTCAGTGCCTCCATAAAAGGAGGTTCCAGGGCCTAACCAGGTTCATTCTTCTCCAGACTAGACAGAGTGTGTTTCCAAACCTTCTGGCTCCAGACCCTGCTAGATCTATCCTCTCCACACATTGAGGATCTGACTCCAGAGCTGAGCTAACATTACTATCAAACACTGCTGAGGCCAGAGAAAATTCATTGGGTGAGTGAACAATTTACAAGAGAAAAATCCTTGATGTTTTCTTATTTTCAGTTAATTATGGAACTAAAGTTTCTGCTTAGAAGAGATATTTTGCCATTTTACAAAAAAAATGACGCTGTCCCTATTTAGTTTTCTTTCTTGGTATTTAATGTGTGTTAAAGTTATGGATAATTTTACATTTATCATTCTCTACACTTTATTTGACCTGATGTGTTATACTGAGAGATAGTCACAAGATACTGTTAGACAATGTACAAAATTGATAAATATGGATGTATTCGCATTCTTGTACATGGAGACATCCAGTTAGACCAGCACAATTTGTTGAAACTCGGGTGTCTGTAGATGTGTAGTTTATTTCTGGGTCTTTGATTAGATTCCATTCATCAACTTGTCTGTTTTTATGCCAATACCATACGATTTTTATTACTATTGCTCTGTAGCACAGCTTGAGATGAGGGATGGTGATAGGTCCAGAAGTTCTTTTATTATACAGGATTATTTTAGATATCCTGTTTTTTTCTATATGAAGTTGAGAATTGTTTTTCAAGGTCTGTAAATAATTGTGTTGGGATTTTGATGTGAGTTGAATTGAATCTTAAGAGCTGCTTGATAGTCTACCATGTTGGAGGACTGACTTTTCCTGACAGAGTTTTGTATTGGGTTGGAAGGCTACATGCAATTAAAGAGAGCACCAAGCACACCATTCTGTTTATAATAGTACATTCAGGTTAAAGTCTGATGTAATTTTCAATTTCTGTGTTTGATTTTATTTATCTCTGTGTACTTCCAAAACATTATGGGGTGAGGTGTCTAATAGAGAATAAATTACCTTTTTGGAAAACATGACCATTAGAGAAGTTAAGGAAGGCACAATCTCTTTGCTAAACTAATCATTGGCATTGAGTGTTAGTCCTACATTTTTAGTTACTCTGGACCAACTCTAAAGCCATTTGACTCCATCTGTGTCAAATCCCAGAAACTTAAGTTATTTTTGCAAATTTGGCATTAATCAGGCTTGGAGAGATGGCTCAGAGGTTAAGACAACTGGCTGTTTTTCCAACAGTTCTGAGTTCAATTCCCAGCAACCACACGGTGGCTCACAACCATCTATAATGAGATCTGGTGCCCTCTTCTGGCATTCAGGCATACATGCAGGCAGAATACTGTATAAATAAACAAACAAAAAGTAAATAAATCTTTAAAAAAATAAACAATTGAAATTAATCCAATCAAGATGATTTCTTTGTGTAAAATGTAAAAGAGATGAAAAATGAGCATCTGGTGGTTCGATAGCTCAGTCTGAAATAGTCGTGTGAGCTTCATTTAGGCCTCAGGATTTCCTCCCAGAAATTCAAGGCAGGAGTTGTGTCTTTGGGAAGCAAACAGGACACCATGGAAAATTTTCCTAGTATTCAATTGATGTCATTTAGGATTGATATGGAAATGACTGCACAAGTCCATTACTGATTATTGGGTTAGATTTGTGTCAGGTGGGAAGATTCTCCATAAATTCTACTGAGATCATTGCAACATTTCATGGGTTGGGGTCCCAAACTGAAGAAAAAGGGAAGGAGGAGCAGAGCAGCATACATTCCTTCCTTCCTGCTCCCTTATATCAGATGCCATGAGAACAGGTGCTTTGAACTCTTGCCACCGTTTCTTTCACAGCAGGATGGCCAATACCCTGGAGTTATGAGCCAACATAAAGTATTATTCTTGTCAGTATCTTGTAGCAGAATTAAGAGAAATAAAGAATACTGTTTACAATGTATCAAACGGTGGATCAGTGTAAACTTAATGTCAGATATCAAGCAAAAGCATTTACTGGAGAAGGTGTGCAGTAGGTTGTATTTTATTGGATAGACAAGAAGGAGGTGTTTAACTAACATATGTCTGCTATGAAAGGCCAGCCTCTGGAGTTGAAGGACTTTGATCACTTTACAGCATGGAAGATGTCTTTGGCCTTGAACCAAGGTACCAATTTAAGCTGAAGCCTCTATAAGAAATGCAGATGGAAAGACATAGAAGATCATGAGCTCATTCTGTGTTTCCATCAGGAAAACTGTAACAGTAAAGGGCAGGACCCACAATCCTATGCTTAGTTTTTTTCATGGTTATACAAAAAATGAAGTCTCTTTTGCCATAGACAGAATTGAATCACAACTTTATCAGATTTTGTGCAGTCTCTTGTTTCTCTGGGGTCCAAGAATAGTAATTCTGCTTCTTTCCTCAGGAAAATGGAGTCAGACATCTCACAGGCCTTCCAGGAAGTGCTTACCTGCCCCATCTGCTTGGGCTGCCTTACAGACCCAGTTACCACAAGCTGTGGCCACAGCTTCTGTCGGGCCTGCCTCTGCTTTTCCTGGGAAGACCTGCAAGTTCCTGTCCACTGTCCCATGTGTAAGAATCCATCCCAGAAGAAGGACTTCAGAACCAACGTTGTTCTGAAGAAGCTGGTGCACATTGCCAGACAGGACAGCCTCATGAAGTACCTGAGCTCTGAGGAGAATAAGTGTGTGATCCACAAGGAGGCAAAGAGGATCTTCTGTGAGGAGAACAGGGTCCTCCTTTGTCAATTGTGCTCTGACTCCCAGGAGCACAAGGGTCACAGACACTGTCCTGTTGAAGCAGCTTCTGAGGGGCAAATGGTAAGTGATATTTCTGAGAGAACTTGAAAGGTGGAGAGGGGGAGTTTAGGAGAAAACAGGAAGATTCATGTCCAGATTACAGAGAGACCATTGCATTCTCAATGGTGGCATTTTAAAAACAGCTAATGGAGAAAGGGTGACTATAAAATGTAAGCATCTATTGGGAAATCCATTAGTGTAAAATAATTTCTAGTTTTGTAATACATTATGCTGATGTTGGTGGGTAGAAAATTAGGAAATTCACATCTGTAAAAGTTGTATGTCACTGGAGATAAATTACTAAAAGTACATTGGAATTAGCTGGAAAGAAGCATTTGGAAATCCCAGTCAGATTCAAATTACCCAGACTTCAGTCATGCTTACTAATCATGCTACTTGAGTAAACAGTTACTTTGTATTTCGTATTTCTACAGCCTGAAATCTAAAACTCATAGTTATCAAAGTCAGAAAGTAAGAACATGGTGATTTTCAACTTTCTCTAAAGTAACTATTCATTTCTGTCTCTCCATCAGGACTATTCATGTGTTTATACTTGTTTACAGGAGAAACTTCTAAAGCAAATGGCATCTTTATGGGAGAAGATCCAAGAAAATCAAGAGAATCTAGAAGCCAAGAAGAGAATGCCAACACAGTGGTCGGTGGGTATGGGACTGATGCTGAAAATCAGCTTGAGGCAACTAACACTCTTGCAAGCCTGCTCATTCACAAGTTGAGAATAAGGCATGGGCGTTGATACTAGGCGAACCTTTTCTGCAGGCCTCTAATTCAGGGTGTAATATACAATGCTGCACTCAGAAAGCATGGCCTGTCTATGGCAGAAACGTTTAATGAGTGATTTGCCGACAGTTCATCACATTGCATTTGACCCTATGACTGCCCCATGATTATTAAATACCTGCAGATTTTCTTCTTTGAGTGAATGTGTGAATTAGCAATGAATACCTTTTCTTCAGGAGGCTCAGATCTCCTTAAATTGATGAAAATACTTAGAGAAAAGGATGGGTTTGTTTGTGCTATTAATAAAGAATAAATGAATGAAAGAAAATAATTCACATTTCTGAAAAGTGGAGACAGAAAATCAGTGTGTGCAGCACACTGACAGGATGCTACTCGTCGACTTTAAACATAGGAGTCAGTGGAGAGGATAAAATGCTCTGTAAATGTGAACTAGAATGTCCATTTTCCTTTAGGACTATGTGACTCTTCGGAAAGAAATGATCAGGACGGAGTATAGGAAAGGACGTCCAGTCCTCCATGAAGAAGAACAGCAACATATAGAGTGTATGGAAAATGAAGGCCAAGCTCTCTTAGAGAAACTCAGAAAAAGCAAAGCCTTGATGGTGCACAAAAGGAATCAACTAAGAGAAATGTATCGGGAGCTGATGACAACGTCCCAGCAGCCATATGTGGTGCTGCTCCAGGTGAGCATGGAGGAGTGCATGAAAGGGCTTTGTTATCTGAGGCCCCCACTGGGACTGTTACATCTAAGATAGCTGTCTACAGTCCATGCACTTATTGTCAGTGGATTTCCTTTTCACGGATAATCTGGAGACACTAGTCTTTGCCATAACCTTAAAAGAACAAGCTTTTGACAGTGTGTCAGTAGATTCCCTACTAAATATCACATCATTATTTTTTGCTTTTGTGCTTGCTTCTCTGAAATCCCAAATGCAGTTATTCCTGTTACCAAACATTCCAGTGAGCCTCTACTTGAATATTTTGCCTCTCCTTATACACAGTTTACCTAATTTCTTCTTTTTAAACCTGTGTATTTGAGAGTACTTTGGGAAATAGTGGTTTTGACATATGGTCTTCTTTTGTGGTGCTTGCTGGCTTGCAACTCACAGTAGTCATAAGGCCTCAAAACTCTAAATTCTGGAATTATAGCTATGAGGTACCAGCCAGGGGTAAAGTTACAGTTTTGAAGCATTCTTCATAAAAAATATTCCTATGCTTTGTAGACAGGCTCAAGGAAGTCCCCTTTGCAGAGCACACTACAATCATGTTACTTTCACAGTGTAATTTCATTAAGATATCTCCTCTGCTAATCTTGGTTGGCATTATCCTGAGACATGAAAATAAATTTGCAAGGTGGATCAGTTTGATGATGACTGACATTTATCTGAACTTTATAATCAAACATTGAATGCCATTTCTTCAGAAATCTTAACTATTCTTGTTGTCTTTGCAGGACTTGGAAGACATGTTCAGAAGGTGAGTACAGTCATCAGTGCAAGCCAGGATCCTTAAACGAGGCTACAAAATTGACCAAGCTGCCTTAGCAAACTAAAAACATACTTAGATAGGAATAATATTCAATTGCTTGTGTATGAAGTTTGAGATTGGTTTCATGTATATGACATCTGTTCTTTAGCAGAAAGTGCCTTCACTTACTACATCATAGTGAATCAGTGTATACAAGAGGGCTTGGTGATAAAATATCTACATTTGAAATCATAAACCTTAAGGTCCATCACCTTTATTTTCTAGTAGTAGAAGAAATGGCAGAATGCATGGAAAAACAAATGGGTAGCCAGAAGGGCTTCAAAAAGAGCATCTAGGAGGAAACAACCCTGTTTTCTGATCATGATGTCACTATGATATCAGAAAATGCTTGTGTGAAAGATGTTCAGACAAGTGTTTACTTGTACTAATTAGTTGTGTTTTCTGTATGTTTGTGCATGCATGCAAGTGTGCCATTGCACATGCATGGAGTTCACAGGATGACTTTCAGAAGTCAGTCCTTTCCTTCCACCACAGGTTCCTGGGATTGAACTCTAGTTGTCAGGCTTGTGTGGGAAGGGATTTAACTCCTGAGTCATTGTCTGAACTTGGAGTGAGGATTTCTCCTAATCACTGTGATGGTGTCTTTAGCACCAGGCAGATCAGGTGTTCTTCTCTTGCAGGAGTGAGTCAGTGCAGCTGTTCATGCCCCAGGTGATGAAACCAGAGCTCAGTGTCCTGCCCATCACTGGACTGATTGAGAGGTGCAAGTGCTTCCTAGGTGAGTGTCAGCACTGCTGAAATGACCAAAGGTGTCCTTCAACAATGAGATAAGGGTTGTGTATATGAATTTCTACCTCCTCTAAAGGATATGTCATTGCAAGTCACATTTCTAATCGTGTTTATTCATGTGGTCATTTAACAAACAACAAATATGAATATAATGTTGTATGTGACCCAGGATGAAAATATAGTAACAGTTTTTCCTTGAGACATAAGAATGATAATTAATTCAGGACAATCTAAATCATTCTAAGTGTTGGAGTTATTTGATTGTTTTCCCTTAATCACTTCAGCAGTTGAATTTTTTTAAAGTACGTTTCACTTCTTAGTTTAAAAATATATAAAATATAGTGGTGTGCACTTGTAATCTCAACATTAAAATGTGGAGCTGTCAGGATTGCCCATGAGTTTGAGGCTAGCCTGTTTGAAATAGGGAGTTCCAAGGCAGTCAAAAATATATACCAATGCTCTGTATCAAAAAAGATGTTAATAAACATAAAATAACTATATACATGAAGGCATATATCATGAGCAGTAAAAATAAAACAAATGGATAGGTCAAGAGACAGTGTCTTTATTCCCCTGTTAGATCTAAATGTGAATTGTGACTTCATATGGAAAGAGTATCAGAGGAGGCAGGGGTTAAAGCTAGAGAGTTACAACCAGGGAACCACTTCTAATGCACGTTTAGTCTTTACTTGAGTATAAACATGAGTGCTTACATGCAAATAAAAATACCATCATCACTTCTTCTATTTTAGAAATAACTATTAATGGAAACGGGTAAGGACAGTCTTTGCTGCAGACATAGCTGCAATGCACACTACACATCTTCCATTTACTAGGTGTAATTAAAAGCCACCTCTACAGCATCAGCAAATTTTTCATCAGGATCCCATTCAGTTTCTTGTGGAATTTCTTGACTTTGAAGTATTTGAACCACATTTAACCCTTCTAGCCTTAACCTTCTTTTTTGTAATTCAGGCAATCTCCAGGTACCTCTCTCACCTAAGAAGTGTAAACAGTCATTTCAACTAAATTGTTGCCTCTTGCCTCTTCCCACAGTGAACATATTCTTTGGAAATGCAATCTTACTCCATGACAAGATGAACCTATTTGATGTCCTGAAAAGATTCAGCTTTAGCCCTCACCATCAGGAGACATCTGTGGAATCAGCTGGACACTATTTTGCTTCCTGTGGATCACAGAGCTTCTTCTCTAGGAAATATTACTGGGAGATGGATTTAACGGACTATCCGGAATGGGCTATAGGAGTCTGTGAGGATGACTATTTAACAAATACAAGGCAGCAGACTGAACCTGAGGGTGCATTTCTCCTTGTGTGTGTGAAGAAGGGTAATCAGTACAGTCTCCTCACCACCTGTCCAGTAATTCATCACTATATAGAGAAGCCAGTGGGCCGGGTTGGTGTGTTCCTTGATTGTGAGGGTGGATGTGTGAGTTTCCTGGATGTAGCCAAGAGTTCCCTCATATACAGTTACCCACCTGGCACTTTCAATTACCCTGTCAGACCTTTCTTCTCTCTTGGAGGCATTTTGATAGAAAGCATAACCCAGTACTTTATTGTTGTTTAGGTATTTCCTAATATAATGTTACTTTTTTTGCCATTAAACATTAAAATACTATTAAATATAAAACATGATTAACTATGTTTTCTTTTCTTTGTGTTCCTCATAACCTACCCAGAACACCTTTTTTTTTTCAATGCAGTTTATTCAGGAACCTTGAACAATCATCTGACCCTGGGGAAAGCCAGCCCATAGCTTAAATAGCATCTGGGTAGCCAACCCCAGCATGCCACGTGGGCAATGCAGAGAGGTCCACATACATGGAAGCAAGCCAGATCCTCAGCCTTAGCCAAATGTGGACTTGTTCGTGACAGAGAGCACTCACCATCGGGAAGGTGAAAGGCAGAAACCAGCTCCATCTTTAAGGTGCAGCATTACGCAGCAATCTACAGTTCCCCCTTTTTGTTTTAGATGCATCAGGCAAGAGTAGAGGTCTGATCTCTGATATTAGAAATAAATTGGGACTTTGTACTGATGTTCATTTAGGTGTCATCCACCCAAAGAGCATCAGACCCGTCCGATACCTTTTTCACAGAGGCAGGACCTGGGGCATCAACCCGTATTCAATCAGACATGCTCTTCTCTGGGTCCAAATCGGCTGACCCTGAGTGCAGTGCTTAGCCTTGCATCCTGAGCGTAACATTTTAGCTTTTTATGGTAGCCAACCATGCTTAGGGAGACTGTCCTGCTTCCATGGCTGTAAAGGCCTGAATGGTCATGGCTCCATTATGCTGTTGTGAGACTCTAATCTTGCATATATACCACAGGCAAACCAAGAAGACCCAACACCAGAAGGCCTGCTAACGCTCCCATGCCCGCCCATTCCTTCAGTTGATTCATGGCTGCAGCAATCCATGATGATAATCCTGTGGCTAGTCCTGTGTCCACTCTGGTAGAATTTACCGTGACAATGGCCACTCTCAGCGGCTCCATCGTAGTATCGAATTCTCCAGTCCAATTACCTAAAATATAGCTAGACATTTGTTTAGACAGATGTGCAGAACAGGGAAAATTCTCATGCTAGTGACTCAAAGTCCAGCATACTTTCATTGACAGCCAAGTTGAGCGATTTTCCATAGGGTATCAATTTGCTCCTGCATGAGGTCAATCCTCTGATTGAACACCATCAAGCCTCCTTTTAGTTGAGCATTAATTCCTTTTTGTACATCTAAGGCATGAGCTACATTGGCTAAAAGGTTATTCAGGGTCTGAGCAGTCTGCACAGTATGACTCTTGGCTAATGCCTCGGTGGTAACTCCAACAGCTGCCAATGAGATCGCAGTAACAATGGCGGTTGTAATTCCAAGATCCCTTTTCTGTCTGAAGAGAGTCATAGCGTGAGGGGCATCAATGGGCACAGGCACCCAGCGAGGCATGAGAGTAACCAGCTAGTAAATTTACTAGCATTCCAGCATTGGGCAAAAAAGCAAGTATCATTACCAAAATTACTTGGCTCTATCTGGCTAATAATGAATAAAAATGGGGGATATAGACTAACAGGTGTGGGCTTATAGGAAATATTATGAGAAGCCTTAACCCCCTCTTTGGAACATCCTGCATCAGTTCTACAACTAGCAGTGGCGGTGTCTGAGGTCTGAGTAGGTTCAGGAGACCATTGCCCCCAGGGGCGAGACGTGCTCCATGTAAATTGACTAACTCCATGTTTTCCTCCACTTTTGAAAGTCATTTAAGGTTCTTAAATTATTTTTCCCTTTTTTTTTAATTTTTCATCAATTACACTTTATTCATTCTGCATCCCCCCATAAGCCCCTCCCTCCTCCCCTCCCAATCACACCCTCCCTCCTCCCTCTGGATGCATGCCACTCCTCAAGTCCACTGATAGGGGAGGTTCTCCTCTCCTTTCTGATCTTAGTCCATCAGTTCACATCAAAAGTGGCTGCATTGTCCTCTACTATGGCCTGGTAAGGCTGCTCCCCCTCAGGAGGAGGTGACTAAGGAGCAGGCCAGTCAGTTCATGTCAGAGGCAGTCCCTCTTCACATTACTATGGAACCCAATTGGACTCTGAACTGCCCTGGGCTACATCTGTGCAGGGGTTCTGGGTTATCTCTATGAATAGTCCTTGGTTGGAGTATGAGTCTCTGGGAAGTTCCCTGTGTTCAAATTTTCTTGGTCTGTTGCTCTCCTTGTGGAGACCCTGTCCTCTCCAGCTCTTACTATTTCCCAGTTCTTACATAAAATTCCATTCACTCTGCCCAACAATTGCCCATCAGGCTCAGCATCTGCTTTGATAGTCTGTAGGGCAGAGGCTTTCAGAGGCCCTCTGTGGTAGGTTCCTAAGTTGTTTCCTGTTTTCTTCTTCTGATATCCATCCTCTTTGCCTTTCCAGATGGGGATTGGACATTTTAGTTAGGGTCCTAACTCTTGCTTAGTTTCTTTAGATGCACAGGTTTTAGTGGGTTTGTCCTATGTTGTATGTCTATATGAGTGAGTATATACCATGTGTGTCTTTTTGCTTCTGGGACAACTCACTCAGGATGATCCTTTTCAGATCTCACCATTTATATGCAAATTTCATGATTTCCTCATTTTTCATTGCTGAGTAATATTCCATTGTGTAGATGTACCACATTTTCTGCATCCATTCTTCAGTTGAGGGGCATCTGGGTTGTTTCCAGCTTCTGGCTATTACAAATAAAGCTGATACAAACATGGTTGAGCAAATTTCCTTTTTGTGTGCTTGAGCCTCTTTTGGATATATGCCTAGGAGTGGTATGACTGGATCTTGGGGAAGCACTATTCCTAGTTTTCTGAGAAAACGCCACATTGATTTCTAGAGTGATTGTACAAGTTTAACATTCCCACCAGCAGTGGAGAAGGGTTCCTCTTTCTCCACAACCTCTCCAGCATGTGTTGTCACTTGAGTTTTTTATTTTGGCCATTCTCATGGGTGTAAGGTGAAATCTCAGGGTTGTTTTGATTTGCATTTCCCTAATGGCTAGTGATGTTGAGCATTTCTTTAAGTGCTTCTCTGCCATTCGGTATTCCTCTACAGAGAATTCTCTGTTTAGCTCTATTCCCCATTTTTTAAGTGGATTACTTGGTTTGCTGCTTTTCAGCTTCTTTAGTTCTTTATATATACTGGATATGAGTCCTCTGTCAGATAAAGGGTTGGTGAAGATTCTTTCCCAATCTGTAGGCGGTTGCTTTGTTTTGATGACAGTGTCCTTTGCTTTGCCGAACCTTTTCAATTTCATGAGGTCCCATTTATTGATTGTTGCTCTTAGAGCCTGTGCTGTTGGTGTTCTGTTCAGGAAGTTTTCCCCTGTACCAATGAGTTCTAGGGTACTCCCCACTTTTTTTTCAAGCCGATTTAATGTGTCTGGTTTTATGTTGAGGTCTTTGATCCACTTGGACTTCAGTTTTGTGCAGGGTGATAAGTGTGGATCTATTTTCAGTTTTCTATATGTAGGCATCCAGTTAGACCAGCACCATTTGTTGAAGATGCTATCTTTTTTCCATTGTATGGTTTTGGTGTCTTTGTCAAAGATCAGGTGTCCATAAGTATGTGGGTTTATTTCTGGATCCTCTGTTCCATTCTATTGATCCACCATTCTGTTTCTATGCCAGTACCATGCAGTTTTTAAATTTGTTGCTCTATAGTACAACTTAAGATCAGGGATGGAGATACCTCCAGAAGATCTTTATTGTAGAGGATTGTTTTAGCAATTCTGGGTTTCTTCTTATTCCATATGAAGTTGAGAATTTTTCTTTCCAGGTCTGTAAAGAATTGTGTTGGTTATTTGATGGGAATTGCTATGAATCTGTAAATTGCTTTTGGTAAAATGGCCATTTTTACTATGTTTATCCTGCCAAGCCACGAACATGGGAGATCTTTCCATCTTCTCATATTTTCTTCTAATTCTTTCTTCAGAGACTTGTAATTTTTTTCATACAAGTCTTTGACTTCCTTGGTTAGGGTTACTCCGAGGTACCTTATGTCATTTGTGGCTATTGTGAAGGATGTTGTTTCCCTAATTTCTTTCTCAGCCCTTTTGTCTTTTGTATACAGGAGGGCTACTGATTTTTTTGAGTTAATTTTGTATCCGGCCACTTTGCTGAAGGTGTTTATCAGCTGGAGGAGTTCCCTGGTAGAGTTTTTGGGGTCACTCACGTATACTATCATATCATCTGCAAATAGTGATAATTTGACTTCTTCCTTTCCAATTTGTATCCCCTTGATCTCCTTCAACTGTCTTATTGCTCTAGCAAGGACTTCCAGAACTATGTTGAAGAGATATGGAGAGAGTGGGTAGCCTTGTCTTGTCCCTGATTTCAGTGGGATTGCTTTAAGTTTCTCTCCGTTCAGTTTGATGTTGGCTATAGGTTTGCTGTATATTGCCTTCACTATGTTTAGATATGTGCCTTGTATCCCTGATCTCTCCAATACTTTAAACATGAATGGATGTTGGATTTTGTCAAATGCTTTTTCAGCATCTAGGGAGATTATCATGTGGTTTTTTTTCTTTCAGTTTGTTAATATGGTGGATCACATTGATGGATTTCCATATATTGAACCACCCCTGCATACCTGGGATGAAGCCTACTTGGTCATGGTGGATGATATCTTTGATGTGTTCTTGTATTCGGTTTGTGAGTATTTTGTTGAGTGTTATTGCATCAATGTTCATAAGGGAGATTGGCCTGAAGTTCTCTTTTTTGGTTGGGTCTTTGTGAGGTTTAGGTACCAAGGTGACTGTGGCTTCATAGAATGAGTTTGGTAATGTTGCTTTTGTTTCAATTTTGTGGAATAGTTTGAAGAGAACTGGAGTTAGCTCTTTTTTGAATGTTTGGTAGAATTCTGCGCTGAAACCATCAGGTCCTGGGCTCTTTTTGGATGGGAGAATTTCGATGACTGCTTCTATTTCCTTGGGGGATATAGGACTATTTAATTGATTTACCTGGTCCTGATTTAGCTTTGGTAAGTGGAATCGATCAAGAAAATTGTCCATTTTATTTAAATTTTCAAATTTTGTTGCGTATAGACTTTTGAAGTAAGTCCTAATGATTGCTAGGATTTCCTCAGTGTCTGTAGTTATGTCCCCCTTTTCATTTCTGATTTTGTTGATTTGGATGGTGTCTTGCTGCCTTTTAGTTAGCTTGGCTAAGGGTTTGTCTATCTTGTTGCTATTCTCAAAGAACCAGCTCTTGGTTTCATTGATTCTTTGAATTGTTTTATTTGTTTCTAATTGATTGATTGCAGCCCTGAGTTTGATTATTTCCAGCTGTCTGCTCCTTCTTGGTATGTCTGCTTATTCTTTTTCTAGGGTTTTGAAGTGAGCCATTAAGTTACTTGAATGCACTGTCTCGAATTTCTTCTTGAAGGCACTTAGTGCTATGAACTTTCCTCTTAGCACTGCTTTCATTGTGTCCCACAAGTTTGGGTATGTTGTGTCTTCATTTTCATTGAGTTCTAGGAAGATTTTAATTTCTTTCTTTATTTCTTCCCAGACCCAGATGTCTTTTAGTAGCAAGTTGTTCAGTTTCCATGTATGTGTAGGCTTTTTGCTATTTCTGTTGTTGTTGAAGTCCAGCTTTATTCCGATGGTGATCAGACAGGATACAAGGGATTATTTCAATCTTCTTGTATCTGTTGAGGCTTGCTTTGTGACCAACTATGTGGTCTATTTTGGAGAAGGTTCCATGAGGTGCTGAGAAGAAGGTAAATTCTTTTGTGTTTGGGTGTAAGGTTCTTTAAATGTCTGTTAGGTCCATTTGATTCATGACCTCTGTTAGAGATATTGTTTCTTTCTTTAATTTCTGTTTTGTTGACCTGTCCTTTGTTGAGAGTGGGGTGTTGAAGTCTCCCACTATTAGTGTGTGGGGATCTATGTGTGGTTTAAGTTTTATCAATGTTTCTTTCACAAATGTGGGTGACCTTGTATTTCGGGCATAGATGTTCAGGATTGTGATGTCTTCCTGGTGGAATTTTCTCTTGATGAGTATGAAGTGTTCTTCCCCATCTCTTTTGATTAATTTTGGTTGAAAGACTATTTTATCAGATATTAGAATGGCTACTTCTGCTTGCTTCTTGTGTCCATTTGCTTGAAAAGCTGTCTTCCATCCCTTTACCCTCAGGTAATGTCTATCTTTGTGACTTAGGCGTGTATCTTGTATACAACAGATTACTGGGTTTTGTTTATGCATCCATTCTGTTAGTCTGTGTCTTTTTATTGGAGAATTAAGTCCATTAATATTGAGAGAGATTAATGACCAGTGGCTGTTAGATCCTTTGAATTTGATGTTGGCTGTGGTCATACTGTTGTGTGCTTGGTTGCTTTTTGTTTTACTGTAGTGGGGTTATTTATTTCCTGTATTTTCTTGAATGTAGCTAGCTTTCTTGGCTTGTATTTTCCCTTCCAGTGTCTTCTGTAATGCTGGATTTGTTTGTAGGTATTGTTGAAATTTGTTTTTGTCATTGAATATCTTGTTTTCTCTGTCTATGAGGACTTAGAGTTTTGCAGTGTATAGTAGCCTGGGCTGACATCTGTGTTCTCTTAGGGTCTGCATGATATCCGTCTAGGTCCTTCTGGCTTTCATAGTCTCTGTTGAAAAGTCAGGTGTGATTCTAATGGGTTTGCCATTATATGTTACTTGGCCTTTTTCCCTTGCAGCTTTTAGTATTTTTTTCTTTTTTCTGTATACTTACAGTTTGATTATTATGTGGCGGGAGGATTTTCTTTTCTGGTCTAATTTATTGGGTGTTCTATACGTCTCTTGTATTCTTATTGGCCTCTCCTTTAAGTTGGGGAAATTTTCTTCAATGATTTTGTTGAAAATATTTTCTGGGCCTTGGTGCAGGGAATCTTCTTTTTCCTCTATTCCTATTATTCTTAGGTTTTGTCTTTTTATGTTGTCTTGAATTTCTTGGACGGTCTGTGTCAGAATTTTTTAGATTTAACATTTTCTTTGACAGATACATCTATTTCTTCCATTGTATCTTCCACACCTTAGATTCTTTCTTCCATTTCTTGTAGCCTATTGGTTATGCTAACCTCTGTAGTTCCTGCTTTCTTCCCTAAGTTCTTTCTCTCCACAATTTCTTCCATTTTTGTTTTTTTTTTTTTTAATTTTTCCAATTCTATCTTCAGGTCTTGAGCTATTTTGTTGGTTTCCTTCCCCTGTCTGAATGTATTTTCATGTTTTTCTGTCAATTCCTTCAGCTGTTTGTTTGAACAATCCACTGTTTCTTTTATTTCATTCAGTGATTTAAGCATTTCCTCTCTAAAGGCCACAGAGTGTTTGGCTGCAGCTTCCTCTATTTCTTTTCTTATTTTATTTGTTTCCTCTGTTATCTTCTTCATGAGCATAGATGTTAGGTCATCTCCTTGAATTTCATTATTCTGGGGTGTCTAGGGCTATTTGCCCCTGGATAACTGGGTTCTGGAGATGCCATATTGCTCTGGCTTTTGTTGGTTGAACTTTTACGCTGTCCTCTACCCATTGGGTTATCTTAGTTGTTTGAATTTAGTTTCTGGTTGTTCCTGGACTCTTGTACTGGAGAGAATCCCTTTGGCAGGAAGATGGTTTTTCCTGAAGGAAACCTTCCCAGCTTTTTGGGTATAGTCACTGGATGTCCAGTGTTTTTCAGGAGTTGCTACAGCTCACCTCAGGCATAGAGACCTGGGTTGTAACTGTGGTCCTGATTAGTCAAGAGGGCTCTCCTCTCACTGGGAGAAGTCCTGGAGACAGCTGTCCTCCTTCTGGGTTTCTTGCTGTAAATTTAGTGATCAGCTGCTGTAATCTGTGTGTCCCATGGTTTGGTCGGTTCTGTTAGGGATAACTGGTTGCTCCTTGGAGCAGTGTCTGGGGTTGAACACAGGGTTCCCGGTCTTTTGTAGGTCTGAGGTTGGGGCTCTGTGCCCCAGAACCCAAGAGGTAATCTGTGGCGGGTGAGTACTGCTCTGGTGTCTTGGGGCACACAGTTCTGCCTGTAAGGTGTAGTTGGTACAAAGCAGGCCTCTGGGCTGGCAGAGCGTGCGCCCACCTGCTAGTTTGCGGGAGCTGAGTTTCCAATCACTCTGTACTCCCTGTTTAGGCCCAGATCTGTGATGGCTGGGCTTACTCACCTGTTTGCGATCTGTAGGCTACTAGACTTTCCCTAGGTGACCCCAGCAGCACAGTTTCTTCCTTCCCTCTGGGGTCCTCTCTGGACAGGGGTTCCCAGTCCCTGTTGTACTGGGGCATGCAGCTTGTCTGTACCACTGAGCTGAGCGCGCAGCTCTCTGTGCAGCAGGAGCTCAGTTGTGTTGGTGGTGGGTACCTGCCGTCCTAGAGACCTTCAGGGGAAAGACTGGGTGACCCATGATCAGACTGGCAACTTTGCTTCCCCGTGGGGTTTTCTTGCAACTGGGACTCCCAGTCTCAGGCACCCTTGTGCCCACCGATCAGCCTGGGAAAGTGATTGGGACATGCAAGCTTGCTGCTCCAGCCCGGGGACCCGAAGCCCGAGTTACCGGGTATTTCTTCTGGGTTCTGGCTGGGTAGCCGTGAGTGGACCGGACCAATTCCCACACCATGGGAGCCTCCCCTCATCTGGGAAACACGATGTAGTTTCAAGGCCCAGAGTTCAGTCTCCTGGTCTCTGCAGGGAGAGTGCTGTCCTGTTTTCTCAGATGCGATGCTCTCCCGGCGCCGCCATCTTGGCTTCCCCTATATATTATTTATTTATATATTATTTAATTCTTTTTTATTTTTTATTTTTATTTATTTTTTATACTTTATTCACTTTGTTTCCCGCCATAAGCCACTCTCTCCTGCCCTCCCGATCTCAAGCTCCCACCCCTTCTTCAGGCATGCTCCTCCCCAAGTCCACTGATAGGGACTGCTTTCTTCTGATCTTAGTCTATCAGATCACATCAGAAGTGGCTGCATTGTCATCTTCTATGGCCTGGCAAGACTGCTCTCCCCTCAGGTGATCAAACAGCAGCAGGCCAATCATCTCATGTCAGAGGCAGTCCCTTTTCCCATTACTACAGAACCCACGTAGACACTAAACTGCCATGGATTACATCTGCGCGGGGGTTTAGGTTATCTCCATGCCTGGTACTCGGTTGGAGTATGGGTCTCTGGGAAGACCCCTGTGTTCAAATTTTCTGGTTCTGTTGCTCTCCTTGTGGGGTTCCTGTCCTCTCCATAACCTACTATTTCCCACTTCTTACATAAGATTCCATACACACTGCCCAACACTTGGCCATAAAGTCTCAGCATCTGCTTTGATAGTCTGCAGGGCAGAGTCTTTCAGAGACCCTCTGTAGCAGGTTCCTAGGTTGTTTTCTGCTTTCTTCTTCTTCTGATGTCCATCCTCTTTGCCTTTTCAGGATGGGGATTGAGCGTTTTAGTCAGGGTCCTCTCTCTTGATTAGTTTCTTTAGATGTACAGATTTTAGTAGGTTTATCCTATAAGCCTATATGAGTGAGTATATACCGTGTGTGTCTTTCTGCTTCTGGGACAGCTCACTCAGGATGATCCTCTCCAGGTCCCACCATTTACCTGCAAATTTCATGATTCCTTATTTTTCATTGCATAGTAATACTCTATTTATTGTATAGATGTACCACAATTTCTGCATCCATTCTTCAGTTGAGTGGGAGACACCTGGGCTGTTTCCAGCTCCTGGCTATTACAAACAAGGCTGATACAAACATGGCTGAGCAAATGTCCTTATTGTGTACTTGAGCCTCTTTTGGATATATGCCTAGGAGTGGTATGGCTGGATCTTGAGGAAGCAGTATCCCTAGTTGTCTGAGAAAATGACAAATTGATTTCCAGAGTGGTTGTACAAGTTTACATTCCCACCAGCAGTGCAGGAGGGTTCCCCTTTCTCCACAACCTCTCCTGTATGTGTTTTCACTTGAGTTTTTCATCTTGGCCATTCTGATGGGTGTAAGGTGAAATCTCAGGGTTGTTTTCATTTGCATTTCCCTGATGGCTAATGAGGTTGAGCATTTCTTTAAGTGTTTCTCTGCCATTCAATATTCCTCCACAGAAAATTCTGTTTAGCTCTGTTCCCAATTTTTTTAATTGGATTACTTGGTTTTCTGCTTCTCAGCTTCCTTAGTTCTTTATATATGCTGGATATTAGCCCTCTGTCAGATAAAGGGTTAGTGAAGATTCTTTCCCAATCTGTAGGCAGTCGTTTTGTTTTGATGATGATTTCCTTTGCCTTACAGAAGTTTTTTAGTTTCAGTTTCTTTTATTTCTTTCTGTGATTTAATTATTTCTTCTCGGAAGGCCGCAAACTGTTTAGCTTGTATCTTCCCGTATTTCTTCATGGATGGCCATAATCTGCTTGTCTTTAACTTCCTCCATTTCTTTATGGATAGCCATGATCTGTTTGGTTTTATCTTCTTCTAATTTTTTATGTATTTTATTTGTTTCCTCTATTATCCTCTTCATCAACATAGATGTAAGGTCATCTTCTTGATTTTCTATTATGCTGGGTTGTCCAGGGCTGCTTGCTCCTGGATGGCTGGGTTCTGGAGATGCCATATTGCTCTGTCTTTTGTTGGTTGAGCTTTTACGCTGACCTCTACCTATTAGGCTGTTTTAGGTGTTGACTGTTAGTTTCTGTGCTTCCTAGAGTCCTGAGGTAGGGAGAATCCCCATGGCCAGAAGATGATTTTTCCTGAAAGAGGCCTTCTCTGCTTTTCGGGTATGGTCACTGTGCCGGGAGCCAAGGCCACCTAGTGGAAAGTTACAGACAGCTGCAACAAGGTCATAGGTGAGAGATTTACCTTTCCAGAACCTATGAGACATCTGTGAGTCAGGCTAGACATTTTGAGATATCTTAGCTGACATTCTTGTAGTATCTCTTTTAGTAAACATTCTTGCGGTGTTCTGCATCATCATTAATCACCCTGTTATGTTTTGTAAACTATATTGCTGACACATTTTCCCTTCCTGCCTTCTCCCTATAAAGTTGTGTGAAATTTTTCAAATAAACGAGAGCGAGATCAGATTATAGACTTGCTCTCATTCTTTGTGTCTCCTTGTCTCTATTTCATTCTTTTCACCCCTCCTTAGGAATTCGTTGAACTCCCCCTGGATGGGACATAATTGGCGCCCAATGTGAACCTGAGGCACTGGGGATTGAACTGAACATTGTTCTTTGTGGGCCCACCCAGTTTCATAGTATCGCTGCTTCTACAGGAGAAGTGAGTGAAGATCCTGCCTAAGAGATCTCCACAGAGCCACCTGTCTTTGAGTCTGATCCAGAGAGTTAAGTCAGAATGACAAATTATGGGACAAGAGTTGAATAAACATGACTTATTCTTTCAGGGTCTCAAGAAGTCCTTCAAGACATGAGGAGTAAGGGTAAATAAAAAAGAAAATCTCATGGCTAATGCCCTGGTGGTAGCTCCAACAGCCGTCAATGAGATGTAGTAACAATGGTGGCTGTAGTTCCAAGATCCCTTTTCTGTCTGAAGAGAGTCATAGCGTGAGGGGCATCAATGGGCACAGGCACCCAGTGAGGCATGCGAGTAACCAGGGCATACCTAAATTTACTAGCATTCCAGCATTGGGCAAAAAAGCAAGTATCATTACCACAATTACTTGGCTCTATCTGGCTAATAATGAATAAAAATGGGGGATATAGACAAACAGGTGTGGGCTTATAGGAAATATTATGAGAAGCCTTAACCCCTCGTTGGAACATCCTGCGTCAGTTCTAGAACTAGCAGTGGTGGTGTCCGAGGTCTGCTCAGACCCTGAATAATCATTTAGCCAATGTAGCTCATGCCTTAGTTGTACATAAAGGAATTAATGCTCAACTAAAAGGAAGCATGATGGTGTTCAATCAGAGGATTGACCTCTTGCAGGAGCAAATTGATACCCTATGGCAAATCGCTCAACCTGGCTGTCAATGAAAGAATGCTGGACTTTGTGTCACTAGCATACAACATGAGAATTTTTCCTGTGCTGCAAATCTGTCTAAACAATTGTCAAGCTATATTTTAGGTAATTGGACTGGAGAATTCGATACTATGATGGAGCAGCTGAGAGTGGCCATTGTCACAGTAAATTCTACCAGAGTGGACGCAGGACTAGCCACAGGATTATCAACATGGATTGCTGCAGCCATGAATCATCTGAAGGAATGGGCAGGCATGGGAGTGTTAGCAGGCCTTCTGGTGTTGGTCTCCTTGGTTTGCCTGTGGTATATATGCAAGATTAGAGTCTCACAACAGTGTGATGCAGCCATGATCATTCAGGCCTTTACAGCCATGGAAGCAGGACATTCTCCCCAAGCATGGTTGGATACCATAAAAAGCTAAAATGATATGCTCAGGATGCGAGGCTAAGCACTGCACTCAGGGTCAGCCGCTTTGGACCCAGAGAAGAGCATGTCTGATTGCATGCGGGTTGATGCCCCAGGTCCCGCCTCTGAGAAAAAGGTATCGGACGGGTCTGATGCTCTTTGGGTGGATGACACCTAAATAAACATCTGTACAAAGTCCCAATTTATTTCTAATATCAGAGATCAGACCTCTACTCTTGCCTGATGCGTCTAAAACAAAAAGGGGGAACTGTAGAGAGCTGCGGAATGCTATGCCTTAAAGATGGAGCTGGTTTCCGCCTTCCACCTTCCCGATGGTGAGTGCTCTCTGTCACGAACAACTCCACATTTGGCTAAGGCCGAGGATCTGGCTTGCTTCCATGTATGTGGACCTATCTGCATTGCCCCCGTGGCACGCCTGGGTTGGCTACCCAGAGGCTATTTAAGCTGTGGGCTGGCTTTCCCCGGGGTCCGAGGATTGTTCAATGTTCCTGAATAAACTGCATTGAAAAAAAAAAAAAAAAAGAAAGAAAATCTCAAGCTAAAGAGTTGCTTGAAAGATTAGAGCAGCCAAACAGGCAAAATAATAATAATAAAGTACTTCTAAGGGTATTTCAAATGTTCATAAAGGATCTCAAACTGATTTGTGTAATTTAAAAGCAAAAAATGGTTTAGGAGACAAGCTCTACATAATGAGTATAAAACAGTCAGATGAAGAAACTGCCAAGTCTCATAATTCAGACTGGTCTCCTGCGCCTGCCTCCCTCTAACCCAAACAACAACAAAAAAAGACCTCCAGGTAGGCTGAGGTAGAGAGCTCAGAGTGGGGGCCTATACTTCGGTGAGCAGGAGGAATGGGACACTGCACTTCTTCCCCCTCCCCTACAGTGGGCTAGGCTTGGATGACTTGCGCAGAACTGGGTAGATGGGAACACTCACACCCTCCAAATCGGCTGCTGAGCTGAGTAGCATCACCTTGCCCCTTCCTCTGCTCATCTCTCCTCCCACGGGCTGTAGTCAGTGTTGGCCAAAGGGATGAAGCCACTTCTAGCTTCAAAGATTAAATTGTGTGCACTGATAAATTCTGAGTTTTAAATTTAGTTCTGACTTTTAAAATCATAGTTATGCTCTATAAATTCACTCCTACAGAAAATGGTTTGTTTTAATATTACAAAACAGGTTTTAAAACATATTTAAATATTTAAAAAGCAGGTACCGCAGGTGTTTTTTGTCTTTGTCTTTGTGTTTTGTTTTTGTCTGTCGACTGTCTGTTTTTATTTTTGGTTTCAGTTTGCTCTCGAGATCTAAAAAACTTGGAGAGTTTCCAATCTGATCAAGGGAGCCTGGGGGACGCCCCAGATCCCGAGGACAGGGCCATGGGGGCTCTGCTCCTTCTGGAATCTATGTGTGTATGTGTTTATATGTGAACTTAATATGATGATAGTTTAAAATTTGACTGACGATATTAATATTTTTGGACATGAGACAGTTTAAATCAACACCTCTGAGTTTGGCCCTGGACCGTCAGAGTTAAACTATATAAAACATTTTAAGATTTATCAGGTATTTTAAAATAATAATCCTTGGACAGTCTAACAAAAAACTTAAATACAGTTTCTCAACCCTTTGGGAGAGGTCAAAAGACCTTGGCATTTATTTTATTAACTTTACAAAATAAAATCAAGTCATGCTGTTTAAGCCAATTAAACAAAACCTGCAGTTATTACAGTATATCAGGTAAAAAAAAAAACTATAAAATATGATTTTCTTCATTTAAAAAGGCTGGAGATTCTCAATGCAAAATGTTTGCTTAGGTACTTTTACAGGACCAAAAGGACTACAGTTCCATGTTAGCCCAATGTTATGCAGGGTTATATTCAGATCATTCTTAAACATTATATAAAATATATGCCTGGCTGCCAGTACCTAAATAAATGATTTAGTGCTGTTTCTTTCTGGCCTATAGATTTGGTATGGCCAGAACAGTCTATTTTTGCTAAAGGCTGCAGGCTAAGTAAACTTTTGTCCTTTAATTTTTTTTTGCTGTTAAGTTTTAGTACAATATGATAGGATTAATAACATTTGCTAGACCCTTTATAAATTATATTTAAATAAAAGTTTTACTTTGATTTTATTTTAAAAGAACAGATTTAAAGTTATGCTAAAGATTATAGTTGAGTACAAGATTAAATTTTACCTAATCTCTTTGTTTAGGCTGTTTTTTTAAGGT
Source organism: Meriones unguiculatus (assembly GCF_030254825.1). Lineage (NCBI taxonomy): Eukaryota > Metazoa > Chordata > Mammalia > Rodentia > Muridae > Meriones > Meriones unguiculatus. The sequence continues at coordinate 61,128,556 of NC_083354.1, forward strand.
TAATATTAATATGGGTCACCATAAAGTTTGCCTATATAGATCTACCTAATAATTGGTTCTAAAACATACCTTTAAAATATATGCCAAAATTAAAGATTATAACATCCTATTTTATAAGATGGAGTCTAGAGCAGATGATAAAAGTAGAAAAAAGAGTAGATCAAATATGCTGGCTCTCAGACTTGTCAAAGATCTGAAATATATGGCATTTTAACATATGTAAGCTTATTATGACAGAGTCCAACCTGTTGAGCCACAAGAAAATAAATTAATTCAGTTTTTATAGATGCAACCTATAGTTTTTCCATTTTAAACAAAAGTTATTCCAATTGTTGATACTTCAACTGTATTTACTAATGATTCATTATCTGGTGTTGCTGCCTGTACTTATGAAAAGAAAAACAATGTCTTTTCAAGTGTCTAGCACATCTGCGCAAATAGCAGATTATCTGCAGTATTGGCTGTGTTTCAAATTTTTAATAAGCAGTCTTTAAACATTTTTGCAGATAGTGCATATGTAGCTTAGTCTTTGCCTAGGTTAGAGACTGCAGGTCAAATTCAGATATTTTCTCCTCCTGGAATTTTATTTTGACAAATTCAAAACTTGACACAAGAAAGAAACGTTCCCTTTTCATAGGACATTTAAAGGCTCATTCTAATATGCCAGGACCCCTGTCTGAAATAAAAAATTATTGGCAGATAAAGCCACCAAAGTTTATTGTTCACAGTTAAAAAGAGCCCAGGATGCCCATAACATGCATCATCTTAATAGTCAAAATTTGAGACTTAAATATGGGTTGACTAAAAAACAGGCCCGTACTATAATCAAGGCTTGCAGCACTTCTCCTCAGTTTCAGCTGTTTCTCATTTGGGAGTCAATCCTAAAAGGACTGGTTCCAAATCAGATTTGGCAAATGGGTATTACTGATATTCCTAAATTTAAAATTAAAATATGTGTATGTTTGCATAGATACCTATTCTGGATTTATTTTTGCCACTCCTCAACCAGGAGAAGCTGCAAAAAATGTTATTACTCATTGTCTACAGGCTTTCAATGTTCTAAGAGTTCCTAAGCAATTTAAAAACTGACAATGAAGCAAGATATAATAATAAACCTTTTAAAAGATTTTGTCAACAGTTTCAAGTTTCTCACATAACTGGAATATCTTACTATCCTGAAGGACAAGGCATGCTAGAACATGCCTACTAAACAATTAAGATTTACTTGCAAAAAAACAACAGAGGAAGATCCACTCCCCTGAACACCTTAATTAAAAGAAAAAATAGATCTGAATTTTTAAAATTTGGATAAGCATGGTAAATCTACAGCAGATTGATTTTGGCATACAAAAATCAAAAAAAATTTTGCTAAAGTAAAATGGAGGACCCATGGACCCAACCCTATATTCATATGGGGACGAGGAGATATCTGTGTTTTTTCTGCAGGAAATGATGCAGCTTAATGGCTACTGGAACACCTGGTATGACAAGTGGATGAGGAGTTTTCTCCTGACAATGATAATGATGTCAAAGAAGACCCCACCAGTCAAGATGACTACTATGTGCTGCCCTCAAGGAAGAATGTTGTTTTTACATGGACAATTCTGGGGTTGTAAAAGACAGCATGGCTAAAGTTAGAGAGGGTTTAGAAAGGAGAAAAAGACAGAGAGAACAAGAGGAAAGTTGGTTTCATAATTGGTTTTCAACTTCTCCCTGGCTCACTACTTTCCTCCCTTCAATCTGGGGACCCATGGTGGGCTTCCTTCTTCTCATATCTTTCGGTCCATGGGCCATCAAAAGGCTTACTAGCTTTGTAAAAGAACAAATTGACTCCCTGGCATCTAAACCCATACAAGTTCATTATCACAGACTTGATTTGGCTGACAGAGGCTTAGCCAAGCCGAAGGAAGATTGGTGACAGTCCATCACATGGGTCTTGATTGCACTTGGCTCTCATGAGAACAGCATAAAACTCAGATAAATGCTTGCCTAATGTGACATGGGCACCATAGAGGTGTAGGACAAGGTACCTCGGGGGAAGGACCCAATTGTCCGCTTCTAAGTTCCCCAAGAAGCAAACCTGACTGCATAGAGGTTGGTGTTTGATTACCCCTAACCACAACCTGCTGGGGATGCCCTCAGGTGTTGATGGGGTCTTCCTCTCCTCCCCAAAAAGACACCCAAAAAGGCTGCAAGACACCCTGGGAGAATCAGGTCTCTACTTCCCCCCTCTGGTTAATGCCCACTGTCTTCAAAAGAGCTCATGTTTGTAACCTACTTGCTAGCCTCTTAAATTATTTGAGAAAGGGAGGAGATGCCGGGAGCCAAGGCCAGCTAGTGGAAAGTTACAGACAGCTGCAACAAGATCGTAGGTGAGAGATTTACCTTTCCAGAACCTATGAGACATCTGTGAATCAGGCTAGACATTTTGAGATATCTTAGCTGACATTCTTGTAGTATCTCTTTTAGTAAACATTCTTGCGGTGCTCTGCATCATCATTAATCACCCTGTTATGTTTTGTAAACTATATTGCTGACACATTTTCCCTTCCTGCCTTCTCCCTATAAAGTTGTGTGAAATTTTTCAAATAAACGAGAGCGAGATCAGATTATAGACTTGCTCTCATTCTTTGTGTCTCTTTGTCTCTATTTCATTCTTTTCATGCCTCCTTAGGAACTCGTTGAACTCCCCCTGGAATGGACACTCACTGTATGGCCAGTGTTTCTCAGGAATTGCCACTGCTCACCTCAGGTGTATAGACTTGAGTAATAGCTGTGGTCTTTCTTAGGCAGGATAGTGGTAACTCCAGGAGTTGTTATCATATTAGGATTATTTAAGCTTTCTTTTATTATTATTTATTTATATTTATATTTTAATATAATATATTTAAAATAAATATTATTAAATATAGTAATATTTATATCATTATTTATTTCATATATTATTTAATTCTTTATTTTTTTTATATTTCCATATAAACCTGAAGATCTGCTTAGAATGTCTATACAATTTCCTGGTGGTGGATTTGCACATGTTTATTCCCAACATTCCAAAGGCAGAGACAGACTTATGTTTCTTTGAGGCACACCTGGAATACAGAGTTAGTTCCAGCACAGCTAACACTACATTAAAAAAAAAAAATCTGTCTCAAAACCCAAAATATCATGTGTCAAGTTAAAACAAAATTAGCCAGTAAATACATACCTGTGCTTGAAACAATTAAGATAGAATCCCACATCTAAATAATATTTTTATAATGCTAAAACCAACCGAGGGTCCTGAGCATTCTTAAAAATGGCTTTAATTCTGAACTTGAATATCGCTGCTAATTGATAATTCTGAAATGTATGCAGAGATTAATAAACAAACAATGAAACAAGAGAAACCTACTTAAAAAAGGTGAGGACCACAAATTAAAAGGAAGCATAGTCAGCCATATTTAATAGTATTTTATTATATAACTGCAAAAAGAAAAGTGATAACCATACAGAAGGAAATACTTAAACAGCACTAAAGTCCTGGATTACAGCTTTCTATTATATTGTGCCACCAAAGGAGAAGAAAGGCCTGACACGGTAATTGAAGGTGCCAGGAGGGTAACTGTATATGAGGGAACTCTTGGCTACATCCAGGAAACTCACACATCCACCCTCACAATCAAGGAGCACACCAACCTGGCCCACTGGCTTCCCTATATAGTGATGAATTACTGGGCAGGTGGTGACGAGACTGTACTGATTACCCTCCTTCACACACACAAGGAGAAATGCACCCTCAGGTTCAGTCTGTTGGCAGCCATCTTTACAGACTCCTACAGCCCAGTCCAATGGCTCTACTAAATTCAGCTCCCAGTAATATTTCCCAGAGGTGAAGCTCTGTGATCCCCAGGTAGCAAAATACTGTCCAGCAGATTCCAAAATTGTCTCCTGATGGCCAGGTCTAAAGCAGACTCTTCTTACAACATCAAATGGGGTCATCTTGTCACGAGCTAAGATTGCATTTCCAAATGAAATGTACACTGTGGAAAGAGGCAACATTTTAATTAAAATGAGCATTTTAATTTCTCAGGTCAGAGAGGTACCTGGAGATTGCCTTAATTATAAAAGAGAAGGCTAAGCCTAGAGGGTTAAATGTGGCTCAAACACTTCAAAGTCAAGAAATTCCAAAAGAAACAGAATGGGATCCTCATGAAAAATAGAGGAGAAAGCTTCATCCTACTTCTGTCAGGTGAATTTTAATTACACCTGGCAAAAGGAAGATGCATGCATTGCCTTTGGTCTTCATCATGGTTTGGACCATGATGAAGCCTGTCATCATGGTCGCCAATAAAAACCAATTTGTAAGAGAGGGGCAATGATAATCATATCTTAATTTGCATGTAAGAACTCATGTTTATTCTCAAGGAAAGGCTAAATATGCATTAAAAGGGGTTTGCTGGTTGTAACTGTCTGCCTTTATCCAATTGGCTTCTCTGATACTCTTTCCCTGTGAGGGTATAATTCACATTTAGATGTAACAGCGAAATTTAGACACTGTCTCATGTCCTTCAAATTTGTTTTATTTTTATTGCTCATGATATAAACCATTGTGTATATAGTTATTTTATGTTTATTTACTTAGTTTATTTTTGATACAGTCTTGGTATATAGTTTTGACTGGCCTGGAACTCACTGTATTGATCAGTCTAGCCTCAGACTCATGGGCAATCCTCATGCCTCAACATGTATGTACTGTTGGGGTTACAAGTGTCTAGCACTAAAATTTGGGTATTTTTAATCTAAGAAGTTCATGTACTTTATAAATTCAACTGTTAAAACGTTTAAGGAAAGAAAATCGAATATCTCTATCACTGGGTACATTTAACATGAGTTAGATTGTCTTTGATTAATTTATCCTTCCTTATGTCTCAAGGAACAAATGATACTATATTTTCATCCTGGGACACATATAACACTGTATGCATGTTCATCCATGATTTTTTAAATGACCATGTGAATAAACATGATTAGAAATGAGACTTACATTGACATATCTTTCACTGGAGATTAAAAGAAAATCATGTATGTTAAGGTTATCTCATTGTTGAAGGGCACCTCTGGTCATTTCAGCAGTGCTGACACTTACCTTGAAAACACTTGCACCTCTCAATCAGTCCAGTGATGGGCAAGGCACTGAGCTCTGGTTTCATCACCTGGGGCATGCACAGCTGCACTGACTCACTCCTGCAAGGAGAGGAAGACCTTGGTCTGCCTGGTGCTAAAGACACCATCACAGTGATGAGGAGAAATGCTCACTCCAAGTTCAGACAGTGACTCAGGAGTTAAATCCCTTCCCACACAAGCCTAACAACTTGAGTCAAGTCCCTGGAACCCATGGTGGAAAGAAAGGACTGACTCCTGAAAGTTGTTCTCTGACGTCTACACGTGTACAATGGCATACATGCATGTGTGCACACACATAATTAAAACAAATCAAATTAGTACAAGTAAACAGTTGACAGAAAAACTTTCACAAAAGCATTTTCTGATATCACAGTGACCCAAAGATCAGGAGACAGGGTAGTTTCCTCCTAGATACTTTTTGGAGCCCTTCCTGCTACCAATTTTTTGTCAATGTGTTCTGCTATTTCTTCTACTACTAGAAAATGCTGCTGGTGGACCGCAAAGTTTATGATTTCAAAAGTAGATATTTTATCACCAAGTCCTCTTGCATACACTGATTCACTATTAAGTAGTAAGTAAAGGCACTTTCTGGTAAAGAAGAACAGATATCATATACACGAAACCAATCTCAAGCATCATACACAAGCAATTGATTATTCCTGTCTAAAGTATATTTTTAGATTGCTAAGGAAGCTTGGTCAATTTTATAGCATGCTTTAAGGATCCTGGCTTGCACTGATGACTATACTCACCTTCTGAACATGTCTTCCAAATCCTGCAAATACAACAAGAATAGTTTAGATTTCTGAAGAAATGACAAATAATGTTTATATATGAAATTCATAAAAATGTTAGTCATCATCACACATATTGATCATTCAAATTTATTTTCATATCTTAAGATAATACCAACCAAGCAAATGAGCAGAAGAGAATTCTTGATGAAATCAGACGATGAGGGCAATAATTAAGAAGAACATGCATACATAGTGAAGGTACATTGCTTTACACCCACAGCTGTCTACAAATGGGACTTTTTTTGAGCCTGTCTACAATTCACAGGCATGCTTTTACTAAGACTACTTTAAAACTATGACCTCACCCCTGAATGACACCTCATGTCTATAATCGAGAATTTTGTGTTTTGAGACCTCAGGATTACTTTGAGTTTCAGGCCATCATTCACCACCAAAAAGGTCCATACATTGAAGCTTCATCTTCCAAAGAACACACTAAATTACATTTTGTAAAGAGAAGACAATAAGTATAAATTTCTTTAAAACTGTGGATAATTTTCAAGTAGAGGCAAAAAAGAATGAATGTTTGGTAACAGTAATAACTGAATTAGGGATTTCAGATAAGCAAGCTACATAAGCAAAAAATGAGGAGATAGTCAATGGGGAATTCACTGACACAGGGTCAAAAGCTTGCTCTTTTAAGGTTATGACAGAACATAGTGTCTCCAGATTATCCCTAATATCCGCTGACAATAAGTGCATGGACTGTGGACAGCTATCTTAGATGTAACAGTCCCAGTGTGGGCCTCAGATAACAAAGCCCTTTCAGCACTCCTCCATGCTCACCTGGAGCAGCACCACATATGGCTGCTGGGACATTGTCATCAGCTCCTGATACATTTGTATTAGTTGATTCCTTTTTCGGACCATCAAGGCTTTGCTTTCCCAGAGTTTCTTTAAAAGAGCTTGGCCTTCATTTTCCATACACTCTATATGTTGCTTTTCTTCATAGAGGACTGGATGTACTTTCCTATACTCCGTCCTGATCATTTCTTTCCGAAGAGTCACATAATCCTAAAGGAAAAGGGATAAGCTAGGTCACATTTATAGAGTATTTTATCCTCTCCACTGACTCATTCTATGTTTAAAGTCAACTAGTGGGATCCTGTCAGTGTGCTGCACACACTGATTTTCTGTCCCAACTTTTCATAACTGTGAATTATTTTCTTTTATTCATTTATTCTTTATTAATAGCACAAACAAACCCATCATTTTCTCTAGGCATTTTCAGCAATTTAAGGAGATCTGAGTTAATGAAGAAAAGGTATTCATTGCTAATACACATGTTTACTCAAAGAAGAACCTCTGCAGGTATTAGTTAATCATCATGGGGCAGTCATAGGATCAAATGCAATGTGATGAACCGTCAGCAAATCACTCATTAAATGTTTCTGCCATAGCCAGGCCATGCTGTCTGAGTGCAACAATGTATATTACACTCAGAATTAGAGGCCTGCAGAAAAGGTTCTCCTAGTATCAACACCCATGCCTTATTCCCAACTTGTGAATGAGCAGATTTGAGAGATAGTTAGTTGCCTCAAGCTGATTTTCAGCATCAGACCCATACCCACCAACCACTGAGTTGGCATTCTCTTCTCTGCTTCTAAATTCTCTTGATTTTTTTGGATCTTCTCCCATAAAGATGCCATTTGCTTTAGAAGTTTCTCCTGTAAACAAGAATAAACACAGTCATAGTCCTGATGGACAGACAATAGAAATCAATAATTACTTTAGGAAAAGTTGAAGAATCACCATGTTTTTACTTTCTGACTTTGATAACTGAGTTGTAGATTTCAGACTGTAGAAGTACAAAATACAAAATAACTTTTTGCTCAAGTAACATGATTAGTAAGCCTGATTGAAGTAATTTGGATCTGACTGGGATTTCCAAATGGTTCTCTCCAGGTAATTCCAAAATTCTTTCAGTAATTTCTCTCCAGTGACATACAACTTTTAAAGATGTACACTTACTATTTTACTTCCCACTGACATCAGCAAACTATATTTCAAAACTGGAAATTATAGTACACTAATGGATTTCCCAAGGGATGCTTCCATTTATAGTCACCCTTACTCCATTAGCTGTTTTTAAAATGCTATCGTTCAGAATGCAATGGGTTCCTTATAATCTTGACATGGATCTTCCTGTGTTCTCTAAGCTTCCTTTCTCCACCTTTCAAGTTCTCTCAGAAACATTACTTACCATTTGCCCCTCAGAAGCTGCTTCAATAGGACAGTGTCTGTGACCTTTATGCTCCTGGGATTCAGAGCACAATTGACAGAGAAGGACCCTGTTCTTCTCACAAAAGATCCTCTTTGCCTCCTTGTGGGTCACACACTTTTGCTCCTCAGAGCTCAGGTACTTCATGAGGCTGTCCTGTCTGGCAATGGACACCAGCTTCTTCAGAACAATGTTGGTTCTGAAATCCTTCTGGTGGGATGGATCCTTACACATGGGACAGTGGACAGGAACTTGCAGGTCTTTCCAGGAAAGGCAGAGGCAGGCCCGACAGAAGCTATAGCCACAGCTCACGGTGACTGGGTCTGTTAACCAGCCAAAGCAGATGGGGCAGGTGAGCTCTTTCTGGAAGGCCTGTGAGATGCCTGACTCCATTTTCCTGAGGAAAGAAGCAGAATTACTCTTATTGGGTCCAAGAGAAACAAGAGCCTGCACAAAATCTGATCAAGTTGAGATTCAATTCTGTCTATGGCAAAACAGCCTTCATTTTTTGTATGACCAAGAAGAAAACTAAGCATAGGGTTGTGAGTTTGCCCTTTCCTGTTACAGTTTTTCTAATAGAAACACAGAGTGAGTTCATGATCTTCTGTGTCTTCCCATCTACATTTCTTCTAGAGGCTTCAGCTTAATTTAGTACCTTAGTTCAAGGCCAAAGGCATCTTTGATGTGATAGAAAAAAATACAGTGTAAAGTTGTCAAAGTCCTTCAACTCCAGAGGCTGGCCTTTCATCGCAGACATAAAACACCTCCTTCTTGTCTATCCAATAAAATACATCCTACTTCACACCTTCTTCATTAAATGCTTTTGTTTGATATCTGACATTAAGTTTCCAGTGATCCACCTTTTGATACATTGTAAGCAGTAATAGTTACTTCTCTTAATTCTGATACAAAATACTAACAAGAATAATACTTTATGTTGGCTCATAACTCAAGGGTATTGGCAATCTGCTATAGAAAAAAAAACAAACACACAAAAAAAATGGTGGCAGGAGTTGAAAGCATCTGTTCTCTTGGCATCTGATATAAGGAAGCAGGAAGGAAGGAATGTTTGCTGCTCTGCTCCTCTTTCTCTTTTTCTTCAGTTTGGGACACCAAGCCATGGAATTGTGCAATGATCTCAGTAGAATTTATGCTGGATCTCACCACCTGATATAAATCTAACCCAATAATCAATAGTGGACTTGTGCAGTCATTTTCATATCAATCCTAAATAACATCAATTGAATACTAGGAAAATTCTTCATGGTGACCTCTTTGATTTCCAAAGACACAACTCCTGCATTGAATTTATGGAAGGAAATCCTGAGGCATAAATGATGCTCACATGACTATTTGAGACTTACCTGTCCAACCAACAAGTGCTCATTTTTCATCTCTTTTACATTTTACAGAGAGAAATAATCTTGCTTGGATTAATTCCAGTTGTTTATCTTTTTTACAGATTTATCTATTTACTTATTTCTTTGTTTGTTTGTTTGTTTATACAGTATTCTGCTTGCATGTATGCCTGAATGCCAGAAGAGGGCATCAGAACTCATTATAGACGGTTGTGAGCCACCATGTGGTTGCTGGGAATTGAATTCAGAACTGTTGGAAAAATAGCCAGTGGTCTTATCCTCTGAGCCATCTCTTCAAGCCTGATTAATGCAAATTTTGTGAAAATAACTTAAGTTTCTGAGATTTGACACAGATGTAGTCAAATGGCTTTAGAGTTGGTCCAGAGTAACTAAAAATGTAGGACTAACACTCATTGTCAATGATTAGTTTAGCAAAAAGATTGTGGCTTTGATGTTGCCTTTCTTAACTTCTCTGATGGTCATGTTTTCCACACAGGTAATTTATACTATATTAGAAACCTCACTCCATAATGCTTTGGAAGTACACAGAGATAATTAAAATCAAACAGAGAAATTGACGATTGCATCAGACTTTAACCTGAAAGTACTATTATAAATGGAATGGTGTGATTGGTGCTGTCTTTAATTGCATGTAGCCTTCCAACCCAATACAAAACTCTGTCAGGAATAACCAAATCTCCAACATGGTAGATTATCAAGCAGCTCTTAATTGCATTGAATCTTAAGATTCAATTCAATTCACATCAAAATTCCATCACAATTATTTACAGACCTTGAAAAGACAATTCTGAACTTCATATAGAAAAAAAATGATATCTAAAATAATCCTGTATAATAAAAGAACTTGTGAATCTATCACCATCCCTCATTTCAAGCTGTGCTACACATCAATAGTAATAAAAATCATATGGTATTGGCATAAAAACAGACAAGTTGATCAATGGAATCTAATCAAAGACCCAGAAATAAACTACACACCTACAGTCACCCGAGTTTGTATGAAGAAGCCAAAACCATACAGTGGGGAAAAGAAAACATCTTCAACAAATTGTGCTGGTCTAACTGCATGTCTGCATGCACAAGACTGAGAATACATCCATATGTATCACCCTGCACAAAACTCAAGTCCAGGTAGATCTAAGATCTCAATATAAAACCAGATACACAAGATCTAATAGAAGTTAGAGTGGGAAATAGCCTTGAACTTATTAGAACAGGAGACCACATCCTGAACAGACAGAATAATATCTCAGGGACAAAGATCAACAATGCAAAAATGGGGCCTCATGAAAATTGGAAAACTTCTCCAAGGCAAAGGACACTGTCAATAGGACAAATTAGCAGCCTTCAGAGTGGGAAAAGATCTTTACCAACCTTCCATCTGACAGGTGACTAATATCCAAAATATATGAAGAACAAGAAATTAAACACCAAAAAACCAAAATAACCCAATTAAAAATGGGGTACAGCACTACAGAGAGATATCTCAGCAGAGGAATATTTAATGGTTGAGAAGCAATTAAAGAAATGTTCTATGTTTTTAGCCATCAGGAAAATGCAAATCAAAACAACTCTGAGATTCCATGTAACACCTGTCAGAAAAATCAAGTGACAGCACATGATGGTGAGAATGTGGAGAAAGGGGAGCTCTCTTCCATTGCTGGTGGGAATGAAAATTTTTACGACTATAGAAATCAATCTGGATGTTTCTCAGAAAACTGAGAACAGATCTTACTCAACACACAGCAATTCCACTCCTGGGCATATACACAAAACATGCTTGACCATACCACAAGGAGACTGCTCAAATATGTTCATAGCACGTTTATTCATAATTGCCAACAAATAGAAACAACATACTGTGTACCTCTACACTGTTCCTAAATATCTCTAAGTTCTGGTATATTTTCAAACAATTGAGAGCATTTAATTGTTATATATTATTGTATATCCATTATTTATAGGTGATAGTATACATACAAAATCGAATGTTCTTAAAATATTTTAGAACTTAGATGATACAAAAAATTGAAAAGTATCCTGTGACTGTCTCTCAGTATAACAATACATCAGGTCAAATAAAGTGTAGAGAATGATAAATGTGAAATTATCAATAACTTTAACCCACATTATATCAGATAACTAAATGTGGACAGAGTCATTTTTATGTTAAATAGCAAAATATCTCTTCTCAGCAGAAACTTCAGTTCTACAATTAATTGAAAATAAGAAAACATCAAAGATTTTTCTCTGGTAAATTATTCACTCACCCAGTGAATTTTTTCTGGCTTCAGCAATATTTAGTAGAGATGCAGTAATCTTCGAAAGAATTTTCTCTGGCCTCAGGAGTGTTTGGTAGAGATGCAGTGATGTAGCTCAACTCTGGAGTCAGATCCTCAATGTGTGGAGGGGATAGATCTAACAGGGTATGGAGCCAGAATGTTTGGAAACACACTCTGTGGAGTCTGGAGAAGAATGAACCGGGTTAGGCTCTGGAATCTCCTTTTATGGAGGCTGTGATGACCATGCCCACTTCCTCCCCTGGTTGGTTTTACTAATGCTTCCAATAGGTAAGCTCCAGTGGATTAAATCAACCCTCTTTCCAATCTCCACAAGCAAATCTCCATAAGGTTTCCTGAGTCATTGTTTAGCTGGGTGGAAGCTCACACCTTTAATCCCAGAGTCATAGGAACTGTACTACTGAAGCAGAAAGATTTTTTTTTCATTCCAGGCAGCCTAAAATATAGAGTAAGAACTTTGCTTTTTTAAGAAAGTAATTTTACAATATTTTGCTGTACCTAAATATTTCATGTGCTTACATTTTGCTTTTGTTCATGCAACAGATGATGATGTCATTAACTTCTGATTCTAGCAAATACCAAAGACTACTTTCTCCAAACATCTTCATTCTCTACTCACTCAACTTTATTTTCAAAAATGGAGAGAAAGAAAGAAAGAAAGAAAGAAAGCCATAAATCTCATTCTATTTACTATTGACTCTGTAGAGTAACATTGGAATTCAAGGTTTTCTAGGTCCCCAGCTGTTTAGAGTTCATGTTGACCAGACAGAGAATTCTGTGATAGTGCTGTAGATATGCAATAGTTAAGAACCTTCCACATCTCAGTCATTAAATTTTGCCCATGGGTGCTGAGTTTGTATTTTTAGTATTTTTAGCTGAAATAAAATTGCATCACTTTCCCCTTCTCTTCCCTTCTTACAGATCCTTTAAATCATCAGCCACAGAAGGTTTGGCTAGGGTCTTAGGTGGATCCTCACACCTCCAAAGATCTGGGTTGGGTGGGTCTTACTACTTGAAATAATTCAATCAAGAAAAATCTCTCTAAAGAAAAATTCCAGCTGGGCTGGTGTGGTGGAACATGCTTATAATCCTAGCACTCAGGGAGGCAGAGACAGGTGGATCTCTGAGTTCAAGGCCAGCCTGGTGTCCAAAGTGAGTCCAAGCCAAAAACGACCAGATAAAAACACCATGTCTGAAAAAAAAAGAAAAGAAAGAGAGAGGGAGAAAGAAAGAAAGAGAGAAAGAAAGAGAGAGAGAGAAAGAAAGAGAGAGAGAGAGAAAAAAGAAAGAAAGAAAGAAAGAAAGAAAGAAAGAAAGAAAGAAAGAAAGAAAGAAAGAAAGAGAAAGGTAGATTCCAGCCTTGTGGGTTTTAGTTAACTCCACATGCAATCAAGTTGACAAGCAAGAGTAGCCATCACAAGGGCTGACCACTTTGTGCTAGGTTATCAGTTAGGGAGCTCATCCCTCATAGGGGCTAATTCTTCGTCTAGGGGTGGGACTTTTTCAAAAATTTCCACTACCACATCAATATGTCCATTGTTCTAGTCTTGTTTATGCAGCCATTTCTAGAAGTGACACTTTCACAGCAGACTTCCTGGTATTCTGGCTCTTCCTAGCTTTCTCACCCTCTTCCACAATGTTTATGAAGCCAATCATGCAGGGGTTAGGATATAGGTTTATCTGTTGGGGCTGGGAGCCCCAACCATGATCTGTTGGTTTTTGCAGTCTGTCCAGCTGTGATATTCATTGAGTGTCTCTTCAATGTACTTGTAAATAAGCATTACTAGGCTTTTTGTTTGTTTTTACTACACTTGCAATCTACTGTTTTGTTTACTTTTATAGTTAATCAAATCAATGCTAAATTAATGTTGTTTCAAAAATTATGAGATCAAAAGACAACTAGCAGGAAAAGAGTGTTTAGGACTATTTTATGTTACTTGCCAGTTTTTCACATTGAGATATGCTTAGTATTTAGAGAACTCAAGGAACCATATGAGTATGTTGAGACAGATTCCAACAAGTGTGTACTAATGATGAGAAAGAGGTTAAAATTACATGTAACTCATCCCTTAAATCCTCTACTAAGATTCCAACAAGTGTGTACTAATGAAGAGAAAGATGTTCACTTAGAATGATAGCCAAATCCTGGAACAAATGTCTCAACCTTAGTTGAATAGGTTACTAGAAACCATTTAGCTTGTGCCTTAGAGAATCTTCAGGTGGCGGGGGAGGTTCATTTAAACAAAGGTGTGGCAAAGTTTTAGGGTGGATCCTCAGACTGTAAATTATCTGGATTTAGGTGGGTCTCCCTGCTTCCAATCATTCAATAAATATATATATATATATGTATATATCTGAGGCTAAATTTACCAGGCTCTTGCATTTTAGTTAATTGCAGATGTAATCAAGTTGACAAGCAAGAATAACCATCCCAAGGGCTGAACACTTTGTATTGGGTGATCACTTAGAAAGCTCATCCCTGAGAGAGGCTAATTTCTTGGTCTAGTAGTGAGTCCCTTCCAAAATTCTCCCTTCTACATCAACACATTCATTATTTTGTTCTTGTTTATGCAACCATTTTAAGACAGACTGTTTCACATCACACTTCCCTGTATTTTGCCTCTCAGAATTTCTTTGCCCCACCATCCACACTATTTGTGTAGCCACAGAGGCTGTATCTATGGAATATAGATATCTGTTGGGGTCGGGAATCACCATGATCTGTACTTTTTCCCTTGTAACCAGATGTGATTTGCAGTGAAGGTCTCCATTTGTTGTAAAGAGAGTCTTGTCTGATGAGAGGTAGTAGCTCATATAGATCCCATGGGTATATATTCAAATATTTTGTCACTCTTGACTCTCTTTCAGATCCTAGGCCCAGGTTACACTTTACCAATTTGAACAGACACAAGAGACTGGAAATTTGGCCAGTTTGGTGTATGGGAGATTTACAAGAAAAAATGCGAGAATCATTTTGAGGTACATCAGTGTTCTTCTTTTCCAGTAGTTGTTATCCAGGAGAGTTTTATCCACCTGGATGATCTGTACATTGCTTGACAAGACAACTGGGACTTCTAGGATGTAATGACTGTTGTCACCCTGTGCTGTTCTTTACTCTGTCTTTACCGTTCTTTTCTCTGGTAGAGAAATAAGCATAATAGCTAGTTCCAAGTCCAGGTGGTCTCACTTACTATGGCATGCATGTTGGTGGTGGTCAATGCTGGTGAATAAGCATTTACAGAAGCATTATCCTACCCTGGCTTTCTACTCCCCGCTGAGAAAAGTCTTGAGGGGAAGCACCCAACACTGTTCTGAAAACTCAGGGTAGAAACACCCGAGCTAACTGTAACTGCATATTCTTGGTTCCTGTTAAATTGATTTCTTGTTTTATGCTGAGGTTGCCAACTAGGATAGAGTTTGTGTGTGCATGCACACATGTGTGTGTTCCTCATCTTTAAAATCTCCCTGCACCTCTCTTTCTCACAGGCATCAGTTCATAGAATCAGCAGGCCTAGAGAAGTCAGCATGCTGGTTACCATAATTTGGGTTTGTCACAAAAACTATGTGACCCCACAAAGCCCCTTTGAGAAATCATTCTCAAACAAGAACTGATGTTGATCAGAGTAGAGCTCCACAAAAAACACGAGGTGTAGTGTGTCAAGTTTACATTGGGCAAGATTCGCAAGGCTGCCTGGGAATTGTTGACACTGGACAAAAAGGACCCCCAGAGTATCTTTTTGAAGGCAATGTTCTACTGGGCAACTTGTTCAAATTGAAGTGTTGAATGAGGGAAAGATGAAGCTGGATTATACCCTATGCCTGAAGGCTGAGGATTTCTTGGACAGGCAGCTGCAGAATGAGGTCTTTAATTTGAACCTGGCCAAATCCATTCACCATGCCTGTGTACTGATCCGCAAGCATATCAGGATCTGCAATAAGGTGGTGAATATTCTGTGCTTCATTGTCCATCTGGACTCCCAGAAGCACATGGACATCTCCTCCTTTCTCATCCAGGCTAAGTGAAGAGGAAGAATGCCAAGAAAGACCAGGGTGGTGCTGGAGCTGGTGATGATGAGGAAGATGATTAAATCAATACCTTCCTGGACTTGAGGACTGAATGTAGGTTTCCAGTTGACTAATAAAACAGAATTGATACTTGGAAAAATTCTTCCTCTAATATGCACTTGGGGTTGCTCTGTGAGAAGTGTTTTCCTTTAGGCAATCTCTTGCAAGTGTACGAGCTTGTAAAAATGTGATAAATTTTTCAATTCTGTGTTCAATTTTTGTTATTTTAATTTTCTTACAAATTATTTTAGATTGGAGGGTCTAATGTACAAAAAAAAAAAACAAAAAGAAAAACAAAAGAGGAAAGTGTGACCATCATATTGTACTCACAAACACTTTTCTTAGCAGTGACAATGAGTATGAGTATTGGTATTTTAGGGACACAGGACCACCAGCTATAGCCAATTAAATGCAAATTTGTCAAACACTGAAAGTTTAAGTTGTCTGGACAAAATTTGCCTCAATCAAATCAAAATGAGTTTTAGTGTAGATATTTAAAGAGATGGGCACCTGTTGGTTGGATAGCCAAGTCTTGTACAATCATGGGAGCTTCCCTTATGACTCAAGGTTTCCTCCCATAACACAGGAGGGTTTCCCTACTGTTCATCATGATGGAATTTAGATAGACATAGAAACTTCTGGACAAGTCTGTGAAGAATTAGTGCCAATCCATTCACTTTAGTTGGAAAGAGCCACCCTAATTGGTAATAAGATTTATTTATCCCTTCTATGGATTAGAGTCTCAAAATGAAGAATAGGGGAAAGTGGAGCTGAGCAGGAAGCTTTCCTAGAGTTCCTGCTTCCTAATGCTTTGGGGATGCCATTAAAACAGCTGCCTTGGGATCCTGCCACCATTTTTTCCCACCTTGATGGACAATATCCTTGAATTGTGAGCCCCAATACGTTCCTGTTCATGTAAAATTAATCAGGAAAAAGGAAAGTAACTAATATGGTCTTCAAGTGTCAAGAGGTTGTAGAGGAATGTTACTTTAGAACATGGCTGTTCTGGTAAGAGATGAGATCCAAAGATCTTCTAAATCTCTGTGACCCAGCTGGAATACACACACACTTTTAATTCAGGAGACAGAGTCAAGCAGATCAGAGATCAAGGCCAGCCAGGTACAGAACCAGTTTCAGGAAAAGAAAATCTTAGATCCAGGTGTGGGGATACATTCCTTTAATCCCAAACAATGAAGATAAAATTAGGTTGCAGAAAGAAGCACCCATGCTTGGAATTTATGTCCACTTGAGTGGCAGAAAAGATGACAAATCACTGAAGATTTGACAGAATAGGATACGCCCATTCTCATGAGAAGAAATAGGAAAGAGGGTCATCTTAGGTGGCAATACAAATTGATAGGAGCCAGTTTTACTGGGACAGTAATAGATAGACTGTGGAGAGAGAAGTCAGGTAAAACCTGCAGGAGCCAGAGAGTGAGATGGAGCCAGGAAATTAGAGCAGATTTCTGGAGTTAGTTGGAGGCTAAGCTAAGCAATTCAGAGGCCTAAAGAAAAGCCAGATTGAATAAGTTAGCTGGGAGAGGAGTTTGAGTTAAAACATCAGAGTTAAACCAGCCAGACCAAAGCTCAGTAAGAACAAGAATGGGCGATCATATAAAGCAGTAAGTCTCAGAGGCTGAAGAAATCCCAGGCCTAGGTTAGAGTGTATGGAGATTAGAAGCTTCCAGCAATAATCCTAGGCTAGCAGAAGAGGCAGTATGCCTCTCAGACAATTAACTGAACCAGGCAGATAAAACATACTTTTACAAGAAGTGAAACACTGAGATCTGCATTACTAGTTAGCTAAAATCAAATATTAAAGCAAAGCATTTACTAGGGAAAGAGTGAAGTAAGGTTGCATTTTCTTGGAGAGACAACCAAAGAAAGAGGTGACTTACTCCAGTGAAAAATATGAAAGCTTCAGAGGTTTGAAATGAAGGTGTTTTAACTCAGAAATATGGCATTCTCTTTCTTCCTTTTTTATTATTTGAGATTTTTACTTTACAACTCTTAAGAGTGCAGTCTCCCTTCTCACTCTACCCTCAACTTCTGCTCCTGCCCCCCTCCTGTCTTCCTTTTCCCCCAGAAAAGAGGAGCTTCCTCCCCTACTGACCCGGCCCGCAGGTCAGTCTAACAAGACCCTAAGGCAGGGGATGAGAATGGGAAGGGACAAGAGATGCGAAGAATGGAGACAAGCCAGAATTCTGATCAAGTCTCGGGTTAATTGTTCTTTAGGTTACAGCTTATAAAGAGTAAGAATGGGCAGTTCAGGGGGAGGAACTAGTTTCAGTGAAAAACACAGAGCAGGATATTCTGCAGGAAATTCTAAATGCAGGAGAATAACTCTCAGGTAAGCAGGAGAAAAGTTCTCATGTGGATACCTGACAAATCTAAATGGTTGAGCACACATCTAAAGAAGAAACAACACCTGTGTTCCAGGGGTGAAAATTCACCATGTCCTGCTAAGCAGACTGTGCTTCATGGATTACAAGCAGCTTAGAATCCAGCAGCCATTTTATAGCTCCACACATCCTACTCCATTCCAACACTCCCCAGCACATTAAGTCACATTAGGACTGGGCATATCCTCATTCCCCAGGCTAGGCAAGACAGGCATGCCAGGAGGAAATGATCCAAAATCAGACAGTGGAGTCCATCTTAGAAACAGCCCCCACTCCACTTGCAGTCACCCCATATGAAGACCAAGTATTCCATTTGCTACATGTGTGGTGGGGGCCTAGGTGCCAAAGTTGATGCATGCTCCTTTGTTGATGTCGCAGTCTCTGAAAGCCCCCCTGGGTCTGGGTTAGTTGTCTCTGTTGGTCTATTTCTGAGGTTCCTGTCCCTTTCAGGTCCTTCCATCTTTCCTCCAACTCTTCCACAGGAACCTCAGAGCTCTGCCCCATGCTTGGCTGCAAGTCCCAGCTTTTGTCTGGATCTGCTGCTGACTGGAGCCTCCCAGAGGACAGTCGACTTAGGCTGTTTAAGCAGAGCAGAGCATCACTATTAGTGTCAGGGCTGGCTCTCTATCCTTGGGTAGGTCTCATGTTGGGCCAATTACTGATTGGACTTTCCCTTAACCTCTGTTCCCTCTTTAGCCCTGCACTTCCTGTAGACAGGGTAATTTTTGGATCCCAGGTTTTGTTGGTGGATTATTGTTCCCCACTTTCCACTAGTCCTGCCTGTCTAGAAAGTGATCACTTCAGTCTTCATGTCCCCCTCCACCTCTGCTATCTCTTCTAGTTCTCCTCTGAGTGACATTCTGACACCCTCCCTTGTCCCTCCTTGTTCCTTAGCTTCTTTGGGTTTGTGGATTACAGTATGGTAATTCTCTACTATAGGTCTAATATCCACTTACAAGTGAGTACATACCGTGTGGGTCTTTCTCGGTATGCATTACCTCAATTAGGATGATCTTTTCTAGTTTCATTCATTTGCCTGCAAATCCCATGATTTCAAAACAGAGGAATATCAAATGGCTTAGAAGCACTGAAAGAAATGCTTACTGTCCTTAGCCCTCACAGGAAAGCAAATCAAAACTACTCTAAGATTCCATCTCACACCAGTCAGAATGGCTAAGATCAAAAACTCCAGTGACAACTCATGGTGGCAAGCATGTAGAAAAGGAAAACATTCCTCCATGGCTGGTGGGAGTGCAAACTTGTGCAGCTTCTCTGGAACTCAACTTGGCACTTTCTCAGAAAATATTGAATAATTCTATCTCAAGGCCCAGCTGTACCACTCCTGAGCATATAACCCAAGAGATGCTCTACCATACAACAAGGATATTTGCTCAACTATGTTCATAGCAGATTTATTCATAAGAGCCAGCAACTGGAAACAACCTAGATGTCCCACAACCAATGAATGGATACAGAAATTGTGGTACATTTACACAATGGAATACTACTTAGCTCCTAAAAACAAATAAATCTGGTATTTTCAAAGTCAGGTCTGAAAAATCTGCTCTGAGGTAACTGAAAAATATGGTTCTTTCCCTCTTATCCTTGTCCCAAACCCCAGGCAATTAAACCTTAACCTTAGTTGAGCAGAGTAGTGGAAGCCATTTAGAATCTACTTTCCAGAATTCTAGGGCAAAAGAGTAAATGATTTGGTTCTTTTAACCAAAATGTTGGGCTGTGATAAACCCTGGGCAGAGCACCCTGAGCCTCTTCTTGGTGAGCTGAGGATTAGAGAAGGCAGGTATGGGGTGCAGTGCTCCTGAAGTGGAGGCTGATGAGTTTCCTCTGTTAATACCAATATTTTTAACTGCATCAATTGTTTTCTTAATGTCCAATTCTTTTCCTATTCTTGTACTTTAGTTATTAATTCTACAGTTTGCTATGTCCTAATAAAGGTTTCCTTTGACAAACAGAACCTTTTTGTTTTCATGCAATCCTTTCCTATTCCAATGAGATCAAGGCTATGGTTCACCTCTTCTATCATATTAAATGTATCTTTGATTCATTTCTATTGGGTTCTGTACAGGATAATAAATATGGTTATATTTTTGCCTTTTACATACAGCCATCCAATTTAACTGGCAATTTTTATTAAGATGCTCTCCTCTATTTTGTATGTAATTTTTGGCCTTTTACACTTAAAAATATTACATGTTCATAAGTATATGAATTCATATGTGAAGATTCACTTTGGCTGTTGATAAGTGTGTCCAATTATATGATAATGCCAAAGTGTTTTCTATTCTACTACTCTGAAATACAATTTGAAAACAGGGATAGTGGTATCTCCAGGAATTCCATTATAATACCTGGATTATTTAAGCTTTCTTTATTTTTTTTTATATTTCCATATATATCTGAAGATCTGTACAAACAATGTCTGTACAAACAATGTCCTGGTGTTGGATTTGCACATGTTTATTCCCAACATTTCAAAGGCAGAGACAGATTCCTGTTTGTCTGATGCAAGACTAGACTCCATAGTTAGTTCCAGGACAGCTAACACTACATTAAAAAACACCCTGTCTCAAAACCCAAAATATCGTGTGTCAAGTTAAAACAAAATTAGCCAGCAAATACACATCTGTGCTTAAAACCATTAAAATAGAATCCCACATCTAAATAATATTTTTATAATGCTAAATCCCACTGAGGGTCCTGAGCATTCTTGAAAATGGCTTTAATTCTGAACTTGAATATTACTGCTAATTGATAATTATGTAAAGACTGATAAACAAACAAAGAAACAAGAAAAATCTACTTAGAAAGGTGAGGACCACAAATGAAAAGGAAACATAGTCAGCCATATTTAATAGTATTTTATTGTATAATTACAAAAGAGAGAGAGATTACCATACAGAAGGAAATACTTAAACAGCACTAAAGTAGTGGATTACAACTTCCTATCAAAATTTGCAGCCAAAGGAAAAGAAAGGCCTGACAGGGTAACTAAAGGTGCCAGGAGGGTAACTGTATATGAGGGAACTCTTGGCTACATCCAGGAAACTTACACATCCACCCTCACAATCAAGGAGCACACCAACCCAGCCCATTGTCATCTCTATATGGTGTTGAAATTCTGGGCAGGTGGTGAGCAGACTGTACTAGTTACCCTGCTTCACACAAACAAGAAGAAATACACCCTCAGGTTCATTCTGTTGACTGTCTTCCTGAACAACTCCTAGAGCCCATTCCAAAGACTTGGTTAAATTCAGCTCCCAGTAATATTTCCCAGAGGTGAAGCTTTGTGATCCCCTGGCAGCAAAATAGTGTTGAGATGATTTCACAGATGTCTCCTGATGGTGAAATCTAAAGTTGAATCTTCTCACAAAATCAAATGGGGTCATACTGTCAGGGGCTAAGATTGCTTTTCCAAATGAAATATACACTGTGGAAAGAGGCAACATTTTAATTAAAATGAGCATTTTAATTTCTCAGGTCAGAGAGGTACCTGGAGATTGCCTGAATTATAAGACAGACATCTAAGCCTAGAAGGTTAAAGGTGGCTCAAACACTTTAAAGTCAATAAATTCCACAAGAAACAGAATGGAATCCTGATGAAAAAAAGAGAAGGGAGCTTCATCCTACTTCTGTCAGGTGACTTTTAATTACACCTGACAAAAGGAAGATGAGTGCATTCCTTCAAGGTCTAGAGTGAAGGCTGTCCTCATGGGCCTACATCAAAACTCATTTCTAAGAGAGAGGCGATGATAATCATATCTTTATTTGCATGTAAGCACTCATGTTTATACTCAAGGAGAAGCTAAATATGCATTAAAAGTGTTTTGCTGGTTGTAACTGTCTGCCTTTATCCAATTGGCTTCTCTGATACTCTTTCCCTGTGAGGGTATAATTCACATTTAGATGTAACAGGGAAATTTAGACACTGTCTCATGTCCTACAAATTGGTTTTATTTTTATTGCTCATGATATATACCCTTGTGTATATAGTTATTTTATATTTATTGATTTAGTTCTTTTTGATACAGTCTTGGTATATATTTTTGACTGGCCTGGAACTCAGCATATCAACCAGGCTAGCCTCAAACTCATGGGTAATCCTCATGTCTTGACATTGTATTGTTGGGATTACAAGTGTATAACACTATAATTTGTATATTTTTAATCTAAGAAGTGAAGGTACTTTATAAATTCTACAGCAAAATGTTTAAGGAAAGACAGTCAAATATGTTCATCATTGGGTTTATTTAACATGAATTAGATTATATTGAATTAATTTATCATTCCTTATGTCACAAGAAAAAAACTGATAATATATTTTCATCCTGGATCACATACAACAATATATTCATGTTCATGTATATTTTTAAATGACCATGTGAATAAACATGATTAGAAATGAGACTTACATTGACACATATTTCAGTGGAGATTAAAAAAAAAAAAACAGGTTGTGGTAAGCTTATCTCAATGTTGAAGTGCACCTCTGGTCTTTTCAGCAGTGCTGACACTCACCTTGGAAGCATTTGCACCTCTCTATCAGTCCAGTGATGGACAAGGCACTGAGCTCTGGTTTCATAGGCTGGGACATGCAGAGCTGCACTGACTCACTCCTGCAAGGACAAGAAGACTTGATGTGCCTGGTGCTAAAGACACCATCACAGTGATGAGGAGAAATGCCCACTCCAAGTTCAGACAGTGACCCAGGAGTTAAATCCCTTCCCACACAAGCCTGACAACTTGATTTCAATCCCTGGAACCCATGGTGGAAGGAAAGGACTAACTCCTGAAAATTGTCCTCTGACCTCCACACGTGGACAATGGCACACGTGCATTCATGCTCCAACACAAAACAAGCAAAACAAATTAGTACAAGTAAAGAGTTGACTGTAAATCTTTAACACAAGCATTTTCTGATATCATAGTGACCCCAAGACCAGGAGACAGTTTAGTTTCCTCCTAGATACTCTTTGGAGCCCTTCCTGCTACCAATATGTTTGTCCATGTGTCCTGCTATTTCTTCTACTACCAAAAAATGCTGCTGATGGGCCTCAAGATTTATGATTTCAAAAGTCGATATTTTATCACCAAGTCCTCTTGCATTACTGCTTTACTATTATGTAGTAAGTAAAGGCACTTTCTGGTAAAGAACAGATGTCATATACATGAAACCAATCTCAAACATCATACACAAGCAATTGAGTATTATTCATTTCTAAAGGATATTTTTAGTTTGTTAAGGCAGCTTGATCAATTTTATAGCCTAGTTCAAGGATCCTGGCTTGCACTGATGAGTCTACTCACCTTCTGAACACGTCTTCCAAGTCCTGCAAAAACAACAAGAATAGTTTAGACTCATGAAGAAATGGCTTACAATGTTTTTGTATGAAGTTCATATAAATGTTAGTCATCATCACACTTATTGATCTTTCAAATTTATTTTCATGTCTTAAGATAATACCAACCAAGCAAATGAGCAGAAGAGAATTCTCAATGAAATCAGACAGTGAGCACAATATTGGAGAAGAACATGCATAGGGATTGTACATTGTTTTACAACCCACAGATGTCTACATGTGGGACTTTCCTTGAGCCTGTCCACAAAGCACAGGAATGCTTTTACTAAGAATACTTTCAAACTGCAAAGTCACCCCTGAATGACACCTCATGCCTATAATTCCAGAATTTGGGGTTTTGAGACCTCAGGATTACTGTGAGTTTCAGGCCATCATTCACCACCAAAGAAGTCCATACATCAATGTTTCACCTTCCAAAGAACACAGAAAAATACATTTTGTAAAGAGAAGACATTAACTATAAATTTCTTTAAAACTATACATAATTTTCAAGTTGAGGCAAAAAATAATGAATGTTTTGTAACAGGAATAACTGCATTTGGGATTTTAGAGAAGCAAGCTACAAAAGAAAAAAATGAAGAGATATTCAATGGGGAAATCCACAGACACAGTGTCAAAGGCTTGCTCTTTTAAGGTTATAACAGAACATAGTGTCTCCAGATTATCCCTAATATCCGCTGACAATAAGTGCAGGGAATGTGGACAGCTATCTTAGATGTAACAGTCAGAGTGGGGGCCTCAGATAACAAAGCCCTTTCATGCACTCCTCCATGCTCCCCTGGAGCAGCACCACATATGGCTGCTGGAATATTGTCATCAGCTCCCGATACATTGCTATTAGTTGACTCCTCTTTTGGACCATCAAGGCTTCACTTTTCCTCAGTTTCTCTAACATAGTTTGGCCTTCATTTTCCATATACTCTATATGCTGCTTTTCTTCTTCATAATGAATTGGATGTAGTTTCCTATATTCTATCCTGATAATTTCTTTCCGAAGAGTCACATAGTCCTGAAGAAAAAGCCCAGAATATTTTATCATCTCAACTGATTCCATCTAAGCTTAAATTCGACTGGTCGATTCTGTCACTGTGGTGTACACACTGATTTACTGTGCCCACTTTTCAGAAATGGAAATTATTTTATTTCATTCATTTTTCTATGTTAATGGCACAATCAAACAAACCCATCATTTTCTCTAAGTATGTTCATCAATTTAATGAGATCTTGAGCCAATTGAAAAGATTATTTGATAATTCATATGTTCAAACAAATATGACATTCTGCACGTAGTAATTAAATATCATGATATAGCCATAAAGTCAAACATACTGTGCTAAACTGACAGGAAGTCACTCATTAGTCTCAACATTCTCTACCATAGCCTGGCCGTGCTCTCTGAGTGGAGAATTTTATTTTACGCTCAGAATTAGAGGCCTGCAGAAAAGATTTTCCTAGTATCAATGTCCATGCCTTATTCTCAACTTGTGAATGAGCAGGTTTGCAAAAGAGCTGCCTCAATCTATTTTCAAGCTGATTTTCAGCATCAATTTCATACCACCAACCACTGAGTTGTCATTCTATTCGCTGCCTTTAGATTCTCTTGATTTTCTTGGATCTTCTTCTATAAAGATGCCATCTGATTCAGAAATCTCTCCTGTAAAAAACAAAAAATGTCCACTTTAGGTAAATAAATAGTACTGATGGACTCTTAGGCAATGAACACTTTACTTTAGGGAGAGTAGAAGGATCACAGTGTCCTTCATTTTTTCTTTTGTTGACAATGAATTTTAGATTTCTGGCAATAGAAATAAAAAAATACAGCATAACCCTTTGTTAAGTCATTTATAAGCCTCACTGGGTAACATGCATCTGGTTGGGATTCCCAGATCCTTCTCTCTAGTTAATTCCAATGTATTTTTTTTCTCATTTTCTCCAGTCATGGACAGTTTAGAAAGATATGAACTTACTTAGTCACTTTCCAGGGACCTGGACATGAGGAAATATAAAACTAGATATTATCTTTACACTTACGGGTTTCTAAAAAATATTTATATAATCATAGTCACTCTCTCTCCATTACATGTTTAAAATTTGCCACCACTTAGAACAGAAAGGCTTCCTCATAATCAGGACAGGCATCTTCCTGTGCTCTGCTAAGCTCCCTCTCTCCAGCTGTCATATTCTCTCAGAACCATCACTTACCATTTGCCCCTCAGCAGCTGCTTCAGTGGGACAGTGCCTGTGACCCTTGTGCTCCTGAGAGTCAGAGCACAGTTGACAGAGGAGGACCCTGTTTTCCTCACAAAAGATCCTCTTTGCCTCCTTGTGGGTCACATACTTGTGCTCCTCAGAGCTCAAGTACTTCATGAGGCTGTCCTGTCTGGCAATGGACACCAGCTTCTTCAGAACAACATTGGTTCTGAAGTCCTTCTGCCTGGATGGATGCCTACACGTGGGACAGTGGACAGGAACTTGCTGGTCTTCCCAGAAAAAGCAGAGGCAGGCCCGACAGGAGCTGTGTCCACAGCTTATGGTGATTGGGTCTGATAGGCAGCCCAAGCAGATGGGGCAGGTGAGCTCTTCCAGGAAAGCCTGTGAGATGCCTGACTCCATTTTCCTGAGGAAAGAAGCAGAATTGCTATTATTGGACCCCAGAGAAGCAAGAGACTGCTCAAAATTTGATTCAAGTTGTGATTCAATTCTGTCTATGGCAAAACAGGCTTCACTTTTCGCATGATCAAGGATAAAAGGAAGCATAGGATTTTGGGTGCTGATGTTTCCTGTTACACTTTCCTGACAGAAACAGAGTAATAGCCGGACGTGGGGGCAAATGCCTTTGATCCCGGTACTCAGGGAGGAATACACAGGAAGATCTCTGTGAGTTTGAGTCCACCCTAGTATATGAAGCAAGTCCTGGTCAGCAAAGGCAACACAGAGAAACACTGTTTCAAGAACGAAAAAAAAAAAAAATTCTGTTGACCTTTTGTGCCTTCTGATCTGAAATTGTCCTGGAGACTTCTGCCAAATGTCACCTTGGCTCAAGGTCAGAGACTTTCTTTCAGTGTTTTTTGGGGTAAAAAAAAATGTGTACACACATGCACACACTACCTTACAGACATACGTAAGTAAAACACCTCCTTCTTTGTTTTCTGTCCAAGAAAAGGCACCCCGACTTCACACCTTCCCTAGTAAATGCTTTGCTTTCTGATTTTAGCTTATTAATCATTCAGATTCCACTGTCCCATCCATTGACACTTAAAGCAATGTTATTTACTTTTTCTCTCTGCTACAAGTACCTAACAAGAACAAGAATTTTTGAGGGTTTATATTTCAAGGTATTGGCCATCACGGTGGGGAAGAAATGTTGGCAGGAGCTCTAGGCAGCTGGCCCCATGGCGTCCAAAATCAGGAAGCAGGAAGCAAGGGAAGCTTGCTGATCAGCTCATCCCCATTTTCAGCCTCAACCTGTGGAATGGTGCAGTGACCTCACCAGCCTTGTGGGAGCAACTTCCCACCTGAAGTGAATCTAAGCCAACTATCTCTCAGAGACTTGTCCAGTCATCTCATGTCAGTCCTGAATCTAGGAACATTGTTTTCTTGTAAAAACTTATTTGCTTCCCAAAAACACAACTCCTGCCTGAGTATATGGGAGGAAATCTTGAGGCATAAATGAAGTTCACATGAGTATTTGAGACTTGGCTGTCTAACCAATAGGAGTTCACTTTCGATCCCTTTAAGCGTCTACACAGAAATAATCTTGGTTTGATTGAGCCACATTTCCTTCAAAGAGCTTAAGTTTCTGTGTTTGAAACAAATGGAGTGAAATGATATCCTGGATATCCTGTGTACATCAAAAACCAATACAAATACTCATTGTCAATACTTAGTTGGGCAAAGGGACTGTGGCTCCAGTATTTCTTTCATTCCTTCCTTTCGTTTCTTTTTCTTTTATTCTTTTCTTTTTGCCCTTTAAGACATGGTTTATCTTTGTATCCCTGGCTGCCTTTGAACTCAGGCCTGCTTCTGCTTTCCCACTGATGGAATTAAAGGCTTGTGCAAGCACTGCCTGGCTACTGGTTTCCTTTCTTTCCTTTCTTTCTTTCTTTCTTTCTTTCTTTCTTTCTTTCTTTCTTTCTGTCTTTCTTTCTTTCTTTCTTTCTTTCTTCCTTTCTTTCTTCCTTCCTTCCTTCCTTCCTTTCTTTTTTTCTTTCTTTTTTTAGATTTATTATTATTTATACAGTGTTCTGCCTGTATGCCAGAAGAGGGCACAGATCTCATTATAGAAGGTTTTAAGCCACCATGTGGTTGTTGGGAATTGAACTCAGGACCTTTGGAAGAGCAACCAGTGCTCTTAACCTGTGAGCCATCTAGCCAGCCCCTTGGCTTCATTTCTAAACTTCTTTGATGGTCATGTTTTTCTCATTTGTTTTTTTTTTTCAGTACATTATATATCTCACTCCAAATTAATTCATAAATACACAGAAATATCAAAAATTGAACACAGCATTGAAAATTTGCATCATTTAATCAGGACCTATTCTTATGAATAAAATGGTTTAATTAGTTCTCTCTACTTTATTACATGCAGACTTCCATTCTAGTAAACCAATCTATAGCTAAAAATAGCCACTTCTTACAACATGGCAGCCTATTATCAAACATCCCTGAGATTCTCTTACAATTTACAACAGAAAAAAATATTACTCCCCACCCCCAAGGGAGGAGCAGTACTGCTAGGCCATAGAGGAAGACTATGCAGGCAGTCCTGAAGATACCTGATAAAACAGGTCCTCCCTGTTTTATTGGGGAGGAGGTCCTCCCCAATCAGTGGACTGGGAAAGGGGCAGGAAGGAGATGAGGAAGGGAGGGTGGGATGGTGAGGAAATGAGGGAGAAGGATACAGCTGGGATATAGAGTTAATAAGATATAACTAATACTAAAAATAAATTTAAAAAAAAGAAATTTTTTCTTTTGCTAAATCTTGTATTTTTTACTTTTATACTACCCCAAAATATCTCTAAAGACTGGTATTTTTCAAGCCATTCAGAATATTTATTTGTTACATATTATATATGTATGCAGTATTAGATGTTATGATCTTGCTTATATGCAGTACATACATAGTAAAATGCTCAAATGCTTTAGAATTAAGAAAAAACTCAAAATTGAAAAGTGTCTTGTAATTGTCTCTTAGTATAATACATCAGAGGATCTAAATCATGCATGATAAATCTATAATGATCCACATCTTTAACATGTTCTATACCAAGGAATATGATCAAATGGTAACAAAATCATTTTTGCTAAATAGTGAAATATCACATCTAAGCAGAATCCTCAGTTTGGTAATTAATTAAAAGTGGTAAATATTAATGACTTCTTTCCTGTAAATCATGCACTCACCCAAGCAACTGTCTCTGGTCTCAGCAATATTTTGTTGGGATGCAGTAAACTTAGCTCAGTTCTGGGTCAGACCCTCAGTGCAGAGAGGTGGTAGATCTAGCAGGGTCTGGAGCCAGAAGGTGTGGAGACAAACTCTGTTTGCTCTGGAGAAGAGTGAACTTTGATGAACCCTTGGAGGTCCTTATATACAGTCTCTAGAGACCCCGCAAACTCCCAATAGCACCTTTCTAAATAAAAGATTGAATCATGGTAGAGAGGACTCCCACTTTCTGTGGAATAAGGGTGAGGAAAGATGCAGGGAGAGTGGGACAGGGAAAAAGAGAAGGGGAAGACTATGATAGGGATGTAAAGTGAATTAAAAAGCAATTAATGAAAAAAGGAAATCTGAAATATCAAAAAAAATAAGGTTGAATCAACACCATTTCAAAAAAAAGGTTTCAAAAAAAAAGGGAGTCAGTGCTTAGCTGGGTGTGTCAGCTCACACCTTATCCCAGTGTTCGAGAACTGGGATCCTGAAGCAGGAGGAGTTTTAGGGCAAGGCCTACCTAGGATATACAGTAAGAATTTGTTTTTTTTTTTTTTTGTTTTTTTTTTTTTTTAAAGACTTAGTGATTTTATACCCAAATACTTTTCAGTGTCCTTATATTTTTACTTTTGCTAAGGTAAGAGTTGATTATGTTATGAATCTGTGATTTTAGCAACTTTCAACATTAAAATTTTTATTGGTTTCTTGAAAATTTAGTTCAATTTATTTTTATCATGTTCACCTCACCTGTAACTCCTCTCAAACTGATCCACTTTTTCCACTAACTCAACTCTCTATTATTTAAAATCACAAAGCACCAGCCAAATGTTCGTGCACATAATTGTATATCAGTTCCTTCTGTGAATAGTGTCGCTAGAGTTCAAAGATGCCTATCTCAATAGACATTTAGTGTTCACAGTAACCAGCTAGAGAATCCCACGGAAATGCTGTAGTAGTAAAATATCCAAGAACCTGCAACATTGTGAGGCACATGCCTTTAATCAAGCACTCAGGGACACAGAGGGCAGTATATCTCAATGAGTTCCAGGGCACTATATCTCTGAGTTTCAGGTAAGCATGCTTTACAAAGCAAGTCCAGGACTTCCACAGCTTGATACATAAGAAAAAACTGTCTACAATAAAAGAAAGCCAGAGAGAAAGGAACAAAAACAACAACAACAACAAAATCAAAATAAAACAAAACATAAAAAAAGAACCTGCAACATCTTTCTGTCCTCCCTGCTCTCATGAAACAGGGTTTTTCCTAGTAGTCTTGGCTTTCCTGGAACTAGTTCAGTAGACCGCAATGGCCTGTAACTTTACAGATCCTGCTGACTTTGCCTGCCAAGTGCTGGGATTAAAGTCATGCACCACAACTACCACCTGGCCAAACACATAACATGTCAGTTAGATACTGTTCAGTGTGTTGAATGAACCTGCATGCTGTGTTTTCATATTTTAATTCTCATGTGGTTTTAGTTGAAATAAAATCATATCACTTTCTCAGTCCCATTTCATTTCTTCTTACAGATTCTTTATATAGGCTGGTGCCAGACAGTGTGGCTAAGACTTAAGGTGGATCCTCACATCTCAATAGATGCAGATTAAGGTGGGTCTCTTCGCTCCAGGTGATTCAACCAGGAAAAAATGCAGCCTCTTGTGTTTTAATTAATTCCAGATGTAGTCAAATTCACAAGCAAGAATGGCATCACAAGGACTGGCCACATTTTATAGGGTGCTCAGTTAAGTAGCTCATCTTTGGTAGAGGCTAATTCTTTGTCAAAATTTCCCACTTGCACATCAACAAATCCAATGTTCTGTTCTTGTTGATGCAGCCAGTTTTTGAAAAATTATTAGCTTTTTACAACTTGCAGTTTATTCACCTTGTATCAGAGCGGTAGCCACCTCCCTCATTTCCT
Source organism: Meriones unguiculatus (assembly GCF_030254825.1). Classification (NCBI taxonomy): domain Eukaryota; kingdom Metazoa; phylum Chordata; class Mammalia; order Rodentia; family Muridae; genus Meriones; species Meriones unguiculatus. The sequence continues at coordinate 61,159,608 of NC_083354.1, forward strand.
CCCAAACTCACCCTCCCTCCCTCATCTCCTGCCATACCTCTCCCCAAGTCCCCTGATAGGGGAGGTCCTCCTCCCCTTCCATCTGGCCCTAGTTTATGAGGTGTCATCAGGATTGTCTTATGCAGCCATTTTTAAGGAGAGACTGTATCACAGCAGACTTCCTGGTATTCTGGCTCTTCCTATCTTCCCTACCCTCTGCCACAATATTTCTGGAGCCAGTGATACAAGGGCTAGGAATTAGGTGTATCTGTTGGTTGTCGCAGTCTGTCCAGCTGTGGTATTCTGTTAGTGTTTGCCTGTATGCTTCTTCTCTATGCTATTGTATATATGCTATATGCTATATGCTATCCTAGCTTTACTAGGGTTTTTGTGTTTTTGTTTTATCAGATTTGCAATCTAATGTTTGGTTTACTTTGATAGTAAGCTAAATCAATGATATATTAATTTTCAGTGATTATGAGATCAAGGGAAGAATAGCTATAACTACTAAGGAGGCCTGGCAGAAAAAGGGTGTTTAGTATTATTTATGGGACATGCCAGTTTTACACACTGAGCAGTATTTACTATTTAGAGAAGACAAGGGACCATAATGAATATATTAAAATGGAGCTCAAAGTGTGTATAAAGATGAGAAAGATGTTAAAATTACATATGTTCACCTATTGTATCCCAGATAATGGGATTGGATTTGTCATATTGACAAAGGTTCTAATGTATATAAAGCATATTTGAGTCGTGAAGCTCAATGTAGTTCAGATAAGGATTGTTCTTAATTGGAGTTAGCTAGCCTATAGATGAACTCAGGCTCAGTGATGGTCTAGCTTCAGTGTAGCCTCTTCCCTCCCTGGTGATTGAATTAAAATCAGTACCATGAAATGAATTACCTCACATCAGACAAGGAGCTGGAGCCCCTCACATTCCCTTAGTAAACTATTTTCATCTAGAGTGATAACCAAATTCTTTAGCGAAACCAAAAAAATCTGAACACAGGGGTCTTTCCTGAGACTGCTATTCCAACCAAGGACTATGCATGGAGATAACCTAAGACCCCTGCACAGATGTACCCCATGGCAATTCAGTATCCAAGTGGGTTCCATTGTGATAGGAACAGGGACTGTCTCTAACACGAACTGATTGGCCTGATCTTTAATTACCTTCCCCTGAGGGGGAAGCAGCATTACCAGGCCACAGAAGAGGACAAGGCAGCCACTCCTGATGAGACCTAATTGACTAGGATCAGGAGGAAGGAAAAGAAGTCCTCTCCTATCAGTGGGCTTGGGGAGGGGCATGTATGCAGAGGGTGGAGGAATGGAGGGATTGGGGCCAGAGGAAGAAGTGAACCACGGGGGAGGGGGGGACACAAAGTGAGTAAAGTGTAATTAATAAAGAAAAAGGAAAGAAAAAAAAATAAAAACGAATTAAAAAAAAGAAATAGTCCTTGTTCCCCTTACTATGGGCAATCACTTGGTTACTGAATATTCAACCAGAGAACTCCTTCAGCTGATAAACACCTTCAGCAAAGTGGCAGGATACAAAATCAACTCAAAAAAATCAGAAGCCCTCCTATATACCAAAGACAAAAAGGCTGAGAAAGAAATTAGGGAAACAACACTCTTCACGATAGCCACTAATGACATAAAGTACCTTGGTTTGACTCTAACCAAGCAAGTGAAAGACCTGTTTGAGAAAAACTTCAAGTCTCTGAAGAAAGAAATCCAAGAAGATATCAGAAGATGGAAAGATCTCCCATGCTCATGGATTGGTAGGATTAACATTGTGAAAATGGCCATACTGCCAAAAGCAATCTACAGATTCAATGCAATTCCCATCAAAATACCAACTCAATTCTTTACAGACCTTGAAAAAAAGATTCTCAGCTTCATATGGAGAAACAAAAAACCCAGAATCTCCAAAACGATCCTGTACGACAACAGATCATCTGGAGGTATCTCCATTCCAGATCTCAAGCTGTACTACAGGACAACAGTAATAAAAACTGCATGGTATTGGCATAGAAACAGAAAGGAGGATCAATGGAACCGCATAGAAGACCCAGAAATAAATCCACACACCTATGAATACTCGATATTCAACAAAGAAGCCAATTCCATTCAATGGAAAAAAGACAGCATCTTCAACAAATGGTGCTGGACCAACTGGATGTCTACATGCAGAAAAATGAAAATAGATCCATATTTATCACCCTGCAGAATACTAAAGTCAAAGTGGATCAAGGACCTCAACATAAAACCAGATACCCTAAATCAATTGGAAAAAAAGTGGGGAACAGCCTAGAACTCATTGGCACAGGAGACAACTTTCTGAACAGAACACCAACAGCACAGGCTCTAAGAGCAACAATCAATAAATGGGACCTCATGAAACTGAAAAGTTTCTGTAAAGCAAAGGAAACCGTCATCAAAACAAAACAACTGCCTACAGATTGGGAAAGAATCTTCACTAACCCTTTATCTGACAGAGGACTAATATCCAGTATATACAAAGAACTAAAGAAGCTGAAAAGCAGCAATCCAAGTAATCCAATTAAAAAATGGGGAACAGAGCTAAACAGAGAATTCTCGACAGAGGAATATCGAATGGCAGAGAAACACTTAAAGAAATGCACATCCTCATTAGCCATCAGGGAAATGCAAATCAAAACGACCCTGAGATATCACCTTACACCCATCAGAATGGCCAAGATGAAAAACTCAAGCGATAACACATGCTGGAGAGGTTGTGGAGAAAGGGGAAACCTCCTCCACTGCTGGTGGGAATGTAAACTGGTACAACCACTCTGGAAAGCTATCTGGAGCTTTCTAAGACAAATAGGAATAGTGTTTCCTCCAGACCCAGCTATACCACTGCTAGGTATATACCCAAAGTTCGTTCAAGCACACAAAAGGGATACTTGCTCAACCATGTGTATAGCAGCTTTATTTGTAATAGCCAGAACCTGGAAACAACCCAAACGTCCATCAACGGAGGAATGGGTACAGAAATTGTGGTATTTTTACACAATGGAATACTACTCAGCAATCAAAAAGGAGGAAATCATGAAATTTGCAGGCAAATGGTGGGATCTAGAAAAGATCATTCTGAGTGAAATATCCCAGAAGGAGAAAGACAAACATGGGATATACTCACTTATATAGATACTCACTTATATACTCACTTATAAGATATGATAAACATAATGACAAACATGGGATATACTCACTTATATAGATAATCACTTATATACTCACTTATAAGATATGATAAACATAATGACAAACATGGGATATACTCACTTATATAGATACTCACTTATATACTCACTTATAAGATATGATAAACATAATGAAATCTATACACCTAAAAAAGATAATCAATTGAGCGGACATGGGGTAAGATGATCAATCCTCATTTAGAAAGACAGATGGGATGTGCATTGAACGTATGACAGGAGTCTACTGAGCACATCTGAAAGACTCTAACTAGCAGTGTTTTCAAAGCAATGACTCATGACCAAACCTTTGGCAGAGTACAGGGAATCATAAGAAAGAAGGGGAGTTAGTCTGATGGGGAAAGGATAGGAGCTCCACAAGGACCAAATATATCTGGGCACAGGATCTTTTCTGAGACTGACATTTAACCAAGGACCATGTATGGATATAACCTAGAACATCCACTCAGATGTAGCCTGTGGTAGCTCAGTAACCAATTGGTTTCCCAAAGTGAGGGGAACAGGGACTATTTCTAACAGGAACTCAATGACTGGCTCTTTGGTCTCCCCACCCCCGAAGAGAGGAGCAGTCCTGTTAGGCCACAGAGGAGGGCTTTGCAGCCAGTCCTGAAGATACGTGATAAAACAGGATCAGATGAATGGGGAGGAGGTCCCCCCTATCAGTGGACTTGGAAAGGGGCACAGTGGAGATGAGGGAGGGAGGGAGGGACTGGGAGGGAATGAGGGATCAGGACACGGCTGGGATACAGAGTTAATAAAATGTAACTGATAAAAAAAATAAAAAATAAAAAAAGAAGAAATTTGAGACAGCACATTCAAGCAACTTAATGGCTCACTTAAAAACCCTAGAAAAAGAAGAAGCAGACACACCAAGAAGGAGCAGACGGCTGTAAATAATCAAACTCAGGGCTGAAATCAATCAATTAGAAACAAATAAAACAATTCAAAGAATCAGTGAAACCAAGAGCTGGTTCTTTGAGAAAATCAACAAGATAGACAAACCCTTAGCCAAGCTAACTAAAAGGCAGCGAGACACCATCCAAATCAATAAAGTAAGAAATGAAAAGGGGGACATAACTACAGACACTGAGGAAATCCAAGAAATCATTAGGACTTACTTCAAAAGTCTATACGGAACAAAATTTGAAAATTTAAATGAAATGGCCAATTTTCTTGATCAATTCCACTTACCAAAGCTAAATCAGGACCAGGTAAATCAATTAAATAGTCCTATATCCCCCAAGGAAATAGAAGCAGTCATCGAAAGTCTCCATTCCAAAAAAAGCCCAGGACCTGATGGTTTCAGCGCAGAAATTTACCAGACATTCAAAAAAGAGCTAACTCCAATTCTCTTCAAACCATTCCACAAAATCGAAACAGAAGCAACATTACCAAACTCATTCTATGAAGCCACAGTCACCTTGGTACCTAAACCGCACAAAGACCCAACCAAAAAAGAGAACTTCAGGCTTTATGAACATGGATGCAAACAATACTCAACAAAACACTCGCAAACCGAATACAAGAACACATCAAAGATATCATCCACCATGACCAAGTAGGCTTCATCCCAGGTATGCAGGGGTGGTTCAATATACAGAAATCCAACAATGTGATCCACCATATTAACAAATTGAAAGAAAAAAAAAACACATGATATTCTCCCTAGATGCTGAAAAAGCCTTTGACAAAATCCAACATCCATTCATTTTTAAAGTATTGGAGAGATCAGGGATACAAGGCACATATCTAAACATAGTGAAGGCAATATACAGCAAACCTATAGCCAACATCAAACTGAACGGAGAGAAACTTAAAGCAATCCCACTGAAATCAGGGACAAGACAAGGCTACCCACTCTCTCCATATCTCTTCAACATAGTTCTGGAAGTCCTTGCTAGAGCAATAAGACAGTTGAAGGAGATCAAGGGGATACAAATTGGAAAGGAAGAAGTCAAATTATCACTATTTGCAGATGATATGATAGTATACGTGAGTGACCCCAAAAACTCTACCAGGGAACTCCTCCAGCTGATAAACACCTTCAGCAAAGTGGCCGGATACAAAATTAACTCAAAAAAATCAGTAGCCCTCCTGTATACAAAAGACAAAAGGGCTGAGAAAGAAATTAGGGAAACAACATCCTTCACAATAGCCACAAATGACATAAGGTACCTCGGAGTAACCCTAACCAAGGAAGTCAAAGACTTGTATGAAAAAAATTACAAGTCTCTGAAGAAAGAATTAGAAGAAAATATGAGAAGATGGAAAGATCTCCCATGTTCGTGGCTTGGCAGGATAAACATAGTAAAAATGGCCATTTTACCAAAAGCAATTTACAGATTCATAGCAATTCCCATCAAATAACCAACACAATTCTTTACAGACCTGGAAAGAAAAATTCTCAACTTCATATGGAATAAGAAGAAACCCAGAATTGCTAAAACAATCCTCTACAATAAAGATCTTCTGGAGGTATCTCCATCCCTGATCTTAAGTTGTACTATAGAGCAACAAATTTAAAAACTGCATGGTACTGGCATAGAAACAGAATGGTGGATCAATAGAATGGAACAGAGGATCCAGAAATAAACCCACATACTTATGGACACCTGATCTTTGACAAAGACACCAAAACCATACAATGGAAAAAAGATAGCATCTTCAACAAATGGTGCTGGTCTAACTGGATGCCTACATATAGAAAACTGAAAATAGATCCACACTTATCACCCTGCACAAAACTGAAGTCCAAGTGGATCAAAGACCTCAACATAAAACCAGACACATTAAATCGGCTTGAAAAAAAAGTGGGGAGTACCCTAGAACTCATTGGTACAGGGGAAAACTTCCTGAACAGAACACCAACAGCACAGGCTCTAAGAGCAACAATCAATAAATGGGACCTCATGAAATTGAAAAGGTTCGGCAAAGCAAAGGACACTGTCATCAAAACAAAGCAACCGCCTACAGATTGGGAAAGAATCTTCACCAACCCTTTATCTGACAGAGGACTCATATCCAGTATATATAAAGAACTAAAGAAGCTGAAAAGCAGCAAACCAAGTAATCCACTTAAAAAATGGGGAATAGAGCTAAACAGAGAATTCTCTGTAGAGGAATACCGAATGGCAGAGAAGCACTTAAAGAAATGCTCAACATCACTAGCCATTAGGGAAATGCAAATCAAAACAACCCTGAGATTTCACCTTACACCCATGAGAATGGCCAAAATAAAAAACTCAAGTGACAACACATGCTGGAGAGGTTGTGGAGAAAGAGGAACCCTTCTCCACTGCTGGTGGGAATGTTAAACTTGTACAATCACTCTAGAAATCAATGTGGCGTTTTCTCAGAAAACTAGGAATAGTGCTTCCCCAAGATCCAGTCATACCACTCCTAGGCATATATCCAAAAGAGGCTCAAGCACACAAAAAGGAAATTTGCTCAACCATGTTTGTATCAGCTTTATTTGTAATAGCCAGAAGCTGGAAACAACCCAGATGCCCCTCAACTGAAGAATGGATGCAGAAAATGTGGTACATCTACACAATGGAATATTACTCAGCAATGAAAAATGAGGAAATCATGAAATTTGCATATAAATGGTGAGATCTGAAAAGGATCATCCTGAGTGAGTTGTCCCAGAAGCAAAAAGACACACATGGTATATACTCACTCATATAGACATACAACATAGGACAAACCCACTAAAACCTGTGCATCTAAAGAAACTAAGCAAGAGTTAGGACCCTAACTAAAATGTCCAATCCCCATCTGGAAAGGCAAAGAGGATGGATATCAGAAGAAGAAAACAGGAAACAACTTAGGAACCTACCACAGAGGGCCTCTGAAAGCCTCTGCCCTACAGACTATCAAAGCAGATGCTGAGCCTGATGGGCAATTGTTGGGCAGAGTGAATGGAATTTTATGTAAGAACTGGGAAATAGTAAGAGCTGGAGAGGACAGGGTCTCCACAAGGAGAGCAACAGACCAAGAAAATTTGAACACAGGGAACTTCCCAGAGACTCATACTCCAACCAAGGACTATTCATAGAGATAACCCAGAACCCCTGCACAGATGTAGCCCAGGGCAGTTCAGAGTCCAATTGGGTTCCATAGTAATGTGAAGAGGGACTGCCTCTGACATGAACTGACTGGCCTGCTCCTTAGTCACCTCCTCCTGAGGGGGAGCAGCCTTACCAGGCCATAGTAGAGGACAATGCAGCCACTTTTGATGTGAACTGATGGATTAAGATCAGAAAGGATAGGAGAACCTCCCCTATCAGTGGACTTGAGGAGTGGCATGCATCCAGAGGGAGGAGGGAGGGTGTGATTGGGAGGGGAGGAGGGAGGGGCTTATGGGGGGATGCAGAATGAATAAAGTGTAATTGATGAAAAATTAAAAAAAAAGGGAAAAAATAATTTAAGAACCTTAAATGACTTTCAAAAGTGGAGGAAAACATGGAGTTAGTCAATTTACATGGAGCACGTCTCGCCCCTGGGGGCAATGGTCTCCTGAACCTACTCAGACCTCAGACACCGCCACTGCTAGTTGTAGAACTGATGCAGGATGTTCCAAAGAGGGGGTTAAGGCTTCTCATAATATTTCCTATAAGCCCACACCTGTTAGTCTATATCCCCCATTTTTATTCATTATTAGCCAGATAGAGCCAAGTAATTTTGGTAATGATACTTGCTTTTTTGCCCAATGCTGGAATGCTAGTAAATTTACTAGCTGGTTACTCTCATGCCTCGCTGGGTGCCTGTGCCCATTGATGCCCCTCACGCTATGACTCTCTTCAGACAGAAAAGGGATCTTGGAATTACAACCGCCATTGTTACTGCGATCTCATTGGCAGCTGTTGGAGTTACCACCGAGGCATTAGCCAAGAGTCATACTGTGCAGACTGCTCAGACCCTGAATAACCTTTTAGCCAATGTAGCTCATGCCTTAGATGTACAAAAAGGAATTAATGCTCAACTAAAAGGAGGCTTGATGGTGTTCAATCAGAGGATTGACCTCATGCAGGAGCAAATTGATACCCTATGGAAAATCGCTCAACTTGGCTGTCAATGAAAGTATGCTGGACTTTGAGTCACTAGCATGAGAATTTTCCCTGTTCTGCACATCTGTCTAAACAAATGTCTAGCTACATTTTAGGTAATTGGACTGGAGAATTCGATACTACGATGGAGCCGCTGAGAGTGGCCATTGTCACGGTAAATTCTACCAGAGTGGACACAGGACTAGCCACAGGATTATCATCATGGATTGCTGCAGCCATGAATCAACTGAAGGAATGGGCGGGCATGGGAGCGTTAGCAGGCCTTCTGGTGTTGGGTCTTCTTGGTTTGCCTGTGGTATATATGCAAGATTAGAGTCTCACAACAGCATAATGGAGCCATGACCATTCAGGCCTTTACAGCCATGGAAGCAGGACAGTCTCCCTAAGCATGGTTGGCTACCATAAAAAGCTAAAATGTTACGCTCAGGATGCAAGGCTAAGCACTGCACTCAGGGTCAGCCGATTTGGACCCAGAGAAGAGCATGTCTGATTGAATGCGGGTTGATGCCCCAGGTCCTGCCTCTGTGAAAAAGGTATCGGACGGGTCTGATGCTCTTTGGGTGGATGACACCTAAATGAACATCAGTACAAAGTCCCAATTTATTTCTAATATCAGAGATCAGACCTCTACTCTTGCCTGATGCATCTAAAACAAAAAGGGGGAACTGTAGATTGCTGCGTAATGCTGCACCTTAAAGATGGAGCTGGTTTCTGCCTTTCACCTTCCCGATGGTGAGTGCTCTCTGTCACGAACAAGTCCACATTTGGCTAAGGCTGAGGATCTGGCTTGCTTCCATGTATGTGGACCTCTCTGCATTGCCCACGTGGCATGCTGGGGTTGGCTACCCAGATGCTATTTAAGCTATGGGCTGGCTTTCCCCAGGGTCAGATGATTGTTCAAGGTTCCTGAATAAACTGCATTGAAAAAAAAAAGGTGTTCTGGGTAGGTTATGAGGAACACAAAGAAAAGAAAACATAGTTAATCATGTTTTATATTTAATAGTATTTTAATGTTTAATGGCAAAAAAAGTAACATTATATTAGGAAATACCTAAACAACAATAAAGTACTGGATTATGCTTTCTATCAAAATGCCGCCAAGAGAGAAGAAAGGTCTGACAGGGTAATTGAAAGTGCCAGGTGGGTAACTGTATATGAGGGAACTCTTGGCTACATCCAGGAAACTCACACATCCACCCTCACAATCAAGGAACACACCAACCCGGCCCACTGGCTTCTCTATATAGTGATGAATTACTGGACAGGTGGTGAGGAGACTGTACTGATTACCCTTCTTCACACACACAAGGAGAAATGCACCCTCAGGTTCAGTCTGCTGCCTTGTATTTGTTAAATAGTCATCCTCACAGACTCCTATAGCCCAGTCAGGAGAGTCCGTTAAATCCATCTCCCAGTAATATTTCCTAGAGAAGAAGCTCTGTGATCCACAGGAAGCAAAATAGTGTCCAGCTGATTCCACAGATGTCTCCTGATGGTGAGGGCTAAAGCTGAATCTTTTCAGGACATCAAATAGGTTCATCTTGTCATGGAGTAAGATTGCATTTCCAAAGAATATGTTCACTGTGGGAAGAGGCAAGAGGCAACAATTTAGTTGAAATGACTGTTTACACTTCTTAGGTGAGAGAGGTACCTGGAGATTGCCTGAATTACAAAAAAGAAGGTTAAGGCTAGAAGGGTTAAATGTGGTTCAAATACTTCAAAGTCAAGAAATTCCACAAGAAACTGAATGGGATCCTGATGAAAAATTTGCTGATGCTGTAGAGGTGGCTTTTCATTACACCTAGTAAATGGAAGATGTGTAGTGTGCATTGCAGCTATGTCTGCAGCAAAGACTGTCCTTACCCGTTTCCATTAATAGTTATTTCTAAAATAGAAGAAGTGATGATGGTATTTTTATTTGCATGTAAGCACTCATGTTTATACTCAAGTAAAGACTAAACGTGCATTAGAAGTGGTTCCCTGGTTGTAACTCTCTAGCTTTAACCCCTGCCTCCTCTGATACTCTTTCCATATGAAGTCACAATTCACATTTAGATCTAACAGGGGAATAAAGACACTGTCTCTTGACCTATCCATTTGTTTTATTTTTACTGCTCATGATATATGCCTTCATGTATATAGTTATTTTATGTTTATTAACATCTTTTTTGATACAGAGCATTGGTATATATTTTTGACTGCCTTGGAACTCCCTATTTCAAACAGGCTAGCCTCAAACTCATGGGCAATCCTGACAGCTCCACATTTTAATGTTGAGATTACAAGTGCACACCACTATATTTTATATATTTTTAAACTAAGAAGTGAAACGTACTTTAAAAAAATTCAACTGCTGAAGTGATTAAGGGAAAACAATCAAATAACTCCAACACTTAGAATGATTTAGATTGTCCTGAATTAATTATCATTCTTATGTCTCAAGGAAAAACTGTTACTATATTTTCATCCTGGGTCACATACAACATTATATTCATATTTGTTGTTTGTTAAATGACCACATGAATAAACACGATTAGAAATGTGACTTGCAATGACATATCCTTTAGAGGAGGTAGAAATTCATATACACAACCCTTATCTCATTGTTGAAGGACACCTTTGGTCATTTCAGCAGTGCTGACACTCACCTAGGAAGCACTTGCACCTCTCAATCAGTCCAGTGATGGGCAGGACACTGAGCTCTGGTTTCATCACCTGGGGCATGAACAGCTGCACTGACTCACTCCTGCAAGAGAAGAACACCTGATCTGCCTGGTGCTAAAGACACCATCACAGTGATTAGGAGAAATCCTCACTCCAAGTTCAGACAATGACTCAGGAGTTAAATCCCTTCCCACACAAGCCTGACAACTAGAGTTCAATCCCAGGAACCTGTGGTGGAAGGAAAGGACTGACTTCTGAAAGTCATCCTGTGAACTCCATGCATGTGCAATGGCACACTTGCATGCATGCACAAACATACAGAAAACACAACTAATTAGTACAAGTAAACACTTGTCTGAACATCTTTCACACAAGCATTTTCTGATATCATAGTGACATCATGATCAGAAAACAGGGTTGTTTCCTCCTAGATGCTCTTTTTGAAGCCCTTCTGGCTACCCATTTGTTTTTCCATGCATTCTGCCATTTCTTCTACTACTAGAAAATAAAGGTGATGGACCTTAAGGTTTATGATTTCAAATGTAGATATTTTATCACCAAGCCCTCTTGTATACACTGATTCACTATGATGTAGTAAGTGAAGGCACTTTCTGCTAAAGAACAGATGTCATATACATGAAACCAATCTCAAACTTCATACACAAGCAATTGAATATTATTCCTATCTAAGTATGTTTTTAGTTTGCTAAGGCAGCTTGGTCAATTTTGTAGCCTCGTTTAAGGATCCTGGCTTGCACTGATGACTGTACTCACCTTCTGAACATGTCTTCCAAGTCCTGCAAAGACAACAAGAATAGTTAAGATTTCTGAAGAAATGGCATTCAATGTTTGATTATAAAGTTCAGATAAATGTCAGTCATCATCAAACTGATCCACCTTGCAAATTTATTTTCATGTCTCAGGATAATGCCAACCAAGATTAGCAGAGGAGATATCTTAATGAAATTACACTGTGAAAGTAACATGATTGTAGTGTGCTCTGCAAAGGGGACTTCCTTGAGCCTGTCTACAAAGCATAGGAATATTTTTTATGAAGAATGCTTCAAAACTGTAACTTTACCCCTGGCTGGTACCTCATAGCTATAATTCCAGAATTTAGAGTTTTGAGGCCTTATGACTACTGTGAGTTGCAAGCCAGCAAGCACCACAAAAGAAGACCATATGTCAAAACCACTATTTCCCAAAGTACTCTCAAATACACAGGTTTAAAAAGAAGAAATTAGGTAAACTGTGTATAAGGAGAGGCAAAATATTCAAGTAGAGGCTCACTGGAATGTTTGGTAACAGGAATAACTGCATTTGGGATTTCAGAGAAGCAAGCACAAAAGCAAAAAATAATGATGTGATATTTAGTAGGGAATCTACTGACACACTGTCAAAAGCTTGTTCTTTTAAGGTTATGGCAAAGACTAGTGTCTCCAGATTATCCGTGAAAAGGAAATCCACTGACAATAAGTGCATGGACTGTAGACAGCTATCTTAGATGTAACAGTCCCAGTGGGGGCCTCAGATAACAAAGCCCTTTCATGCACTCCTCCATGCTCACCTGGAGCAGCACCACATATGGCTGCTGGGACGTTGTCATCAGCTCCCGATACATTTCTCTTAGTTGATTCCTTTTGTGCACCATCAAGGCTTTGCTTTTTCTGAGTTTCTCTAAGAGAGCTTGGCCTTCATTTTCCATACACTCTATATGTTGCTGTTCTTCTTCATGGAGGACTGGACGTCCTTTCCTATACTCCGTCCTGATCATTTCTTTCCGAAGAGTCACATAGTCCTAAAGGAAAATGGACATTCTAGTTCACATTTACAGAGCATTTTATCCTCTCCACTGACTCCTATGTTTAAAGTCGACGAGTAGCATCCTGTCAGTGTGCTGCACACACTGATTTTCTGTCTCCACTTTTCAGAAATGTGAATTATTTTCTTTCATTCATTTATTCTTTATTAATAGCACAAACAAACCCATCCTTTTCTCTAAGTATTTTCATCAATTTAAGGAGATCTGAGCCTCCTGAAGAAAAGGTATTCATTGCTAATTCACACATTCACTCAAAGAAGAAAATCTGCAGGTATTTAATAATCATGGGGCAGTCATAGGGTCAAATGCAATGTGATGAACTGTCGGCAAATCACTCATTAAACGTTTCTGCCATAGACAGGCCATGCTTTCTGAGTGCAGCATTGTATATTACACCCTGAATTAGAGGCCTGCAGAAAAGGTTCGCCTAGTATCAACGCCCATGCCTTATTCTCAACTTGTGAATGAGCAGGCTTGCAAGAGTGTTAGTTGCCTCAAGCTGATTTTCAGCATCAGTCCCATACCCACCGACCACTGTGTTGGCATTCTCTTCTTGGCTTCTAGATTCTCTTGATTTTCTTGGATCTTCTCCCATAAAGATGCCATTTGCTTTAGAAGTTTCTCCTGTAAACAAGTATAAACACATGAATAGTCCTGATGGAGAGACAGAAATGAATAGTTACTTTAGAGAAAGTTGAAAATCACCATGTTCTTACTTTCTGACTTTGATAACTATGAGTTTTAGATTTCAGGCTGTAGAAATACGAAATACAAAGTAACTGTTTACTCAAGTAGCATGATTAGTAAGCATGACTGAAGTCTGGGTAATTTGAATCTGACTGGGATTTCCAAATGCTTCTTTCCAGCTAATTCCAATGTACTTTTAGTAATTTATCTCCAGTGACATACAACTTTTACAGATGTGAATTTCCTAATTTTCTACCCACCAACATCAGCATAATGTATTACAAAACTAGAAATTATTTTACACTAATGGATTTCCCAATAGATGCTTACATTTTATAGTCACCCTTTCTCCATTAGCTGTTTTTAAAATGCCACCATTGAGAATGCAATGGTCTCTCTGTAATCTGGACATGAATCTTCCTGTTTTCTCCTAAACTCCCCCTCTCCACCTTTCAAGTTCTCTCAGAAATATCACTTACCATTTGCCCCTCAGAAGCTGCTTCAACAGGACAGTGTCTGTGACCCTTGTGCTCCTGGGAGTCAGAGCACAATTGACAAAGGAGGACCCTGTTCTCCTCACAGAAGATCCTCTTTGCCTCCTTGTGGATCACACACTTATTCTCCTCAGAGCTCAGGTACTTCATGAGGCTGTCCTGTCTGGCAATGTGCACCAGCTTCTTCAGAACAACGTTGGTTCTGAAGTCCTTCTTCTGGGATGGATTCTTACACATGGGACAGTGGACAGGAACTTGCAGGTCTTCCCAGGAAAAGCAGAGGCAGGCCCGACAGAAGCTGTGGCCACAGCTTGTGGTAACTGGGTCTGTAAGGCAGCCCAAGCAGATGGGGCAGGTAAGCACTTCCTGGAAGGCCTGTGAGATGTCTGACTCCATTTTCCTGAGGAAAGAAGCAGAATTACTATTCTTGGACCCCAGAGAAACAAGAGACTGCACAAAATCTGATAAAGTTGTGATTCAATTCTGTCTATGGCAAAAGAGACTTCATTTTTTTGTATAACCATGAAAAAAACTAAGCATAGGATTGTGGGTCCTGCCCTTTACTGTTACAGTTTTCCTGATGGAAACACAGAATGAGCTCATGATCTTCTATGTCTTTCCATCTGCATTTCTTATAGAGGCTTCAGCTTAAATTGGTGCCTTGGTTCAAGGCCAAAGACATCTTCCATGCTGTAAAGTGATCAAAGTCCTTCAACTCCAGAGGCTGGCCTTTCATAGCAGACATATGTTAGTAAAACACCTCCTTCTTGTCTATCCAATAAAATACAACCTACTGCACACCTTCTCCAGTAAATGCTTTTGCTTGATATCTGACATTAAGTTTACACTGATCCACCGTTTGATACATTGTAAACAGTATTCTTTATTTCTCTTAATTCTGCTACAAGATACTGACAAGAATAATACTTTATGTTGGCTCATAACTCCAGGGTATTGGCCATCCTGCTGTGAAAGAAACGGTGGCAAGAGTTCAAAGCACCTGTTCTCATGGCATCTGATATAAGGGAGCAGGAAGGAAGGAATGTATGCTGCTCTGCTCCTCCTTCCCTTTTTCTTCAGTTTGGGACCCCAACCCATGAAATGTTGCAATGATCTCAGTAGAATTTATGGAGAATCTTCCCACCTGACACAAATCTAACCCAATAATCAGTAATGGACTTGTGCAGTCATTTCCATATCAATCCTAAATGACATCAATTGAATACTAGGAAAATTTTCCATGGTGTCCTGTTTGCTTCCCAAAGACACAACTCCTGCCTTGAATTTCTGGGAGGAAATCCTGAGGCCTAAATGAAGCTCACACGACTATTTCAGACTGAGCTATCGAACCACCAGATGCTCATTTTTCATCTCTTTTACATTTTACACAAAGAAATCATCTTGATTGGATTAATTTCAATTGTTTATTTTTTTAAAGATTTATTTACTTTTTGTTTGTTTATTTATACAGTATTCTGCCTGCATGTATGCCTGAATGCCAGAAGAGGGCACCAGATCTCATTATAGATGGTTGTGAGCCACCGTGTGGTTGCTGGGAATTGAACTCAGAACTGTTGGAAAAACAGCCAGTTGTCTTAACCTCTGAGCCATCTCTCCAAGCCTGATTAATGCCAAATTTGCAAAAATAACTTAAGTTTCTGGGATTTGACACAGATGGAGTCAAATGGCTTTAGAGTTGGTCCAGAGTAACTAAAAATGTAGGACTAACACTCAATGCCAATGATTAGTTTAGCAAAGAGATTGTGCCTTCCTTAACTTCTCTAATGGTCATGTTTTCCAAAAAGGTAATTTATTCTCTATTAGACACCTCACCCCATAATGTTTTGGAAGTACACAGAGATAAATAAAATCAAACACAGAAATTGAAAATTACATCAGACTTTAACCTGAATGTACTATTATAAACAGAATGGTGTGCTTGGTGCTCTCTTTAATTGCATGTAGCCTTCCAACCCAATACAAAAATCTGTCAGGAAAAGTCAGTCCTCCAACATGGTAGACTATCAAGCAGCTCTTAAGATTCAATTCAACTCACATCAAAATCCCAACACAATTATTTACAGACCTTGAAAAACAATTCTCAACTTCATATAGAAAAAAACAGGATATCTAAAATAATCCTGTATAATAAAAGAACTTCTGGACCTATCACCATCCCTCATCTCAAGCTGTACTACAGAGCAATAGTAATAAAAATCGTATGGTATTGGCATAAAAACAGACAAGTTGATGAATGGAATCTAATCAAAGACCCAGAAATAAACTACACATCTACAGACACCCGAGTTTCAACAAATTGTGCTGGTCTAACTGGATGTCTCCATGTACAAGAATGCGAATACATCCATATTTATCAATTTTGTACATTGTCTAACAGTATCTTGTGACTATCTCTCAGTATAACACATCAGGTCAAATAAAGTGTAGAGAATGATAAATGTAAAATTATCCATAACTTTAACACACATTAAATACCAAGAAAGAAAACTAAATAGGGACAGCATCATTTTTTTTGTAAAATGGCAAAATATCTCTTCTAAGCAGAAACTTTAGTTCCATAATTAACTGAAAATAAGAAAACATCAAGGATTTTTCTCTTGTAAATTGTTCACTCACCCAATGAATTTTCTCTGGCCTCAGCAGTGTTTGATAGTAATGTTAGCTCAGCTCTGGAGTCAGATCCTCAATGTGTGGAGAGGATAGATCTAGCAGGGTCTGGAGCCAGAAGGTTTGGAAACACACTCTGTCTAGTCTGGAGAAGAATGAACCTGGTTAGGCCCTGGAACCTCCTTTTATGGAGGCACTGAAGACCATGCCCACTTCCTCCCCTGGTAGCTTTCAGTAATGCTTCCAATAGGTGAGCTCCAATAGATTGAATCTACACAAACAAATCCCCACAACAAGGTTTCCTGAGTTACTGTTAAGCTGGGTGGAAGCTCACACCTTTAATCCCAGAGTCCTATGAACTGTACTATTGAAGCAGGAAGATTTTTTAGTTCAAGGACTGCCTAAAATGTACAGTAATAACTTTGCTTTTGAAAAAAAGTAATTTTACAATATTTTGCTGTACCTAAATATTTCAGTGTGCTTATATTTTGTTTTTGATCATGTAACAGATGATGATGTCATCAACTTCTGATTCTAGAAAATACCAAAGACTACTTTCTTCAGACATCTTCATTCCCTACTCACTCAACTTTATTTTCTAAAAAAAAAACTCCATAAATCTCATTCTGTAGAGTGACATTGGAGTTCAAGGTTTTCTAGCTCCCCAGCTGTCTAGAGTTCATGTTGACCAGACAGAGAATTCTGTGTTAATGCTGTAGATGTACAATAGCTAAGAACTTCCGCAACTCAAGCAGGTACTTTTGCCCATGGATGCTGAATATGTATTTTTCATGTTTTTAGCTAAAATAAAATTGCATCACTTTCCCCTTCTCTTCCCTTTTTACAGATCCTTTAAATCACAGAAGCCTTTAAATCCTTTAAAGCCACAAAAGGCTTGGCTAGGGTTTTATGTTTATCCTCACACCTGGAAAGACCTGGGTTTGGGTAGGTCTTTGTACTTCAAATAATTCAATCAAGAAAAATCCCTTGAAAGAAAAATTCCAGCTGGGCAGGTGTGGTGGTACTTGCATATAATCCTAGCACTCAGGGAGGCAGAGGCAGGTGGATCCCTGTGAGTTCAAGGCCAACCTGGTCTACAAAGTGAGTAAGGACAACCAAGACTACATAGAAAAACCTTGTCTAAAAACAGGAAAGAAAATAAAAGAAAGAAAAGAAAGAAAGAAAGAAAGAAAGAAAGAAAGAAAGAAAGAAAGAAAGAAAGAAATTAAAAAAAAAGATAGATTCCACCCTCATGAGTTTTAGTTAACTCCAGATACAGTCAAGTTGACAAGCAAGAATAGTCATGACAAGGACTGACCACTTTGTAGGAGTGATCAGTTAGAGAGCTCATCGCTGATAGAGGCTAATTCTTTGTCTAAGGATGAGACTTTAATACAATTTTTCACTACCACATCAATATGTCCATTGTTCTGTTCTTGTTTATGCAGCCATTTCTAGAAGTGGCACTTTCACAGCAGAGTTCCTAGCATACTGGCTCTTCCTATCTTCCTCACCATCTTTCACAATATTTCTGGAGCCAATGATGCAAGAGCTAGGATCTAGGTGTATCTGTTGGGCTGGGATTCCCATAATCTGTTGGTTTTTGCAGTCTGTCCAGCTGTGGTATTCCTTGAGTGTCTGCCTGTGTGGCTCTATGTTATTTGTAAATAAGCTTCACTAGGATTTTTAAAATTGGATTTGCAATCTAATGTTTTGTTTACTTTGACAGTAAACCAAATCAAGGATAAGTTAATGTCTCTGCAAGTATGAGATCAAGGAAGCACAGGAGGACCGGCAGGAAAAGAGCATTTATGATTACTTATATGTCATGGCAGTTTTCCACGTTGAGCTGTGTTTAGTATTTAGAAAGCACAAAGGACCATAATGAGTGTGTTAAGATGTAATCCAAGTTCATTGCAAATTTATTTGTCATAGGCAGAATCTGGAAACAACCTAGATGGCCCTCAGCAGGGGAATGCATACAGAAATTATGGCATATTTACACAATGGAATACTATTCAGCTATTAAAAACAAGACAATCATGAAATTTGCAGGCAAATGGATGGAACTATAAAAGATTGTCCTGAGTGAGGTAACTCAGAAACAAAAAGACAGGCATGATATACATCCACTTATAAGCAGATATTAACTGTATAATATAGGATAGCCATACTAAAATCTACAGACCTAAAGAAACTAAACACTAAGGAGGACCCTAGGGAGGATGCTTAAGTCTCATTCAGAATGGCAAACATGACAGACAACAAAAGCATTTGAAGAGAGGAAACAGGATGGGAATCTACTATACAGGGTCCTCTGAAAGAATCCACCCAAATGGGGATCGGAGCAGATGCTGACTCACAGCCAAACTTTGGGCAGAGCACAGAGTCTTATGGAAGAAGAGGGGGGTGGGGATATGACATGTAAGGGATAGGAGCCCCACAAGGAGAACAACAAAGCTAAAAAATTCTGAGTCCAGTGTGTGCTGCAGAGACTGATGCACTAATCAAGGACTATGCATGGAGAGGACGTACATGGAACTGATTGGCAGCTCAGTCTCCATGAGGGTACTCAAGTAAGGGGAGCAGGGGCTGCCTCTCTCATGCACTTGGTTGCCTGCTCTTTGATCACTTACACCTGGCAATGTGGCCTTATAAAGTCACAGAGGAAGAGGATCCAGGCAGTCCTGATGAGACTTGATAAGCTTTGGGCAGATGGTGAAGTAGAACTCCCCCTTTCAGCAAACTAGGGGAAGGGAATAGGGGAGAAAACAGAGAGAGGGTGGGACTGGGGGAAGCTGAGGGAGGGAGCTTCAATCAGAATATATAATGAATAAATTTAAAAAAATAAAATTAAACAAAAGCTTTAACAAAATTTAACAAAAGCTTTTTTTATGGTGACTAAGCTGAACATCTGCTACATGGTCCATCCCATTAATGCCCTCTGGTTGGTGGTTCAATCTTTGTAAGCCCCAATGAGCCCAGGTTACTTTATTCTACAGGTCTTGTGGTTTGCTTGACTGCACTATCTCCCTCAATCCTTCCTCTCACTTTTCCACAAGTCTCCCCTAGTTTGTCATATTGTTTGGCTAAGACAGGGTTTCTTTATGTAGCTCTGACTTTCCTGGAACTCACTCTGTAGACAAAGTTGGCCTGGAATTCACAGAGATCTTCCTGTTTCTGCCTCCCAATGCTGGGACTAAAGCTATGCTCTCCTTTCTTTTCTCCTTCCTGTTTTCCTTTCTTCCTTCATTCGTTCCTTTAAAAAAAGTTTTTTCGAAGGAACCAGACAGTAGCCTACCAGAGAGGGCCTCTGAAAGACTCTACCCAGTAGGGTATTGAAGCAGATGCTGAGACCCATAGCCAAACTTTGGAGAGAGTGCAGGTAATCTTAGGAAAGAAGAAGGAGATAGAATGACCTGGAGGGGACAGGAGTCCACAAGGTCATCAACAGAACCAAAAATTCTGTGCCCAGGGGTTCTTTTCTGAGACTGATACTCCAACCAAGTAACATGCATGGAGATATCCTAGAACCCCTGCTCTAATATAGCCCATGCCAGGTTAGTCTCCAAGTGGGTACCATAGTAAGGGGAATAAGGGCTGTCTCTGATATGAACTCAGTGGCTAGTTCTTTGATCACTTTCCCCTGAGGTGGGGACAGCTTTACCAGATCTCAGCAGAAGACAAATACAGCCAGTCCTGATGAGACCTGATATACTAGGGTCAGGTGGATGGGGAAGAGGTCCTCTTGGTGTCCAGCTGATCCACCTGGACTTGGGGAGAGGCATGGGAGGAGATGAGGGAAAGACAGTGGGACTGGGAGGGGGGAGAGAAGGGGCTATAGACAGGATACAAAGTGAATGAATTGTATTAAATAAAAAAAGTAAAAAATATATTGACCCAAAAATAGGTAAGGGGCTATTTTAAATTGTTTTCCTATTTATTTATTTTGTTCACTTTATGGCCTGATTGAAACCCCCTCAGTCTCTCCTCTCAGTCCCACCTTCATCCATTCCCAAATCCCATTATCCTCTGAGAGTTGGAAGCCCATCATGGGCACCATCCCACCCTGGTACATCAAGTCACAGCAGGACTAGCTGCATCCTCTCCCACTGAGGCCAGACAAGGCACCCCATTTATGTGAAAGGAATCCAAAGGCAGGCAAAAGAATCAGAGACAGTGTCTATTCTAGTTGTTAGGGAACCTACCTGAAGAACAAGGTGCATATATGCTATATATGCATAGGGAGCCTATGCCCATCCCATGCATGCTCTTTGGTTGGTGGTCCAGTCTCTGTGAGACCCTATGGACCAAGGTTAATTGACTTTGCATGTCTTTCTGTGCTGTCCTTGACCCCTTCAGCTCCCTCAACTCTTCCTCCCACTCTTCCACAAGACTCTTCTAGAGTCTTGCCAATTGTTTGGCTGTGTATCTCTCCATTTGCTTCTATCAGTGGCTGGATAAAACTTCTTCCAAGACAGTTATGATGGGCCCCTGTGTACAAGCCTAGCAGACCATCACCAATAATGTCAGGGGTTGGCTCTCTCCAATGGAGTGTGTCTCAGTTGTGCCAATCTTTGGCCCTTACTCTGTCAGGCATTTCTTCTCCACTGGCTACACAAGAGCGTAGGAAGCTATAATCTACTACTTTAGTGCTGCTTAAGTATTTCCTACTATAATGTTTTGTAGCCATTAAATAATATAATGCTATAAAGGGTAAAAGAAAACGGCTGAGTATCTGTGATTCATATATTCTACCCAGAACACTTCCTTTCACACTGGTTCTTGTTTGTTGTTTTTTTGTTTTTGCGTGCTGGTGAGAATTACTAATTAGGACTTAGGCTCTAGTTTAATGATAAAGCCGTGGGTATGATCAGTACACTGATCTGGATTCCAGCATCCTAAAAATGTTATGTATCTGTGTGAGTCTAAATAAGTGGTGTCAAGCCGGAGCACAGAGATGCACTGTAGGCAGATTTGTTGATCCTTGAAATCTTTGAATCCATATTTTATCTAATAAAATGTAATCATTCATTATCTGAGACAGAAAAAAAAAGCAGGGTCTCATTATCCTAAAACAAGGGATTGTTTTTTTTCTGAAAAAAAAAAAAAATAAAAGGAAAAAAAAAAGAAAAAAGAAAAAAGTGACTTTCTCCTATTCTTTATTTTTAAGCTATTTTATGTTTGCAACACACTCGAATTAAATGTTTTTTTAATTTATTTTATTTTATTTTTCTTTATTAATTACACTTTACTCACTTTGTATCTGCCCCAATTCTCTCTCTCCTCCTGTCCCAATCCCTCCATTCCTCCACCCTCTGCATGCATGCCCATCCCCAAGTCCACTGATAGGGGAGGACTTCTTTTCCTTCCTTCTGATCTAGTCAATTAGGTCTCATCAGGAGTGACTGCCTTGTCCTCTTCGGTAGCCTGGTAATGCTGCTTCAACATCAGGGGGAGGTAATTAAAGAGCAGGCCAATCAGTTCATGTCAGAGATAGTCCCTGTTCCTATCACAATGGAACCCACTTGGATACTGAATTGCCGTGGGCTACATCTGTGCAAGGGTATTAGGTTATCTCCATGTATAGTCCTTGGTTGAAATAGCAGTCTCAGGAAAGAGCCCTGTGTTCAGATTTTTTAGTTCTGTTGCTCTCCTTGTGGAGTTCCTGTCCTCTCCAGATCTTACTGTTTCCCACTTCTTTCCTAAGATTCCCTGAACTCCGCCTAATCCAGTATATAAAAAGAACTAAAGAAGTTAAACAGCAAAAAATCAAGTAATCCAATCAAAAAATGGGGTACAGAGCTAAACAGAGAATTCTCTACAGAGAAATATCGAGTGGCAGAGAAACACTTAAAGAAATGCTCAAGCTCATTAGCCATCAGGGAAATGCAAATCAAAACAACCCTAAGATTTTACCTTACACCCATCACAGTGGCTAAGATCAAAAACTCAAGAGACAGCACAAGAGCCAGATTGATTTCCAAAGTGGTTGATATGCCTTCCCTAGCTCCTGAATAATGACATGCAAACTTTTATTTTTTTATTATAACCTTCTGGGACTATAGCTGAGAATATACTGACCTATTCTAACACCAGCCTACTTTCCAGCTGTGTGGCTCATTACCTGCCATCTAAGTATTTCTCTTGCACCTCCTTACTCATCTGTGTCCTCATGCCAACCCTCTTTTGAGGATGCCTTCCCCCCAACCCAGGACCCCATCACTGAGATCAGAAGTCCCTCCTTATCCTTTCCTTCCCTGCTATTGACAGTTCAGCCCTTTATTAACTAATCAGAAGGTTAGTAAGAACAATGTTTACACAACATTGAGGCAGGAGATGTTTCCTAGAAATGACAGTGCTAAGGCCTGGACTGAAACCAGATCTCTGGGTACAGAAATCAGTTTTTAAACACACAGTGCACAAAAACTACCTCTAACAGCAAGAGCTAGCCCTGCTCCCTACTGGCTAAAGCACTTGGAAGAGTGAAGCCTGTACCTCTCCTGGGCAACACAGTAGGGCTGTGTATTCCCTGATGGGGAAGGCATTGGTGAGCCAGTCCCAGGGTTTGAGAGCAAGAGAGCTATCCCAGCACCTCACAGGCTGCAGCATTTGGGAGAGTGGGCCCAGTGCCTCTGCTGGGCAGCACAGTGGAGCTGGCTTTGGAGTCATGGGTGTGGTAGAGCTGCCCAGCTTTAGGGCATGAGATCAGGAAAGCTGACCTTGCCACCTGCCCATGGCAGCACTGGGAGTCCTATAAAGAGAAGTGCTGGAGAGCTCACCCTGGTGGTGGTGATAAGGGAGAGTCAATGGGCCAACCAGCTCTGCTATCACCCAGGCTCAGCTCCAGGTTTCAGAGTTGGCCCATCCCAATATCTGTATCATCTGTGAAGGACTGGGACATATGAAGAGGCTGGCCAATCCTGCTGATTTAAAGCTGCAGGATTTTTATAACACAGGGCAACAATAGCATAACTGAAAGGAGTCCCATTGAGGACCTAATATTGATGAATCAGAAAGCCAGATAACTTGAACCAGACCAATGAGTCATTGCAATGAACATTTAAAAGTGAAGATGTGTCGTGATATTTAGTGAGTTTGAGGACAGCCTGGTCTACAGAGCTAGTTCCCGGGCAGGCAAGTCTACATACACACACACCAACCCATCCACACCCAACTATCCCTCCCCCACATAAACTCTATCTTGTGTCAATTTAAAATAAAATTAGCCAGCACAATACACATCAGTGCTAGGAAGCATTAAGATAGCATCCTACATCTAAATAATATTTTTATGATTCTAAATCCAACTGGGTTCCTGAGCATATTTAAAAAGGGCTTTAGTTCTGAACTTGAGCTTCATTCCTAATTAGTACTTCTGACATGTATGCAAAAACTAAGAAACAAAAAATGAAACTAGAGAAACCTGCTTTAAAAGGTGTTCTGGGTAGACTCTGGGGGCCACAAAGAAAAGAAAACACAGTTAACCATGTTTTATATTTAATGGTATTTTAATATTTAATGGCAAAAAATAACATTATATTAGGAAATACTTAAACAGCACTGAAGTACTGGATTACAGCTTTCTATCAAAATGTGCCACCAAAGGAGAAGAAAGGCCTGACAGGGTAATTGAAGGCACCCAGAGGGTAACTGAACATGAGGGAACTCTTGGCTACATCCAGGAAACTCACACATCCACCCTCACAATCAAGGAGCACACCAACCCGGCCCACTGGCTTCTCTATATAGTGGTGAACTACTGGGCAGGTGGTGAGGAGACTGTACTGATTGCCCTGTTTCACACACACATGGAGAAACACACCCTCAGGTTCAGTCTGCTGCCTTCTATTTGTTAAATACTCATCCTCACAGACTCCTACAGCCCAGTCAGGAGAGTCCATTAAATCCATCTCCCAGTAATATTTCCTAGAGAAGAAGCTCTGTGATCCACAGGAAGCAAAATAGTGTCCAGCTGATCCTACAGATGTCTCCTGATGGTGAGAGCTAAAGGTGAATCTTTTCATGACATCAAATAGGTTCATCTTGTTATGGAGTAAGATTGCATTTCCAAAGAATATGTTCACTGTAGGAAGAGGCAAAAGACAACTATTTAGTTGAAAAGACTGTTTACAATTCTTAGGTGAGAGAGGTACCTGGAGATTGCCTGAATTATAAAAGAGAAGGCTAAGGGTAGCAGGTTAAATGTAGCTCAAATACTTCAAAGTCAAGAAATTCCACAAGAAACTGAATGGGATCCTGATAAAAATTTGCTGATGCTGTAGAGGTGGCTTTTCATTACACCTGGCAAATGGAAGATGTGTACTTTGCAGCTAGGTCTGGAGCAAAGACTGTCCTTACCTGTTTCCATTAATAGTTATTTCTAAAATAGAAGCAATGATGATGGTATTTTTATTTGCATGTAAGCACTCATGTTTATACTCAAGTAAAGAATAAATGTGCATTAGAAGTGGTTCCCTGGTTGTAATTGTCTGGTTTAACCCCTCCCTCCTCTGATACTCTTTCCATATGAAGTCACAATTCACATTTAGATCTAACAGGGGAATTAAGACACTGCCTCTTGACCTATCTATTTGTTTTATTTTTATTGCTCATGATATATGCCTTGGTGTATATAGTTATTTTATGTTTACTAAATTCTTTTTTGATAGAGAGCCTTGGTATATATTTTTGACTGGCTTGGAACTCCCTATTTCAAACAGGCTAGCCTCAGACTCATAGGCAATCCTCATGGCTCCACATTTTAATGTTGGGGTTACAAGTGTACACCACTATATTTTATATATTTTTAAACTAAGAAGTGTAACATACTTTTAAAAAATTCAACTGCTAAAATGATTAAGGGAAAACAATCAAATAACTCCAACACTTAGAATGATTTAGATGGTCCTGAATTAATTATCATTTCTTATGTCTCAAGGAACAGGTGTTACTATATTTTCATCCTGGATCACATACAACATTATATTCATGTTCATTTATGCTTGTTGTTTGTTAAGTGACCACATGAATAAACACTATTAGAAATGTGACTTACAATGACATAACCTTCAGAGGAGTTACAAATTCATATACACAACACTTATGTCATTGTTGAAGGGCAACTTTGGTCATTTCAGTAGTGCTGATACTTACCTAGGAAGCACTTGCACCTCTCAATCAGTCCAGTGATGGGCAGGACACTGAGCTCTGGTTTCATCACCTGGGACATGCACAGCTGCACTGACTCACTTCTGCAAGGAGAGGAAGACTTTGATCTGCCTGGTGCTAAAGACACCATCACACTGATGAGGAGAAATGCTCACTCCAAGTTCAGACAATGACTCAGGAGTTAAATCCCTTCCCACA
Source organism: Meriones unguiculatus (assembly GCF_030254825.1). NCBI lineage: Eukaryota > Metazoa > Chordata > Mammalia > Rodentia > Muridae > Meriones > Meriones unguiculatus. The sequence continues at coordinate 61,185,570 of NC_083354.1, forward strand.
CAAGCCTGGCAACTTGAGTTCAATCCCAGGAACCTGTGGTGGAAGGAAAGGACTGACTTCTGAAAGTCATCCTCTGACCTCCACACATGTACAATGGCACACATGCATGCATGCACACACATAAAGAGAACAAATCTAATTAGTACAAATAAACACTTGTCTGAACATCTTTCACACAAGCATTTTCTGATATCATAGTGACCCCACGAACAGAAGACAGGGCTGTTTCCCCCAGATGTTCTTTTTGAAGCCTTCGGGCTTCCCATTTGGTTTTCCATGCATTCTGCCATTTCTTCTACTACTAGAAAAAAAGGGTGATGTACTTCAAGGTTTATGATTTCAAAAGTAGATATTTTATCACCAAGCCCTCTTGTATACACTGCTTCACTATTATGTAGTAAGTAAAGGCACTTTCTGGTAAAGAAGAACAAATGTCATGTACATGAAACCAATCTCAACCATCATACACAAGCAATTGAGTATTCCTATCTAAAGTATATTTTTAGTTTGCTAAGGCAGCTTCGTCAATTTTATAGCACACTTCAAGGATCCTGGCTTGCAATGATGACTATACTTGCCTTTTGAAGATGTCTTCTAAATCCTGCAAAGACAACAAGAATAGTTAAGATTTCTGAAGACATGGCATACAATGTTTGATTATAAAGTTCAGATAAATGTCAGTCATCATCAAACTGATCCACCCTGCAAATATATTTTCATGTCTCAGAATAAAGCCAACTAAGATTAGCAGAGGAGAAATCTTGATGAACTCACACTGTGAAAGTAACACTGAAGAAGAAAATGCATAGTGATTGTACTTTGCTTTGCAAAGGGGACTTTCCTTGAGCCTGCCTACAAAGCATAGGAATACTTTTTATGGAGAATACTTCAAAACTGTGACTTCACCCCTGACTGGTACCTCATAGCTATAATTCCAGAATTTAGAGTTTTAAGGACTTATGATAACTGTGAGTTTCAAGCCAGCTAGTACCACAAAAAGAAGACCATATATCAAAACCACTATTTCCCAAAGTACCCTCAAAAACACAGCTTTAAAAAGAAGAAATTAGGTAAACTGTGTATAAATAGAGGTGAAATATTCAAGTAGAAGCTCACTGGAATGTTTGGTAACAGGAATAACTGAAAATGGGATTTCAAAGAAGCAAGCTACAAAAACAAAAAAAAAGATGTGATATTTAATAGGGAATCTACTGACACACTGTCAAAAGCTTGTTCTTTTAAGATCATGGCAAAAACTAGTGTCTCCAGGTTATCCCTAAAAAGGAAATCCACTGACAATAATTGCAGGGAATGTAGACAGCTATCTTAGGTATAAGAGCCAGAGTGTGGGCCTCAGATAACAAAGCCCTTTCATGAACTCCTCCATGCTCACCTGGAGCAGTACCATATATGACTGCTGAGACATTGTCATCAGCTCCCGATACATTTCTTTCAGTTGGTTCCTCTTTTGGACCATCAGAGCTTTACTTTTCCTGAGTTGTTCTAAAATACATTGGGCTTCATTTCTCATACACTCTATATGCTGCTTTTCTTCTTCATAGAGGACTGGCTGTAGTTTCCTATACTCTAACCTGATCATTTCTTTCTGAAGAGACACGTAGTCCTGAAGAAAAAGGGACATTCTAGATCACATTTACAGAACATTTTATCCTCTCAACTGACTTCTTCTATGTTTAAATTCGACTAGTGGATCCTGTCAGTGTGCTGCACACTGATTTGCTGTATTTTCAGAAATGGAAATTATTTTATTTCATTCAATTCTACTTTGTTAATGGCACAATCAATGAACCCATAATTTTGCTAAGAATTTTTATCAAATTAATGATATCCTGAGCCACCTGAAGAAAAGGTATTCATTGGTAATTCATACTTTCATACAAATTTGAAATTCTGCATGTAGTGATTAAATATCATGACACAGCCATAGAGTCAAGGCACTGTGCCAAACTGTCAGCAAGTCACCCATTAGTCTCAACATTCTCTGCCACAGCTTGGCCATGCTCTCTGAGTGCAGACTTGTATACCACACTCAGAATTAGAGGCCTGCAGAAAAGGTTTTCCTATTATCAACACCCATGCCTTATTCTCAACTTTTGAATGAGCAGATTTGCAAGAGAGCTGCCTCAACCTATTTTCAAGCTGATTTTCAGCATCAGTCTCATACCCACCATCCACTGAGTTGACATTCTGTTCTCTGCATTTAGACTCTCCTGATTTTCTTGGAGCTTCTCCCATAAAGATGCCATTAGATTTAGAAATTTCTCCTGTAAAAAGTAAAAAATATCCACTTTAGGTAAATAAATCCTACTGATGAACTCTTAGGCAATGAACACATTACTGTAGGGAGAGTGGAAGGATCACAATATCCTTTATTTTTTACTATTGTTGACTATGAATTTTAGATTTCAGGGAAGAGAAATAAAAAATACAACATAACCCTTTGCTCACTTAAGTGATTTATGAGCCTGACTGTCTGGGTAACTTGTATCTGGTTGGGATGCCCAGATCCTTCTCTCTAGCTAATTCCAATGTATTTTTTTTTCTCATTTAGTCTCCAGTCATGGACATTTTTAAAGATATGAATTTACTATGTCATTTTCCAGTGACCTGAGCATAGTGAATCATAAAACTAGAAATTGTCTTTACATTATTATTTTCTGAAACTGTGTTTACATTTGTGATTACCCTTTCTCCATCAGCTGTTTTAAAAAAGCCTCCATTCAGAATGTAATTGTTTCAACATCATCAGGACAGGAATCTTCCTGTGCTCTCCTAAGCCTCCTCTCTCCAGCTGTCATGTTCTCTCAGAACGATTACTTACCATTTGCCTCTCAGCAGCTGCTTCAATGGGACAGTGTCTGTGACCCTTGTGCTCTTGAGAGTCAGAGCACCATTGACAGAGGAGGATCCTGTTCTCCTCACAGAAGATCCTCTTTGCCTCCTTGTGGGTCACACACTTGTGCTCCTCAGAGTTCAGGTACTTCATGAGGCTGTCCTGTCTGGCAATGGACACCAGCTTCTTCAGAACAACGTTGGTTCTGAAGTCCTTCTGCTGGGATGGATGCCTACACGGGGGACAGTGGACAGGAACTTGCAGGTCTTCCCAGAAAAGGCAGAGGCAGGCCCGACAGAAGCTGTGTCCACAGCTTATGGTGATTGGGTCTGAAAGGCAGCCCAAGCATATGGAGCAAGTGAGCTCTTCCTGGAAAGCCTGTGAGATGCCTGACTCCATTTTCCTGAGGAAAGAAACAGAATTACTATTATTGGGCACTAGAGAAGCAAGAAACTTCACAAAATCTAATTTAAGTTGTGATTCAGTTCTGTCTGTGTCAAAACAGGATTCATTTTTTGTATGACCAAAAAGAAAATGAAGCATAGGTTTATAGTTGTTGATAATTCCTGGCACACTTTTCTCTATGGAAACACAGAGGATCTGATGACCTTCTGTGTCTTCCCATCTGCAATTCTCCTGGAGACTTCAGCCCAGATTGGTACATTGATTCAAGGCCATAGCCATCTTCAATGTAGAAAAAAACAATGTGGGAGGAAAAATACACTGTAAAGTGACCAAAGTCAATCAACTCCACAGCTGGCCTTTCATTGCAGACGTACGTTAGTAGAACACTTCCTTCTTTTCTATTCAATAAAATAAACCCTACTTCACACCTTGTCCATTAAATGCTTTTGTTTGATATCACATTAAGTTTCCTTTGTTCCACCACTTGCCAAGAATAATACTTTATGATGGCTCATAACTCAAGAGTATTGGCCATCATGCTGTGAAAGAAATGGTGACAGGAGTTCAAAGCAGCTGGTCTCCTGGCATCCAACATCACAGTGGGAAGCAAAGAAAACTTATGTTCAGCTCCTCTTCTGCTTTTTCTTTAGTTTGAGACCATAACCCATGAAATGGTGCAATTATCTCAATAGAATTTATGGTGGAACTTTGCATCTGAAAAATCAAACCCAATAATCATTCACACACTTGAGAAGTCATTTTCATACCAATCCTAAATAACATCAATTGAATACTAGGAGAACCCTCTGTGGAAATTGTTTGCTTCCCAAAGACACAACTCCTGCCTTGAGTTTATGAGGGAAAATCTTGAGACATAAAGGAAGCTCTCATGACTATTTGAGACTTAGTTATCTAACTAATAGGGTTCCCATTTTTCATCGGTTTTAAATTTTACAAAAGAAATAATCTTGCTTTGATTGAGGCCAATTTTGTGAAAATAACTTAAGTTCCTGGGATTTGACACTGATAGAGTCAAATGGCTATATAGGTGGTTGAGAAATAACTCAAAATCCAGGACTAACACTCATTTTCAACGATTAGAAAAATGAGGTGGCCTTAACTTCTCTGATGGTCATGTTTTCCATGAAGTTAATTTTTTTGTATATTAGACAACTCACCCCATAATGCTTTGAAAGTAAACAGAGATAACTAAAATCAGAGAAACTGAGGATTGTATCAGACTTTAACCAGAATGTACTATTATAAACGGAATGGTGTGATTAATGCTGCCTTTAACTGCATGTAGCCTTCCAACTCAATATCAAGCTCTGTCAGGAATAGCCAATTCTACCAACATGGTAGATTATCAAGCAGCCCAGAAGACTCAATGCAATTCTTACCAAAATTCCAACACAGTTCTGTAAAGACCTTAAAAGAACAATTCTCAACTACATATAGAAAAATAAAACAGCGAGCATAGCTGAAACAATCCTATACAATAAAACAAAATACAAGAACCAAAAACTTCCTGAGGTATCACCATCCGTGATATGCTGTATTACAGAGCAATAGTAAGAAATCCCATGTTATTAGTATAAAAACAGAGAAGTTCATGAAAGGAATTGAAGAGTCAGAAATAGACCCAGATACTGGAGTTTTTACAAAGAAGCCAAAACCATTCAACAAATTGTGTTGGTCTAACTCAATGTCTGTATGCAGAAGAATGCAAATAGATCTATATTAATCACCCTGCACAAATCTCCACTTCAGGAGGTTCTAAGACCTCAACATAAACCAGATACACTAAATCTAATGAAAGAGAAAGTGAAAAATAGACTTGAACTCATTGGTACAGGAAACAACTTCCTAAACAGAATAAAAACAGCTCAGGCACTAAGATCAATAATCAATAAATGGGACCTCATGAAATTTAAAAAGTTCTCCAAGGCAAAGGACACTCTCAATAGCACAAAACAGCAGCCTTCAGAATGGGAAAAGATCTTCACTAACCCTACATCTGACAGAAAGCTAATATCAAAAATATATAAAGAACTCAAGAAATTAAACACCAGCAAACCAAAAAACCCAATTAAAAAATGTGGTATAGAGCTAAACAGAGAGTTCTCAAGAGAGAAATCTCTAATGATCAGTTAAAGAAATGTTCAGTGTCCTTAGTCATCAGGGAAATGCAAATCAAAATGACACCAAGATTAGATCTTACACCCATCAGAATGGCTAAGACCAAAAAGTCAAGTGCAGCACATTCTAGCAAGCATGTGGAGCAAGAGGAATGATCCCCCATTGCTGGTGGGAGTGAAAACTTGTACAACTACTGCAGAAATCAATCTAGAGTTTTCTCAGAGAACTGGGAAACATTGTACATCAAGACCCAGATATACCATTCCTAGCTATATACCCTAAAGATGCTCCACCGTACCACAAGGCCACTTGCTCATCTATGTTCATAGCAGCTTTATCCATAATAGTCAGAGGATGGAAAGAACCTAGATGCTGCTCAACTGAAGAATGAATGATGAAAACGTGGTACACTTGCACAATGGAATACTACTCAGTGATTAAAAACAGAAAAAATTACTTCTATGCTGTTCCTAAATATCTCTAAATTCTGATATATTTCCAAATAATTTGGAGCATTTAATCATTATATATTATATGTATATCCATTATTTGGAGGTGTTAGTGTTGCATCTATGAAGTACATACAAAAGAAAACACTCTTAAAATATTTTATAATTTGGCAAAGCACAAAATTGAAAAGTATCTTGTAACAATCCCCCAGATCATCACATCAGACTATCTAGAATGTTCATTATGACAAATCTAAAAATATCCATAATTTTAACCCACATTATATAGGAAGAAAGATGACCAAATGGCAACTAAATCACTTTTTTTTTTGTTAAACAGTAAAAATGTTAATTCTAAACAGAACCTTCAGATTTGTAATTAATTAAAACTAAAAAACATAATGTACTTTTCCCTTGTGAATTTCTCACTCACCCAAGAAATTTTCTCAGGCCTCAGCAGTGTTTGGTAGAGATGCACTAATGTTACTTCAGCTCTGGGGTCAAATTCTCAATGTGTGGAGGTGATAGATCTAGCAGGGTCTGGAGCTAGTAAGTTTGGAAACACACTCTGTCTAGTCTGGAGAACAATGAACCTGGTTAGTCCCTGGAGTCTCCTTTTATGGAGTCTCTGAAGACCACACCCACTTCTTCCCCTGGTTGCTTTCACTAATGCTTCCAATAGTGAGTTCTAGTATATTGAATCAACCTTGTTTCCAATCTGCACAAGCAAATATCCACAAGTTTTCCTGGGTTACTGTTTAGCAGGGTGGAGGCTCACACCTTTAATCCCAGAGTCCTAGGTCCTGGGCTAATGAAGCAGGAAATTTTTAGTTCAAGGCCTGCTAAATTATACATTAAGAACTTTGCTTTTTTATAAAAAAAGTGCATAATTTACAATAATATTTTACAGTGCTCATATTTTGTTTTGAATCATGTAACAGATGATGGTGTCATCCATCTCTGATTCAAGCAAATACCAAGAATAAAATGTTAAGATCTTCAAGAATTCCATCTTTGTTTTGATCACATTCATCTGAAAGGTTACTTCTTCCAGCCATCCCCATTCCCTACTCACTTAACTTTATTTTCTTAAAAAAAAGTATTAAAAAAAGACATAAATCTCATTCTGTTTACTTTGACTCTGTAGCATGACTTTGGAGTTCAAGGATTCCTAGCTCCCCAGCTGTCTAGAGTTCATGTTGACCAGACAGAGAATTGTGTGTTAATGCTGTAGATGTATAGTTAAAAACCTACCACATCTCAATCAGGTACTTTTTCACATGGATGCTGAGTTTGTATATTTCATGTTTTTAGCTGAAATAAAATTGCATCACTTTCCCATTCTCTTCCCTTCTTACAGATCCTTTATATAGGCAGCCACAAGAGAGAAGTTTTGGGTAAGGTTTTAGGTAGATCCTCACACCTGGAAAGATCTGGGTTTGGGTGGGTCTTTCCGCTTCAAATAATTCAATCAAGAAAAATCACTCCCAAGAAAAATTCCAGCTGGGCAGGTGTAGTGGTGCATGCCTGTAATCCTAATACTCAGGGAGGCAGAGGCAGTCAGATCTCTGAGTTTAAGGCCAACATGGTATCCAAAGTGAGTAAAGGACAGCCAAGACTACATAGAGAAACCCTGTCTCAAAAAGAAAGAGAAAGAGAAAGTCAAAGAGAAAGAGAAAGAAAGTCAAAGAGAAAGAGAAAGAAAGAGAAAGAGAAAGACAAAGAGAAAGACAAAGAGAAAGAGAAAGAGAAAGAGACAGAGAAAGAGACAGAGAAAGAGACAGAGAAAGAGAAAGAGAAAGAGAAAGAGAAAGAGAAAGAGAAAGAGAAAGAGAAAGAGAAAGAGAATGAGAAAGAGAAAGAAGAGAAAGAGAAAGGTAGATTCCAACCTCCTGGGTTTTAGTTAACTCCAGATGCCGTCAAATTGACAAGCAAGACTAAAGAAGGGTGGGACTTTTTCAAAATTTTCCACTACCACATCAATACGTCCATTGTTCTGGTCTTGTTTATGCAGGCATTTCTAGAAGAGGCAGTTTCACTGCAGACTTCCTGGTATTCTGGCTCTCTCTAGCTTTCTCACCCTCTTCCAAAATGTTTCTGGAGCCAATGATGCAGGGGTTAGGATATAGGGGTATCTCTTGGGTCTGGGATCCCCATGATCTGTTGGGTTTTACAGTCTGTCCAGCTGTGGTATTCCTTGAGTGTCTCTTCTATGTTCTTGTAAATAAGCATTACTAGGCTTTTTGTTTGTTTTTACTAGACTTGCAATCTAATGTTTTATTTACTTTTATAGTTAATCAAATCAATACTAAATTAATGTTGTTTCAAGAATTATGATACCAAAAGAGGACTGGAAGGAAAAGAGTGTTTAGGACTATTTTATGTGACCTGCCGTTTTTTTTTACATTGAGATATGTTTAGTATTTAGAGAGCCCAAGGAACCGTATGAGTATGTTGAGACAGACTCCAACGAGTGTGTACTAATGATGAGAAAGAGGTTAAAATTACATGTAACTCATCCATTGAATTCTCAACTATGACACTAGATTTGTCATCTGATGAAGATTTCTTATGTATGTAAAATTTATTTGAGTCCTGTAGCTAGAAATGTGGTTCAGATAAGGACTGCAAGAATTCCATGGATGAAAGTCAGGAAGTATGCTTTCATTGATGCTGTAGCTTCTTCTGGTAAGTGGATTAAAATCAATGATGTAACAGAAATTCCCTTATGGCAGAGCAGGTGCTGGAGATCCTCCCTTTCCCTTAGTAAATTACTTCTCACCTAGAATGACAAGTTCCAAATCCTGGAACAAACATCTCAAACCTAGTTGAACAGGTAGCTTCTGCCCTGGAGAATCCTCGATTGGGGGTGGGGGGGAGATGGTTCAGTTTGTTTAAACAAAGGTATGGCAAAGTTTTAGGGTGGATCCTCAGAGTGTAAATGATCTGGTTTTAGGTGGGTCTCCCTGCTTCCAATTATTCAATCAAAAAATATGTCTCAGGCTAAATTTCCCAAGCTCTTGCATTTTAGTTAATTTAATCAAGTTGTAATCAAGTTGATAAGCAAGAAATAACCATCCCAAGGGCTGAACACTTTGTATTGTGTGATCAGTTAGAAAGATCATCCCTGAGAGAGGCTAATTTCTTGGTCTAGTAGTGAGTCCCTTCCAAAATTCTTCCTTCCACATCAACACATTCATTATTTTGTTCTTATTTATGCAATTGTTTTAAGACAGGCTGTTTCACATCACACTTCCTTGTATTTTGCCTCTCAGAATCTCTCTGCCCCACCATCCACACTATCTGTGGAGCCACTGAGGCTGTAGCTATGGGATATAGATATCTGTTGGGGTTGGGATCACCATGATCTGTAGACATTTTCCCTTGTAACCAGATGTGATTTGCAGTGATGATCTCCATTTGTTGTAAAGAGAGTCTTCTCTGATGAGAAGTAGACGCTCATATCCCTATGGTTATATATTCAAATATTTTGTCATTCTTGACTCTCTTTCAGATCCTAGGCCCAGGTTACACTTTAGCAATTTGAACAGACACAAAAGACTGAAAATTTGGCCACTTAGGTGTATTTGAGATTTACAAGTGTATGAGAGCAGAGACAATGCCACGATTATTTTGAGGTATATCAGTGTTCTTCTTTTCCAGTAGTTTTATCCAGGACAGTCTTGTCCACCTGGCTGATATGTACTTTGCTTACAAGACAAGTGGGTCTTCTAGGATGTAATGACTATTGTCACCCTGTGCTGTTCTTTACTCTGTCTTTACTGTTCTTTTCTCTGGTAGAGAAATAGGCAGAATAGCTATTTGCAAGTCCAGGTAGTCTCACTTATTATGGCATGCACACTGGTGCTAGTCAATGCTGGTGAATGAGCATTTACAGAATCATTGTCCTATCCAGAGTTTCGACTCCCATGAAATGTTGATGGGAAGCACCCAACACTGTTCTAGAAACTCAGGGTGGAAACACCTCGCTAACTCTAACTGTATATTCTTGATTCCTGTTAAATTGATTTCTTCTTTTATGCTGCAGTTGCCAACTAGGATAGAGTTTGTGTGTGTGTGTGTGTGTGTGTGTGTGTGTGTGTGTTCCTTGTCTTTAAAATATCCATGCACCTGTCTTACTCACAGGGATCAGTTCATAGACTCAGTGGGCATAGAGAAGTCAGCAGGCAGGTTGCCATAATTTGTGTTTGTCACAAAACCTATGTGACCCCACAAAGACCCTTTGAGAAATTGTTCTCAACCAGGAAATGATGTTGATCATAGAATATGGGTTTCATAACAAGCGTGAGGTGTAGTGGGTCAAGTTTACCTTGGGCAAGATTTGCAAGACTGCCTGGTAGTCGTTGACACTGGACAAAAAGGACCCCCAGAGCATCTTTTTGAAGGCAATGCTCTACTGAGGTGACTTGTTCGATTTGGAGTGCATTTTTTATACATAAGTTTATGTTTTATGATATAAAATTAATGTACTAAATATGATAACATTTCATAGGGATTTCTTTTTGAATAATTATTAAAATACTAGTTTTTATTAATTAATTAAATTTAAATCTCAGTCATAGATCCCTTCCTCCTTTCCTTAGGGGATATAGGATTATTTAATTGGCTTACCTGGTCTTGATTCAGCTTTGGCATGTGGAATAGTTTGAAGAGTATTGCTGTTAGCTCTTCTTTGAAGGTCTGGTAGAATTCGGCTCTGAAACCATCTGGCCCTGGGCTTTTTTTTTTTTGCATGGTAGACTTCTGATGACAGCTTCTATTTCCTTAGGGGATATAGGACTATTTAATTGGTTTACCTGATCTTGATTCAGCTTTGGCATGTAGAATTGGTCAAGAAAATTGTTCATTTCATTTAGATTTTCAAATTTTGTGGCATATGGACTTTGGAAGTAAGACCTAATTATTGTTTGGATTTCTTCAGTGTTTGTGGTTATGTCCCTCTTTGTTTTGGATTTTGTTGATTTGAATAGTTTCTCTCTGACTTTTAGTTAGTTTGGTTAAGGGTTTGTCTATCTTGTTGATTTTCTCAAAGAACCAGCTCTTGGTTTTATTGATTCTTTGAATTGTTTTATTTGTTTCTAATTTATTGATTTCAGCCCTGAGTTTGATTATATCCAGCCATCTACTCCTCTTTGGTGTGTCTGCTTCTTTTATTTCTAGGGCTTTTAAGTGAGCCATTAAGTTGCTTACATGAGATGTTTCGAATTTCTTTTTGAAGGCACTTAGTGCTATGAACTTTCCTCTTAGCGCTGCTTTCATTGTGTCCCATAAGTTTGGGTATGTTGTGCCTTCATTTTCATTGAATTCTAGGAAGTCTTTAATTTCTTTCTTTATTTCTTCTCTGACCCAGCTGTCATTTAGAAGCAGGTTGTTCAGTTTCCATGTGTGTGTAGGCCTTTTGCTATTTTTGTCATTGGGGTCCAGTTTTAGTCCATGGTGATCAGACAGGATACAAGGGATTATTTCAATCTTCTTGTATCTGTTGCGGCTTACTTTGTTACCAACGATGTGGTCTATTTTGGTGAAGGTTCCATGAGGTGCTGAGAAGAAGGTAAATTCTTTGGAGTTTGGGTGAATGGTTCTGTAGATGTCCGTGAGGTCCGATTGATTCATGACCTCTGTCAGAGTTATTGTTTCTTTGTTTAATTTCTGTTTTGTTGACCTGTCCTTTGTTGAGAGTGGGGTGTTGAAGTCTACCACTATTAATATGTGGGGGTCTATGTGTGGTTTAAGTTTTATTAAAGTTTCTTTTACAAATGTGGGTGCCCTTGCATTTGGGGCATAGATGTTCAGGATTGTGATATCTTCCTGGTGGATTTTTCCCTTGATGAGTATGAAGTGTCCTTCTCTCTCTCTTTTGATTGGTTTTGGTTGCAAATCTACTTTATTAGATGTTAGAATGGCTCTTCCTGCTTGCTTCTTGGTTCCATTTGCTTGGAAAACCATCTTCCAGCCCTTTACTCTCAGGCAATATCTATCTTTGTGATTTAAGTGTGTTTCTTGTATGCAACAGATTATTGGGTCTTGTTTATGCATCCATTCTGCTAGTCTGTGTCTTTTTATTAGAGAATTGAGTCTGGTGTCACTTTCATGAATGGTTGATACTGAAGAGAAACCTGATGAATGTGTTTAGTATGGTAACTCAATGCTTTGTGTTTTCATGTGTCATAGAGATGTAATGAAGTGGTATAATTGGCAATCAGTTGCATCTCACTAAATAGCTTGATTTGATATGAACATATATATATATATGATTTGATGTTCTGTGATTCTGTATGTTGCTCCTTATTATCCATTTGTCATTTCTTCTTACAGGACTGCATTCTATAGGAAATATACAATATAGAGATTCTAGGTAATGTAACAACAAGGATATTTACTTAAAAAGAAACACTCTGGTGTGTGCCTGTAAAGTGATTATGAGGTTTTAGGCCATGGCAGATATGTACAGAGTGGGAAACAACTTTGTGGCATCTTCTTTTGCCATCTTTTCTTTTTATTTTATTATTATTTTTTATTTATTTATCAGTTACATTTTATTAACTCTGTATCCCAGCCGTGTCCCGATCCCTCATTCCCTCCCAGTCCCTCCCTCCCTCCCTCATCTCCACCATGCCCCTTTCCAAGTCCACTGATAGGGGGTACCTCTTCCCCATTCATCTGATCCTGTTTTATCAGGTATCTTCAGGACTGGCTGCAAAGCCCTCCTCTGTGGCCTAACAGGACTGCTCCTCCCTTCGGGGGTGGGGAGACCAAAGAGCCAGTCATTGAGTTCCTGTTAGAAATAGTCCTTGTTCCCCTCACTTTGGGAAACCAATTGGTTACTGAGCTACCACAGGCTACATCTGAGAGGAAGTTCTAGGTTATATCCATACATGGTCCTTGGTTGAATGTCAGTCTCAGAAATATACCTGTGCCCAGATATATTTGGTCCTTGTGGAGCTCCTATCCTTTCCCCATCAGACTAACTCCCCTTCTTTCTTATGATTCCCTGTACTCTGCCAAAGGTTTGGTCATGAGTCTTTGCTTTGAAAACACTGCTAGTTAGAGTCTTTCAGATGCGCTCAGTAGACTCCTGTCATAGGTTCAATGCACATCCCATCTGTCTTTCTAAATGAGGATTGATCATCTTACCCCATGTCCGCTCAATTGATTATATTTTTTAGGTGTATAGATTTCATTCTCATGGGTGTAAGATGAAATCTCAGGGTTGTTTTGATTTGCATTTCCCTAATGGCTAATGAGGTTGAGCACTTCTTTAAATGCTCCTCTGTCATTCGATATTCCTCTACAGAGAGTTCTCTGTTTAGCTCTGTTCCCCACTTTTTAAGTGGATTACTTGGTTTGCTGCTTTTCAGCTTCTTTAATTCTTTGTATATACTGGATATGAGTCCTCTGTCAGATAAAGGGTTGGTGAAGATTCTTTCCCAATCTGTAGGCAGTCACTTTGTTTTGGTGATGGTCTCCTTTGCTTTGCAGAAGCTTTTCAGTTTCATGAGGTCCCATTTATTGATTGTTGCTCTTAGAGCCTGTGCTGTTGGTGTTCTATACCAATGAGTTCCAGGGTATTCCCCACTTTTTTTTCTAGCCAATTTAATGTGTCAGGTTTTAGGTTGAGGTCTTTGATTCACTTGGACTTCAGTTTTGTGCAGGGTAATAAGTATGGATCTATTTTTATTTTTCTACATGTAGACATCCAGTTGGACCAGCACCATTTGTTGAAGATGCTATCTTTTTTCCATTGTATGGTTTTGGCGTCTTTGTCAAAGATCAGGTGTCCATAAGTCTGTGGGTTTATTTCTGGGTCCTCTGTTCGGTTCCTTTGATCCACCATTCTGTTTCTATGCCACCACCATGCAGTTTTTAAAACTGTTGCAATTTTTTTTATACAAGTCTTTGACTTCCTTGGTTAGGGTTACTCGGAGGTAAGTTATGTCATTTGTGGCTATTGTGAAGGGTGTTGTTTTCCTAATTTCTTTCTCAACCTTTTTGTCTTTTGTATACAGGAGTGCTACTGATTTTTTTTTTTTTTGAGTTAATTTTGTATCCGGCCACTTTGCTGAAGGTGTTTATCAGCTGTAGGAGTTCCCTGGTAGAGTTTTTGGGGTCACTCACGTATACTATCATATCATCTGCAAATAGTGATAATTTGACTTCTTCCTTTCCAATTTGTATCCCCTTGATCTCCTTCAACTGTCTTATTGCTCTAGCAAGGACTTCTAGAACTATGTTGAAGAAATATGGAGAGAGTGGGCAGCCTTGTCATGCCCCTGATTTCAGTGGGATTGCTTTAAGTTTCTCTCCGTTCAGTTTGATGTTGGCTATATGTTTGCTGTATATCGCCTTTACTATGTTTAGATATGTGCCTTGTATCCCTGATCTCTCCAATACTTTAAACATGAATGGATGTTGGATTTTGTCAAATGCTTTTTCAGCATCTAGGGAGATTATCATGTGGTTTTTTTTCTTTCAGTTTGTTAATATGGTGGATCACATTGATGGATTTCCATATATTGAACCACCCCTGCATACCTGGGATGAAGCCTACTTGGTCATGGTGGATGATATCTTTGATGTGTTCTTGTATTCGGTTTGTGAGTATTTTGTTGAGTGTTATTGCATCAATGTTCATAAGGGAGATTGGCCTGAAGTTCTCTTTTTTGGTTGGGTCTTTGTGAGGTTTAGGTACCAAGGTGACTGTGGCTTCATAGAATGAGTTTGGTAATGTTGCTTTTGTTTCAATTTTGTGGAATAGTTTGAAGAGAACTGGAGTTAGCTCTTTTTTGAATGTTTGGTAGAATTCTGCGCTGAAACCATCAGGTCCTGGGCTCTTTTTGGATGGGAGAATTTCGATGACTGCTTCTATTTCCTTGGGGGATATAGGACTATTTAATTGATTTACCTGGTCCTGATTTAGCTTTGGTAAGTGGAATCGATCAAGAAAATTGTCCATTTTATTTAAATTTTCAAATTTTGTTGCGTATAGACTTTTGAAGTAAGTCCTAATGATTGCTAGGATTTCCTCAGTGTCTGTAGTTATGTCCCCCTTTTCATTTCTGATTTTGTTGATTTGGATGGTGTCTTGCTGCCTTTTAGTTAGCTTGGCTAAGGGTTTGTCTATCATGTTGCTATTCTCAAAGAACCAGCTCTTGGTTTCATTGATTCTTTGAATTGTTTTATTTGTTTCTAATTGATTGATTGCAGCCCTGAGTTTGATTATTTCCAGCTGTCTGCTCCTTCTTGGTATGTCTGCTTATTCTTTTTCTAGGGTTTTGAAGTGAGCCATTAAGTTACTTGAATGCACTGTCTCGAATTTCTTCTTGAAGGCACTTAGTGCTATGAACTTTCCTCTTAGCACTGCTTTCATTGTGTCCCACAAGTTTGGGTATGTTGTGTCTTCATTTTCATTGAGTTCTAGGAAGATTTTAATTTCTTTCTTTATTTCTTCCCAGACCCAGATGTCTTTTAGTAGCAAGTTGTTCAGTTTCCATGTATGTGTAGGCTTTTTGCTATTTCTGTTGTTGTTGAAGTCCAGCTTTATTCCGATGGTGATCAGACAGGATACAAGGGATTATTTCAATCTTCTTGTATCTGTTGAGGCTTGCTTTGTGACCAACTATGTGGTCTATTTTGGAGAAGGTTCCATGAGGTGCTGAGAAGAAGGTAAATTCTTTTGTGTTTGGGTGTAAGGTTCTTTAAATGTCTGTTAGGTCCATTTGATTCATGACCTCTGTTAGAGATATTGTTTCTTTCTTTAATTTCTGTTTTGTTGACCTGTCCTTTGTTGAGAGTGGGGTGTTGAAGTCTCCCACTATTAGTGTGTGGGGATCTATGTGTGGTTTAAGTTTTATCAATGTTTCTTTCACAAATGTGGGTGACCTTGTATTTCGGGCATAGATGTTCAGGATTGTGATGTCTTCCTGGTGGAATTTTCTCTTGATGAGTATGAAGTGTTCTTCCCCATCTCTTTTGATTAATTTTGGTTGAAAGACTATTTTATCAGATATTAGAATGGCTACTTCTGCTTGCTTCTTGTGTCCATTTGCTTGAAAAGCTGTCTTCCATCCCTTTACCCTCAGGTAATGTCTATCTTTGTGACTTAGGCGTGTATCTTGTATACAACAGATTACTGGGTTTTGTTTATGCATCCATTCTGTTAGTCTGTGTCTTTTTATTGGAGAATTAAGTCCATTAATATTGAGAGAGATTAATGACCAGTGGTTGTTAGATCCTTTGAATTTGATGTTGGCTGTGGTCATACTGTTGTGTGCTTGGTTGCTTTTTGTTTTACTGTAGTGGGGTTATTTATTTCCTGTATTTTCTTGAATGTAGCTAGCTTTCTTGGCTTGTATTTTCCCTTCCAGTGTCTTCTGTAATGCTGGATTTGTTTGTAGGTATTGTTGAAATTTGTTTTTGTCATTGAATATCTTGTTTTCTCTGTCTATGGGACTTAGAGTTTTGCAGTGTATAGTAGCCTGGGCTGACATCTGTGTTCTCTTAGGGTCTGCATGATATCCGTCTAGGCCCTTCTGGCTTTCATAGTCTCTGTTGAAAAGTCAGGTGTGATTCTAATGGGTTTGCCATTATATGTTACTTGGCCTTTTTCCCTTGCAGCTTTTAGTATTTTTTCTTTTTTCTGTATACTTACAGTTTGATTATTATGTGGCGGGAGGATTTTCTTTTCTGGTCTAATTTATTGGGTGTTCTATACGTCTCTTGTATTCTTATTGGCCTCTCCTTTAAGT
The DNA here is from genome assembly GCF_030254825.1 of Meriones unguiculatus. Lineage (NCBI taxonomy): Eukaryota > Metazoa > Chordata > Mammalia > Rodentia > Muridae > Meriones > Meriones unguiculatus. The sequence continues at coordinate 61,202,183 of NC_083354.1, forward strand.
TGGGGAAATTTTCTTCAATGATTTTGTTGAAAATATTTTCTGGGCCTTGGTGCAGGGAATCTTCTTTTTCCTCTATTCCTATTATTCTTAGGTTTTGTCTTTTTATGTTGTCTTGAATTTCTTGGACGGTCTGTGTCAGAATTTTTTAGATTTAACATTTTCTTTGACAGATACATCTATTTCTTCCATTGTATCTTCCACACCTTAGATTCTTTCTTCCATTTCTTGTAGCCTATTGGTTATGCTAACCTCTGTAGTTCCTGCTTTCTTCCCTAAGTTCTTTCTCTCCACAATTTCTTCCATTTCTGTTTTTTTTTTTTTTTTTTTTTTTTTAATTTTTCCAATTCTATCTTCAGGTCTTGAGCTATTTTGTTGGTTTCCTTCCCCTGTCTGAATGTATTTTCATGTTTTTCTGTCAATTCCTTCAGCTGTTTGTTTGAACAATCCACTGTTTCTTTTATTTCATTCAGTGATTTAAGCATTTCCTCTCTAAAGGCCACAGAGTGTTTGGCTGCAGCTTCCTCTATTTCTTTTCTTATTTTATTTGTTTCCTCTGTTATCTTCTTCATGAGCATAGATGTTAGGTCATCTCCTTGAATTTCATTATTCTGGGGTGTCTAGGGCTATTTGCCCCTGGATAACTGGGTTCTGGAGATGCCATATTGCTCTGGCTTTTGTTGGTTGAACTTTTACGCTGTCCTCTACCCATTGGGTTATCTTAGTTGTTTGAATTTAGTTTCTGGTTGTTCCTGGACTCTTGTACTGGAGAGAATCCCTTTGGCAGGAAGATGGTTTTTCCTGAAGGAAACCTTCCCAGCTTTTTGGGTATAGTCACTGGATGTCCAGTGTTTTTCAGGAGTTGCTACAGCTCACCTCAGGCATAGAGACCTGGGTTGTAACTGTGGTCCTGATTAGTCAAGAGGGCTCTCCTCTCACTGGGAGAAGTCCTGGAGACAGCTGTCCTCCTTCTGGGTTTCTTGCTGTAAATTTAGTGATCAGCTGCTGTAATCTGTGTGTCCCATGGTTTGGTCGGTTCTGTTAGGGATAACTGGTTGCTCCTTGGAGCAGTGTCTGGGGTTGAACACAGGGTTCCCGGTCTTTTGTAGGTCTGAGGTTGGGGCTCTGTGCCCCAGAACCCAAGAGGTAATCTGTGGCGGGTGAGTACTGCTCTGATGTCTTGGGGCACACAGTTCTGCCTGTAAGGTGTAGTTGGTACAAAGCAGGCCTCTGGGCTGGCAGAGCGTGCGCCCACCTGCTAGTTTGCGGGAGCTGAGTTTCCAATCACTCTGTACTCCCTGTTTAGGCCCAGATCTGTGATGGCTGGGCTTACTCACCTGTTTGCGATCTGCAGGCTACTAGACTTTCCCTAGGTGACCCCAGCAGCACAGTTTCTTCCTTCCCTCTGGGGTGCTCTCTGGACAGGGGTTCCCAGTCCCTGTTGTACTGGGGCATGCAGCTTGTCTGTACCACTGAGCTGAGCGCGCAGCTCTCTGTGCAGCAGGAGCTCAGTTGTGTTGGTGGTGGGTACCTGCCGTCCTAGAGACCTTCAGGGGAAAGACTGGGTGACCCATGATCAGACTGGCAACTTTGCTTCCCCGTGGGGTTTTCTTGCAACTGGGACTCCCAGTCTCAGGCACCCTTGTGCCCACCGATCAGCCTGGGAAAGTGATTGGGACATGCAAGCTTGCTGCTCCAGCCCGGGGACCCAAAGCCCGAGTTACCGGGTATTTCTTCTGGGTTCTGGCTGGGTAGCCGTGAGTGGACCGGACCAATTCCCACACCATGGGAGCCTCCCCTCATCTGGGAAACACGATGTAGTTTCAAGGCCCAGAGTTCAGTCTCCTGGTCTCTGCAGGGAGAGTGCTGTCCTGTTTTCTCAGATGCGATGCTCTCCCGGCGCCGCCATCTTGGCTTCCCCTATATATTATTTATTTATATATTATTTAATTCTTTTTTATTTTTTATTTTTATTTATTTTTTATACTTTATTCACTTTGTTTCCCGCCATAAGCCACTCTCTCCTGCCCTCCCGATCTCAAGCTCCCACCCCTTCTTCAGGCATGCTCCTCCCCAAGTCCACTGATAGGGACTGCTTTCTTCTGATCTTAGTCTATCAGATCACATCAGAAGTGGCTGCATTGTCATCTTCTATGGCCTGGTAAGACTGCTCTCCCCTCAGGTGATCAAACAGCAGCAGGCCAATCATCTCATGTCAGAGGCAGTCCCTTTTCCCATTACTACAGAACCCACGTAGACACTAAACTGCCATGGATTACATCTGCGCGGGGGTTTAGGTTATCTCCATGCCTGGTACTTGGTTGGAGTATGGGTCTCTGGGAAGACCCCTGTGTTCAAATTTTCTGGTTCTGTTGCTCTCCTTGTGGGGTTCCTGTCCTCTCCATAACCTACTATTTCCCACTTCTTACATAAGATTCCATACACACTGCCCAACACTTGGCCATAAAGTCTCAGCATCTGCTTTGATAGTCTGCAGGGCAGAGTCTTTCAGAGACCCTCTGTAGCAGGTTCCTAGGTTGTTTTCTGCTTTCTTCTTCTTCTGATGTCCATCCTCTTTGCCTTTTCAGGATGGGGATTGAGCGTTTTAGTCAGGGTCCTCTCTCTTGATTAGTTTCTTTAGATGTACAGATTTTAGTAGGTTTATCCTATAAGCCTATATGAGTGAGTATATACCGTGTGTGTCTTTCTGCTTCTGGGACAGCTCACTCAGGATGATCCTCTCCAGGTCCCACCATTTACCTGCAAATTTCATGATTCCTTATTTTTCATTGCATAGTAATACTCTATTTATTGTATAGATGTACCACAATTTCTGCATCCATTCTTCAGTTGAGTGGGAGACACCTGGGCTGTTTCCAGCTCCTGGCTATTACAAACAAGGCTGATACAAACATGGCTGAGCAAATGTCCTTATTGTGTACTTGAGCCTCTTTTGGATATATGCCTAGGAGTGGTATGGCTGGATCTTGAGGAAGCAGTATCCCTAGTTGTCTGAGAAAATGACAAATTGATTTCCAGAGTGGTTGTACAAGTTTACATTCCCACCAGCAGTGCAGGAGGGTTCCCCTTTCTCCACAACCTCTCCTGTATGTGTTTTCACTTGAGTTTTTCATCTTGGCCATTCTGATGGGTGTAAGGTGAAATCTCAGGGTTGTTTTCATTTGCATTTCCCTGATGGCTAATGAGGTTGAGCATTTCTTTAAGTGTTTCTCTGCCATTCAATATTCCTCCACAGAAAATTCTGTTTAGCTCTGTTCCCAATTTTTTTAATTGGATTACTTGGTTTTCTGCTTTTCAGCTTCCTTAGTTCTTTATATATGCTGCATATTAGCCCTCTGTCAGATAAAGGGTTAGTGAAGATTCTTTCCCAATCTGTAGGCAGTCGTTTTGTTTTGATGATGATTTCCTTTGCCTTACAGAAGTTTTTTAGTTTCAGTTTCTTTTATTTCTTTCTGTGATTTAATTATTTCTTCTCGGAAGGCCGCAAACTGTTTAGCTTGTATCTTCCCGTATTTCTTCATGGATGGCCATAATCTGCTTGTCTTTAACTTCCTCCATTTCTTTATGGATAGCCATGATCTGTTTGGTTTTATCTTCTTCTAATTTTTTATGTATTTTATTTGTTTCCTCTATTATCCTCTTCATCAACATAGATGTAAGGTCATCTTCTTGATTTTCTATTATGCTGGGTTGTCCAGGGCTGCTTGCTCCTGGATGGCTGGGTTCTGGAGATGCCATATTGCTCTGTCTTTTGTTGGTTGAGCTTTTACGCTGACCTCTACCTATTAGGCTGTTTTAGGTGTTGACTGTTAGTTTCTGTGCTTCCTAGAGTCCTGAGGTAGGGAGAATCCCCATGGCCAGAAGATGATTTTTCCTGAAAGAGGCCTTCTCTGCTTTTCGGGTATGGTCACTGTGCCGGGAGCCAAGGCCACCTAGTGGAAAGTTACAGACAGCTGCAACAAGGTCATAGGTGAGAGATTTACCTTTCCAGAACCTATGAGACATCTGTGAGTCAGGCTAGACATTTTGAGATATCTTAGCTGACATTCTTGTAGTATCTCTTTTAGTAAACATTCTTGCGGTGTTCTGCATCATCATTAATCACCCTGTTATGTTTTGTAAACTATATTGCTGACACATTTTCCCTTCCTGCCTTCTCCCTATAAAGTTGTGTGAAATTTTTCAAATAAACGAGAGCGAGATCAGATTATAGACTTGCTCTCATTCTTTGTGTCTCCTTGTCTCTATTTCATTCTTTTCACCCCTCCTTAGGAATTCGTTGAACTCCCCCTGGATGGGACATAATTGGCGCCCAATGTGAACCTGAGGCACTGGGGATTGAACTGAACGTTATTCTTTGTGGGCCCACCCAGTTTCATAGTATCGCTGCTTCTACAGGAGAAGTGAGTGAAGATCCTGCCTAAGAGATCTCCACAGAGCCACCTGTCTTTGAGTCTGATCCAGAGAGTTAAGTCAGAATGACAAATTATGGGACAAGAGTTGAATAAACATGACTTATTCTTTCAGGGTCTCAAGAAGTCCTTCAAGACATGAGGAGTAAGGGTAAATAAAAAAGAAAATCTCATGGCTAATGCCCTGGTGGTAGCTCCAACAGCCGTCAATGAGATGTAGTAACAATGGTGGCTGTAGTTCCAAGATCCCTTTTCTGTCTGAAGAGAGTCATAGCGTGAGGGGCATCAATGGGCACAGGCACCCAGTGAGGCATGCGAGTAACCAGGGCATACCTAAATTTACTAGCATTCCAGCATTGGGCAAAAAAGCAAGTATCATTACCACAATTACTTGGCTCTATCTGGCTAATAATGAATAAAAATGGGGGATATAGACAAACAGGTGTGGGCTTATAGGAAATATTATGAGAAGCCTTAACCCCTCGTTGGAACATCCTGCGTCAGTTCTAGAACTAGCAGTGGTGGTGTCCGAGGTCTGCTCAGACCCTGAATAATCATTTAGCCAATGTAGCTCATGCCTTAGTTGTACATAAAGGAATTAATGCTCAACTAAAAGGAAGCATGATGGTGTTCAATCAGAGGATTGACCTCTTGCAGGAGCAAATTGATACCCTATGGCAAATCGCTCAACCTGGCTGTCAATGAAAGAATGCTGGACTTTGTGTCACTAGCATACAACATGAGAATTTTTCCTGTGCTGCAAATCTGTCTAAACAATTGTCAAGCTATATTTTAGGTAATTGGACTGGAGAATTCGATACTATGATGGAGCAGCTGAGAGTGGCCATTGTCACAGTAAATTCTACCAGAGTGGACGCAGGACTAGCCACAGGATTATCAACATGGATTGCTGCAGCCATGAATCATCTGAAGGAATGGGCAGGCATGGGAGTGTTAGCAGGCCTTCTGGTGTTGGTCTCCTTGGTTTGCCTGTGGTATATATGCAAGATTAGAGTCTCACAACAGTGTGATGCAGCCATGATCATTCAGGCCTTTACAGCCATGGAAGCAGGACATTCTCCCCAAGCATGGTTGGATACCATAAAAAGCTAAAATGATATGCTCAGGATGCGAGGCTAAGCACTGCACTCAGGGTCAGCCGCTTTGGACCCAGAGAAGAGCATGTCTGATTGCATGCGGGTTGATGCCCCAGGTCCCGCCTCTGAGAAAAAGGTATCTGACGGGTCTGATGCTCTTTGGGTGGATGACACCTAAATAAACATCTGTACAAAGTCCCAATTTATTTCTAATATCAGAGATCAGACCTCTACTCTTGCCTGATGCGTCTAAAACAAAAAGGGGGAACTGTAGAGAGCTGCGGAATGCTATGCCTTAAAGATGGAGCTGGTTTCCGCCTTCCACCTTCCCGATGGTGAGTGCTCTCTGTCACGAACAACTCCACATTTGGCTAAGGCCGAGGATCTGGCTTGCTTCCATGTATGTGGACCTATCTGCATTGCCCCCGTGGCACGCCTGGGTTGGCTACCCAGAGGCTATTTAAGCTGTGGGCTGGCTTTCCCCGGGGTCCGAGGATTGTTCAATGTTCCTGAATAAACTGCATTGAAAAAAAAAAAAAAAAGAAAGAAAATCTCAAGCTAAAGAGTTGCTTGAAAGATTAGAGCAGCCAAACAGGCAAAATAATAATAATAAAGTACTTCTAAGGGTATTTCAAATGTTCATAAAGGATCTCAAACTGATTTGTGTAATTTAAAAGCAAAAAATGGTTTAGGAGACAAGCTCTACATAATGAGTATAAAACAGTCAGATGAAGAAACTGCCAAGTCTCATAATTCAGACTGGTCTCCTGCGCCTGCCTCCCTCTAACCCAAACAACAACAAAAAAAGACCTCCAGGTAGGCTGAGGTAGAGAGCTCAGAGTGGGGGCCTATACTTCGGTGAGCAGGAGGAATGGGACACTGCACTTCTTCCCCCTCCCCTACAGTGGGCTAGGCTTGGATGACTTGCGCAGAACTGGGTAGATGGGAACACTCACACCCTCCAAATCGGCTGCTGAGCTGAGTAGCATCACCTTGCCCCTTCCTCTGCTCATCTCTCCTCCCACGGGCTGTAGTCAGTGTTGGCCAAAGGGATGAAGCCACTTCTAGCTTCAAAGATTAAATTGTGTGCACTGATAAATTCTGAGTTTTAAATTTAGTTCTGACTTTTAAAATCATAGTTATGCTCTATAAATTCACTCCTACAGAAAATGGTTTGTTTTAATATTACAAAACAGGTTTTAAAACATATTTAAATATTTAAAAAGCAGGTACCGCAGGTGTTTTTTGTCTTTGTCTTTGTGTTTTGTTTTTGTCTGTCGACTGTCTGTTTTTATTTTTGGTTTCAGTTTGCTCTCGAGATCTAAAAAACTTGGAGAGTTTCCAATCTGATCAAGGGAGCCTGGGGGACGCCCCAGATCCCGAGGACAGGGCCATGGGGGCTCTGCTCCTTCTGGAATCTATGTGTGTATGTGTTTATATGTGAACTTAATATGATGATAGTTTAAAATTTGACTGACGATATTAATATTTTTGGACATGAGACAGTTTAAATCAACACCTCTGAGTTTGGCCCTGGACCGTCAGAGTTAAACTATATAAAACATTTTAAGATTTATCAGGTATTTTAAAATAATAATCCTTGGACAGTCTAACAAAAAACTTAAATACAGTTTCTCAACCCTTTGGGAGAGGTCAAAAGACCTTGGCATTTATTTTATTAACTTTACAAAATAAAATCAAGTCATGCTGTTTAAGCCAATTAAACAAAACCTGCAGTTATTACAGTATATCAGGTAAAAAAAAAACTATAAAATATGATTTTCTTCATTTAAAAAGGCTGGAGATTCTCAATGCAAAATGTTTGCTTAGGTACTTTTACAGGACCAAAAGGACTACAGTTCCATGTTAGCCCAATGTTATGCAGGGTTATATTCAGATCATTGTTAAACATTATATAAAATATATGCCTGGCTGCCAGTACCTAAATAAATGATTTAGTGCTGTTTCTTTCTGGCCTATAGATTTGGTATGGCCAGAACAGTCTATTTTTGCTAAAGGCTGCAGGCTAAGTAAACTTTTGTCCTTTAATTTTTTTTTGCTGTTAAGTTTTAGTACAATATGATAGGATTAATAACATTTGCTAGACCCTTTATAAATTATATTTAAATAAAAGTTTTACTTTGATTTTATTTTAAAAGAACAGATTTAAAGTTATGCTAAAGATTATAGTTGAGTACAAGATTAAATTTTACCTAATCTCTTTGTTTAGGCTGTTTTTTTTAAGGTTAATATTAATATGGGTCACCATAAAGTTTGCCTATATAGATCTACCTAATAATTGGTTCTAAAACATACCTTTAAAATATATGCCAAAATTAAAGATTATAACATCCTATTTTATAAGATGGAGTCTAGAGCAGATGATAAAAGTAGAAAAAAGAGTAGATCAAATATGCTGGCTCTCAGACTTGTCAAAGATCTGAAATATATGGCATTTTAACATATGTAAGCTTATTATGACAGAGTCCAACCTGTTGAGCCACAAGAAAATAAATTAATTCAGTTTTTATAGATGCAACCTATAGTTTTTCCATTTTAAACAAAAGTTATTCCAATTGTTGATACTTCAACTGTATTTACTAATGATTCATTATCTGGTGTTGCTGCCTGTACTTATGAAAAGAAAAACAATGTCTTTTCAAGTGTCTAGCACATCTGCGCAAATAGCAGATTATCTGCAGTATTGGCTGTGTTTCAAATTTTTAATAAGCAGTCTTTAAACATTTTTGCAGATAGTGCATATGTAGCTTAGTCTTTGCCTAGGTTAGAGACTGCAGGTCAAATTCAGATATTTTCTCCTCCTGGAATATGATCAAGAGAAAGTGGGGAATAGCCTTGCACTCATAGGTACAGGAATGGAATTTCTGAGCAGAACACTGATAGGACAGGCAATAAAAACAATGAATAAGTGGAACTTCAAACACAGAAAACCTTCTGTTTGGCAAAGGACAGCCTGTTTGGAACAATGTGGCAGCCTACAGAGATTTTTTTTTTTTTTTTTTTTTACCAACTACACATCCTATAAAGAGCTAATAGCTAATATCTAAAATGTTTAAGGAATTAAAAAAAAACTGGACATTATGCAAACAATTAACCCAGTCAAATGAAAACAGGTCTACAGAGAGAATTCTCAAAAGAGGAAACACATCAACCTCCACTTCAGGAAGCCTGCATCCCATACGCACTTTCTCTAAGCCTCAGCTCACCCAAGTGGAGGCTAAAGGAGCTCTGCACAAAACTTATCTCTCACACCAAAAGTTTGGATAAAAGAACCAAATGGGTCACTTTTTTTCTTTTTGCCCTAGAATTCTCAGAGGCAGATTCTAAATGGCTTCCACCCATAAATGGCTTCTAGGATTAAATCTTTCTAGGCTTTAGGTATGACTTTAGATGCAAAGAACACAGCCTAAGGGATGGGAGGGGCTGCATCTCCTGGTCTTCTATCTAGTAACTCATGTCACTATAGTGATTTTAATTCAATTACTAGGAAGAGGCTACATAGAAGCGGTAACATCAATGACAGTATATGGCTTGACTTCATCAGTAAGATTTATGTTGCCTCCAATTAGGAACAACTCTTCACCAGCCTGACAAATCCAGTTTCATCATCTGGATTTAACGGGTGAAATACATATAATTTTAAAGCCTTCCTCCTCATCATTTTACATACTCCTTGGATTAAAGCTTTTGTTTAATTTTATTTTTTTAAATTTATTCATTATATATTCTGATTGAAGCTCCCTCCCTCAGCTTCCCCCAGTCCCACCCTCTCTCTGTTTTCTCCCCTATTCCCTTCCCCTAGTTTGCTGAAAGGGGGAGTTCTACTTCACCATCTGCCCAAAGCTTATCAAGTCTCATCAGGACTGCCTGGATCCTCTTCCTCTGTGACTTTATAAGGCCACATTGCCAGGTGTAAGTGATCAAAGAGCAGGCAACCAAGTGCATGAGAGAGGCAGCCCCTGCTCCCCTTACTTGAGTACCCTCATGGAGACTGAGCTGCCAATCAGTTCCATGTACGTCCTCTCCATGCATAGTCCTTGATTAGTGCATCAGTCTCTGCAGCACACACTGGACTCAGAATTTTTTAGCTTTGTTGTTCTCCTTGTGGGGCTCCTATCCCTTACATGTCATATCCCCACCCCCCTCTTCTTCCATAAGACTCTGTGCTCTGCCCAAAGTTTGGCTGTGAGTCAGCATCTGCTCCGATCCCCATTTGGGTGGATTCTTTCAGAGGACCCTGTATAGTAGATTCCCATCCTGTTTCCTCTCTTCAAATGCTTTTGTTGTCTGTCATGTTTGCCATTCTGAATGAGACTTAAGCATCCTCCCTAGGGTCCTCCTTAGTGTTTAGTTTCTTTAGGTCTGTAGATTTTAGTATGGCTATCCTATATTATACAGTTAATATCTGCTTATAAGTGGATGTATATCATGCCTGTCTTTTTGTTTCTGAGTTACCTCACTCAGGACAATCTTTTATAGTTCCATCCATTTGCCTGCAAATTTCATGATTGTCTTGTTTTTAATAGCTGAATAGTATTCCATTGTGTAAATATGCCATAATTTCTGTATGCATTCCCCTGCTGAGGGCCATCTAGGTTGTTTCCAGATTCTGCCTATGACAAATAAATTTGCAATGAACTTGGATTACATCTTAACACACTCATTATGGTCCTTTGTGCTTTCTAAATACTAAACACAGCTCAACGTGGAAAACTGCCATGACATATAAGTAATCATAAATGCTCTTTTCCTGCCGGTCCTCCTGTGCTTCCTTGATCTCATACTTGCAGAGACATTAACTTATCCTTGATTTGGTTTACTGTCAAAGTAAACAAAACATTAGATTGCAAATCCAATTTTAAAAATCCTAGTGAAGCTTATTTACAAATAACATAGAGCCACACAGGCAGACACTCAAGGAATACCACAGCTGGACAGACTGCAAAAACCAACAGATTATGGGAATCCCAGCCCAACAGATACACCTAGATCCTAGCTCTTGCATCATTGGCTCCAGAAATATTGTGAAAGATGGTGAGGAAGATAGGAAGAGCCAGTATGCTAGGAACTCTGCTGTGAAAGTGCCACTTCTAGAAATGGCTGCATAAACAAGAACAGAACAATGGACATATTGATGTGGTAGTGAAAAATTGTATTAAAGTCTCATCCTTAGACAAAGAATTAGCCTCTATCAGCGATGAGCTCTCTAACTGATCACTCCTACAAAGTGGTCAGTCCTTGTCATGACTATTCTTGCTTGTCAACTTGACTGTATCTGGAGTTAACTAAAACTCATGAGGGTGGAATCTATCTTTTTTTTAATGTCTTTCTTTCTTTCTTTCTTTTCTTTTCTTTCTTTTATTTTCTTTCCTGTTTTTAGACAAGGTTTTTCTATGTAGTCTTGGTTGTCCTTACTCACTTTGTAGACCAGGTTGGCCTTGAACTCACAGGGATCCACCTGCCTCTGCCTCCCTGAGTGCTAGGATTATATGCAAGTACCACCACACCTGCCCAGCTGGAATTTTTCTTTCAAGGGATTTTTCTTGATTGAATTATTTGAAGTACAAAGACCTACCCAAACCCAGGTCTTTCCAGGTGTGAGGATAAACATAAAACCCTAGCCAAGCCTTTTGTGGCTTTAAAGGATTTAAAGGCTTCTGTGATTTAAAGGATCTGTAAAAAGGGAAGAGAAGGGGAAAGTGATGCAATTTTATTTTAGCTAAAAACATGAAAAATACATATTCAGCATCCATGGGCAAAAGTACCTGCTTGAGTTGCGGAAGTTCTTAGCTATTGTACATCTACAGCATTAACACAGAATTCTCTGTCTGGTCAACATGAACTCTAGACAGCTGGGGAGCTAGAAAACCTTGAACTCCAATGTCACTCTACAGAATGAGATTTATGGAGTTTTTTTTTTAGAAAATAAAGTTGAGTGAGTAGGGAATGAAGATGTCTGAAGAAAGTAGTCTTTGGTATTTTCTAGAATCAGAAGTTGATGACATCATCATCTGTTACATGATCAAAAACAAAATATAAGCACACTGAAATATTTAGGTACAGCAAAATATTGTAAAATTACTTTTTTTCAAAAGCAAAGTTATTACTGTACATTTTAGGCAGTCCTTGAACTAAAAAATCTTCCTGCTTCAATAGTACAGTTCATAGGACTCTGGGATTAAAGGTGTGAGCTTCCACCCAGCTTAACAGTAACTCAGGAAACCTTGTTGTGGGGATTTGTTTGTGTAGATTCAATCTATTGGAGCTCACCTATTGGAAGCATTACTGAAAGCTACCAGGGGAGGAAGTGGGCATGGTCTTCAGTGCCTCCATAAAAGGAGGTTCCAGGGCCTAACCAGGTTCATTCTTCTCCAGACTAGACAGAGTGTGTTTCCAAACCTTCTGGCTCCAGACCCTGCTAGATCTATCCTCTCCACACATTGAGGATCTGACTCCAGAGCTGAGCTAACATTACTATCAAACACTGCTGAGGCCAGAGAAAATTCATTGGGTGAGTGAACAATTTACAAGAGAAAAATCCTTGATGTTTTCTTATTTTCAGTTAATTATGGAACTAAAGTTTCTGCTTAGAAGAGATATTTTGCCATTTTACAAAAAAAATGACGCTGTCCCTATTTAGTTTTCTTTCTTGGTATTTAATGTGTGTTAAAGTTATGGATAATTTTACATTTATCATTCTCTACACTTTATTTGACCTGATGTGTTATACTGAGAGATAGTCACAAGATACTGTTAGACAATGTACAAAATTGATAAATATGGATGTATTCGCATTCTTGTACATGGAGACATCCAGTTAGACCAGCACAATTTGTTGAAACTCGGGTGTCTGTAGATGTGTAGTTTATTTCTGGGTCTTTGATTAGATTCCATTCATCAACTTGTCTGTTTTTATGCCAATACCATACGATTTTTATTACTATTGCTCTGTAGCACAGCTTGAGATGAGGGATGGTGATAGGTCCAGAAGTTCTTTTATTATACAGGATTATTTTAGATATCCTGTTTTTTTCTATATGAAGTTGAGAATTGTTTTTCAAGGTCTGTAAATAATTGTGTTGGGATTTTGATGTGAGTTGAATTGAATCTTAAGAGCTGCTTGATAGTCTACCATGTTGGAGGACTGACTTTTCCTGACAGAGTTTTGTATTGGGTTGGAAGGCTACATGCAATTAAAGAGAGCACCAAGCACACCATTCTGTTTATAATAGTACATTCAGGTTAAAGTCTGATGTAATTTTCAATTTCTGTGTTTGATTTTATTTATCTCTGTGTACTTCCAAAACATTATGGGGTGAGGTGTCTAATAGAGAATAAATTACCTTTTTGGAAAACATGACCATTAGAGAAGTTAAGGAAGGCACAATCTCTTTGCTAAACTAATCATTGGCATTGAGTGTTAGTCCTACATTTTTAGTTACTCTGGACCAACTCTAAAGCCATTTGACTCCATCTGTGTCAAATCCCAGAAACTTAAGTTATTTTTGCAAATTTGGCATTAATCAGGCTTGGAGAGATGGCTCAGAGGTTAAGACAACTGGCTGTTTTTCCAACAGTTCTGAGTTCAATTCCCAGCAACCACACGGTGGCTCACAACCATCTATAATGAGATCTGGTGCCCTCTTCTGGCATTCAGGCATACATGCAGGCAGAATACTGTATAAATAAACAAACAAAAAGTAAATAAATCTTTAAAAAAATAAACAATTGAAATTAATCCAATCAAGATGATTTCTTTGTGTAAAATGTAAAAGAGATGAAAAATGAGCATCTGGTGGTTCGATAGCTCAGTCTGAAATAGTCGTGTGAGCTTCATTTAGGCCTCAGGATTTCCTCCCAGAAATTCAAGGCAGGAGTTGTGTCTTTGGGAAGCAAACAGGACACCATGGAAAATTTTCCTAGTATTCAATTGATGTCATTTAGGATTGATATGGAAATGACTGCACAAGTCCATTACTGATTATTGGGTTAGATTTGTGTCAGGTGGGAAGATTCTCCATAAATTCTACTGAGATCATTGCAACATTTCATGGGTTGGGGTCCCAAACTGAAGAAAAAGGGAAGGAGGAGCAGAGCAGCATACATTCCTTCCTTCCTGCTCCCTTATATCAGATGCCATGAGAACAGGTGCTTTGAACTCTTGCCACCGTTTCTTTCACAGCAGGATGGCCAATACCCTGGAGTTATGAGCCAACATAAAGTATTATTCTTGTCAGTATCTTGTAGCAGAATTAAGAGAAATAAAGAATACTGTTTACAATGTATCAAACGGTGGATCAGTGTAAACTTAATGTCAGATATCAAGCAAAAGCATTTACTGGAGAAGGTGTGCAGTAGGTTGTATTTTATTGGATAGACAAGAAGGAGGTGTTTTACTAACATATGTCTGCTATGAAAGGCCAGCCTCTGGAGTTGAAGGACTTTGATCACTTTACAGCATGGAAGATGTCTTTGGCCTTGAACCAAGGCACCAATTTAAGCTGAAGCCTCTATAAGAAATGCAGATGGAAAGACATAGAAGATCATGAGCTCATTCTGTGTTTCCATCAGGAAAACTGTAACAGTAAAGGGCAGGACCCACAATCCTATGCTTAGTTTTTTTCATGGTTATACAAAAAAATGAAGTCTCTTTTGCCATAGACAGAATTGAATCACAACTTTATCAGATTTTGTGCAGTCTCTTGTTTCTCTGGGGTCCAAGAATAGTAATTCTGCTTCTTTCCTCAGGAAAATGGAGTCAGACATCTCACAGGCCTTCCAGGAAGTGCTTACCTGCCCCATCTGCTTGGGCTGCCTTACAGACCCAGTTACCACAAGCTGTGGCCACAGCTTCTGTCGGGCCTGCCTCTGCTTTTCCTGGGAAGACCTGCAAGTTCCTGTCCACTGTCCCATGTGTAAGAATCCATCCCAGAAGAAGGACTTCAGAACCAACGTTGTTCTGAAGAAGCTGGTGCACATTGCCAGACAGGACAGCCTCATGAAGTACCTGAGCTCTGAGGAGAATAAGTGTGTGATCCACAAGGAGGCAAAGAGGATCTTCTGTGAGGAGAACAGGGTCCTCCTTTGTCAATTGTGCTCTGACTCCCAGGAGCACAAGGGTCACAGACACTGTCCTGTTGAAGCAGCTTCTGAGGGGCAAATGGTAAGTGATATTTCTGAGAGAACTTGAAAGGTGGAGAGGGGGAGTTTAGGAGAAAACAGGAAGATTCATGTCCAGATTACAGAGAGACCATTGCATTCTCAATGGTGGCATTTTAAAAACAGCTAATGGAGAAAGGGTGACTATAAAATGTAAGCATCTATTGGGAAATCCATTAGTGTAAAATAATTTCTAGTTTTGTAATACATTATGCTGATGTTGGTGGGTAGAAAATTAGGAAATTCACATCTGTAAAAGTTGTATGTCACTGGAGATAAATTACTAAAAGTACATTGGAATTAGCTGGAAAGAAGCATTTGGAAATCCCAGTCAGATTCAAATTACCCAGACTTCAGTCATGCTTACTAATCATGCTACTTGAGTAAACAGTTACTTTGTATTTCGTATTTCTACAGCCTGAAATCTAAAACTCATAGTTATCAAAGTCAGAAAGTAAGAACATGGTGATTTTCAACTTTCTCTAAAGTAACTATTCATTTCTGTCTCTCCATCAGGACTATTCATGTGTTTATACTTGTTTACAGGAGAAACTTCTAAAGCAAATGGCATCTTTATGGGAGAAGATCCAAGAAAATCAAGAGAATCTAGAAGCCAAGAAGAGAATGCCAACACAGTGGTCGGTGGGTATGGGACTGATGCTGAAAATCAGCTTGAGGCAACTAACACTCTTGCAAGCCTGCTCATTCACAAGTTGAGAATAAGGCATGGGCGTTGATACTAGGCGAACCTTTTCTGCAGGCCTCTAATTCAGGGTGTAATATACAATGCTGCACTCAGAAAGCATGGCCTGTCTATGGCAGAAACGTTTAATGAGTGATTTGCCGACAGTTCATCACATTGCATTTGACCCTATGACTGCCCCATGATTATTAAATACCTGCAGATTTTCTTCTTTGAGTGAATGTGTGAATTAGCAATGAATACCTTTTCTTCAGGAGGCTCAGATCTCCTTAAATTGATGAAAATACTTAGAGAAAAGGATGGGTTTGTTTGTGCTATTAATAAAGAATAAATGAATGAAAGAAAATAATTCACATTTCTGAAAAGTGGAGACAGAAAATGAGTGTCTGCAGCACACTGACAGGATGCTACTCGTCGACTTTAAACATAGGAGTCAGTGGAGAGGATAAAATGCTCTGTAAATGTGAACTAGAATGTCCATTTTCCTTTAGGACTATGTGACTCTTCGGAAAGAAATGATCAGGACGGAGTATAGGAAAGGACGTCCAGTCCTCCATGAAGAAGAACAGCAACATATAGAGTGTATGGAAAATGAAGGCCAAGCTCTCTTAGAGAAACTCAGAAAAAGCAAAGCCTTGATGGTGCACAAAAGGAATCAACTAAGAGAAATGTATCGGGAGCTGATGACAACGTCCCAGCAGCCATATGTGGTGCTGCTCCAGGTGAGCATGGAGGAGTGCATGAAAGGGCTTTGTTATCTGAGGCCCCCACTGGGACTGTTACATCTAAGATAGCTGTCTACAGTCCATGCACTTATTGTCAGTGGATTTCCTTTTCACGGATAATCTGGAGACACTAGTCTTTGCCATAACCTTAAAAGAACAAGCTTTTGACAGTGTGTCAGTAGATTCCCTACTAAATATCACATCATTATTTTTTGCTTTTGTGCTTGCTTCTCTGAAATCCCAAATGCAGTTATTCCTGTTACCAAACATTCCAGTGAGCCTCTACTTGAATATTTTGCCTCTCCTTATACACAGTTTACCTAATTTCTTCTTTTTAAACCTGTGTATTTGAGAGTACTTTGGGAAATAGTGGTTTTGACATATGGTCTTCTTTTGTGGTGCTTGCTGGCTTGCAACTCACAGTAGTCATAAGGCCTCAAAACTCTAAATTCTGGAATTATAGCTATGAGGTACCAGCCAGGGGTAAAGTTACAGTTTTGAAGCATTCTTCATAAAAAAATATTCCTATGCTTTGTAGACAGGCTCAAGGAAGTCCCCTTTGCAGAGCACACTACAATCATGTTACTTTCACAGTGTAATTTCATTAAGATATCTCCTCTGCTAATCTTGGTTGGCATTATCCTGAGACATGAAAATAAATTTGCAAGGTGGATCAGTTTGATGATGACTGACATTTATCTGAACTTTATAATCAAACATTGAATGCCATTTCTTCAGAAATCTTAACTATTCTTGTTGTCTTTGCAGGACTTGGAAGACATGTTCAGAAGGTGAGTACAGTCATCAGTGCAAGCCAGGATCCTTAAACGAGGCTACAAAATTGACCAAGCTGCCTTAGCAAACTAAAAACATACTTAGATAGGAATAATATTCAATTGCTTGTGTATGAAGTTTGAGATTGGTTTCATGTATATGACATCTGTTCTTTAGCAGAAAGTGCCTTCACTTACTACATCATAGTGAATCAGTGTATACAAGAGGGCTTGGTGATAAAATATCTACATTTGAAATCATAAACCTTAAGGTCCATCACCTTTATTTTCTAGTAGTAGAAGAAATGGCAGAATGCATGGAAAAACAAATGGGTAGCCAGAAGGGCTTCAAAAAGAGCATCTAGGAGGAAACAACCCTGTTTTCTGATCATGATGTCACTATGATATCAGAAAATGCTTGTGTGAAAGATGTTCAGACAAGTGTTTACTTGTACTAATTAGTTGTGTTTTCTGTATGTTTGTGCATGCATGCAAGTGTGCCATTGCACATGCATGGAGTTCACAGGATGACTTTCAGAAGTCAGTCCTTTCCTTCCACCACAGGTTCCTGGGATTGAACTCTAGTTGTCAGGCTTGTGTGGGAAGGGATTTAACTCCTGAGTCATTGTCTGAACTTGGAGTGAGGATTTCTCCTAATCACTGTGATGGTGTCTTTAGCACCAGGCAGATCAGGTGTTCTTCTCTTGCAGGAGTGAGTCAGTGCAGCTGTTCATGCCCCAGGTGATGAAACCAGAGCTCAGTGTCCTGCCCATCACTGGACTGATTGAGAGGTGCAAGTGCTTCCTAGGTGAGTGTCAGCACTGCTGAAATGACCAAAGGTGTCCTTCAACAATGAGATAAGGGTTGTGTATATGAATTTCTACCTCCTCTAAAGGATATGTCATTGCAAGTCACATTTCTAATCGTGTTTATTCATGTGGTCATTTAACAAACAACAAATATGAATATAATGTTGTATGTGACCCAGGATGAAAATATAGTAACAGTTTTTCCTTGAGACATAAGAATGATAATTAATTCAGGACAATCTAAATCATTCTAAGTGTTGGAGTTATTTGATTGTTTTCCCTTAATCACTTCAGCAGTTGAATTTTTTTAAAGTACGTTTCACTTCTTAGTTTAAAAATATATAAAATATAGTGGTGTGCACTTGTAATCTCAACATTAAAATGTGGAGCTGTCAGGATTGCCCATGAGTTTGAGGCTAGCCTGTTTGAAATAGGGAGTTCCAAGGCAGTCAAAAATATATACCAATGCTCTGTATCAAAAAAGATGTTAATAAACATAAAATAACTATATACATGAAGGCATATATCATGAGCAGTAAAAATAAAACAAATGGATAGGTCAAGAGACAGTGTCTTTATTCCCCTGTTAGATCTAAATGTGAATTGTGACTTCATATGGAAAGAGTATCAGAGGAGGCAGGGGTTAAAGCTAGAGAGTTACAACCAGGGAACCACTTCTAATGCACGTTTAGTCTTTACTTGAGTATAAACATGAGTGCTTACATGCAAATAAAAATACCATCATCACTTCTTCTATTTTAGAAATAACTATTAATGGAAACGGGTAAGGACAGTCTTTGCTGCAGACATAGCTGCAATGCACACTACACATCTTCCATTTACTAGGTGTAATGAAAAGCCACCTCTACAGCATCAGCAAATTTTTCATCAGGATCCCATTCAGTTTCTTGTGGAATTTCTTGACTTTGAAGTATTTGAACCACATTTAACCCTTCTAGCCTTAACCTTCTTTTTTGTAATTCAGGCAATCTCCAGGTACCTCTCTCACCTAAGAAGTGTAAACAGTCATTTCAACTAAATTGTTGCCTCTTGCCTCTTCCCACAGTGAACATATTCTTTGGAAATGCAATCTTACTCCATGACAAGATGAACCTATTTGATGTCCTGAAAAGATTCAGCTTTAGCCCTCACCATCAGGAGACATCTGTGGAATCAGCTGGACACTATTTTGCTTCCTGTGGATCACAGAGCTTCTTCTCTAGGAAATATTACTGGGAGATGGATTTAACGGACTCTCCTGACTGGGCTATAGGAGTCTGTGAGGATGACTATTTAACAAATACAAGGCAGCAGACTGAACCTGAGGGTGCATTTCTCCTTGTGTGTGTGAAGAAGGGTAATCAGTACAGTCTCCTCACCACCTGTCCAGTAATTCATCACTATATAGAGAAGCCAGTGGGCCGGGTTGGTGTGTTCCTTGATTGTGAGGGTGGATGTGTGAGTTTCCTGGATGTAGCCAAGAGTTCCCTCATATACAGTTACCCACCTGGCACTTTCAATTACCCTGTCAGACCTTTCTTCTCTCTTGGCGGCATTTTGATAGAAAGCATAATCCAGTACTTTATTGTTGTTTAGGTATTTCCTAATATAATGTTACTTTTTTTGCCATTAAACATTAAAATACTATTAAATATAAAACATGATTAACTATGTTTTCTTTTCTTTGTGTTCCTCATAACCTACCCAGAACACCTTTTTTTTTTCAATGCAGTTTATTCAGGAACCTTGAACAATCATCTGACCCTGGGGAAAGCCAGCCCATAGCTTAAATAGCATCTGGGTAGCCAACCCCAGCATGCCACGTGGGCAATGCAGAGAGGTCCACATACATGGAAGCAAGCCAGATCCTCAGCCTTAGCCAAATGTGGACTTGTTCGTGACAGAGAGCACTCACCATCGGGAAGGTGAAAGGCAGAAACCAGCTCCATCTTTAAGGTGCAGCATTACGCAGCAATCTACAGTTCCCCCTTTTTGTTTTAGATGCATCAGGCAAGAGTAGAGGTCTGATCTCTGATATTAGAAATAAATTGGGACTTTGTACTGATGTTCATTTAGGTGTCATCCACCCAAAGAGCATCAGACCCGTCCGATACCTTTTTCACAGAGGCAGGACCTGGGGCATCAACCCGCATTCAATCAGACATGCTCTTCTCTGGGTCCAAATCGGCTGACCCTGAGTGCAGTGCTTAGCCTTGCATCCTGAGCGTAACATTTTAGCTTTTTATGGTAGCCAACCATGCTTAGGGAGACTGTCCTGCTTCCATGGCTGTAAAGGCCTGAATGGTCATGGCTCCATTATGCTGTTGTGAGACTCTAATCTTGCATATATACCACAGGCAAACCAAGAAGACCCAACACCAGAAGGCCTGCTAACGCTCCCATGCCCGCCCATTCCTTCAGTTGATTCATGGCTGCAGCAATCCATGATGATAATCCTGTGGCTAGTCCTGTGTCCACTCTGGTAGAATTTACCGTGACAATGGCCACTCTCAGCGGCTCCATCGTAGTATCGAATTCTCCAGTCCAATTACCTAAAATGTAGCTAGACATTTGTTTAGACAGATGTGCAGAACAGGGAAAATTCTCATGCTAGTGACTCAAAGTCCAGCATACTTTCATTGACAGCCAAGTTGAGCGATTTTCCATAGGGTATCAATTTGCTCCTGCATGAGGTCAATCCTCTGATTGAACACCATCAAGCCTCCTTTTAGTTGAGCATTAATTCCTTTTTGTACATCTAAGGCATGAGCTACATTGGCTAAAAGGTTATTCAGGGTCTGAGCAGTCTGCACAGTATGACTCTTGGCTAATGCCTCGGTGGTAACTCCAACAGCTGCCAATGAGATCGCAGTAACAATGGCGGTTGTAATTCCAAGATCCCTTTTCTGTCTGAAGAGAGTCATAGCGTGAGGGGCATCAATGGGCACAGGCACCCAGCGAGGCATGAGAGTAACCAGCTAGTAAATTTACTAGCATTCCAGCATTGGGCAAAAAAGCAAGTATCATTACCAAAATTACTTGGCTCTATCTGGCTAATAATGAATAAAAATGGGGGATATAGACTAACAGGTGTGGGCTTATAGGAAATATTATGAGAAGCCTTAACCCCCTCTTTGGAACATCCTGCATCAGTTCTACAACTAGCAGTGGCGGTGTCTGAGGTCTGAGTAGGTTCAGGAGACCATTGCCCCCAGGGGCGAGACGTGCTCCATGTAAATTGACTAACTCCATGTTTTCCTCCACTTTTGAAAGTCATTTAAGGTTCTTAAATTATTTTTCCCTTTTTTTTTAATTTTTCATCAATTACACTTTATTCATTCTGCATCCCCCCATAAGCCCCTCCCTCCTCCCCTCCCAAACACACCCTCCCTCCTCCCTCTGGATGCATGCCACTCCTCAAGTCCACTGATAGGGGAGGTTCTCCTCTCCTTTCTGATCTTAGTCCATCTGTTCACATCAAAAGTGGCTGCATTGTCCTCTACTATGGCCTGGTAAGGCTGCTCCCCCTCAGGAGGAGGTGACTAAGGAGCAGGCCAGTCAGTTCATGTCAGAGGCAGTCCCTCTTCACATTACTATGGAACCCAATTGGACTCTGAACTGCCCTGGGCTACATCTGTGCAGGGGTTCTGGGTTATCTCTATGAATAGTCCTTGGTTGGAGTATGAGTCTCTGGGAAGTTCCCTGTGTTCAAATTTTCTTGGTCTGTTGCTCTCCTTGTGGAGACCCTGTCCTCTCCAGCTCTTACTATTTCCCAGTTCTTACATAAAATTCCATTCACTCTGCCCAACAATTGCCCATCAGGCTCAGCATCTGCTTTGATAGTCTGTAGGGCAGAGGCTTTCAGAGGCCCTCTGTGGTAGGTTCCTAAGTTGTTTCCTGTTTTCTTCTTCTGATATCCATCCTCTTTGCCTTTCCAGATGGGGATTGGACATTTTAGTTAGGGTCCTAACTCTTGCTTAGTTTCTTTAGATGCACAGGTTTTAGTGGGTTTGTCCTATGTTGTATGTCTATATGAGTGAGTATATACCATGTGTGTCTTTTTGCTTCTGGGACAACTCACTCAGGATGATCCTTTTCAGATCTCACCATTTATATGCAAATTTCATGATTTCCTCATTTTTCATTGCTGAGTAATATTCCATTGTGTAGATGTACCACATTTTCTGCATCCATTCTTCAGTTGAGGGGCATCTGGGTTGTTTCCAGCTTCTGGCTATTACAAATAAAGCTGATACAAACATGGTTGAGCAAATTTCCTTTTTGTGTGCTTGAGCCTCTTTTGGATATATGCCTAGGAGTGGTATGACTGGATCTTGGGGAAGCACTATTCCTAGTTTTCTGAGAAAACGCCACATTGATTTCTAGAGTGATTGTACAAGTTTAACATTCCCACCAGCAGTGGAGAAGGGTTCCTCTTTCTCCACAACCTCTCCAGCATGTGTTGTCACTTGAGTTTTTTATTTTGGCCATTCTCATGGGTGTAAGGTGAAATCTCAGGGTTGTTTTGATTTGCATTTCCCTAATGGCTAGTGATGTTGAGCATTTCTTTAAGTGCTTCTCTGCCATTCGGTATTCCTCTACAGAGAATTCTCTGTTTAGCTCTATTCCCCATTTTTTAAGTGGATTACTTGGTTTGCTGCTTTTCAGCTTCTTTAGTTCTTTATATATACTGGATATGAGTCCTCTGTCAGATAAAGGGTTGGTGAAGATTCTTTCCCAATCTGTAGGCGGTTGCTTTGTTTTGATGACAGTGTCCTTTGCTTTGCCGAACCTTTTCAATTTCATGAGGTCCCATTTATTGATTGTTGCTCTTAGAGCCTGTGCTGTTGGTGTTCTGTTCAGGAAGTTTTCCCCTGTACCAATGAGTTCTAGGGTACTCCCCACTTTTTTTTCAAGCCGATTTAATGTGTCTGGTTTTATGTTGAGGTCTTTGATCCACTTGGACTTCAGTTTTGTGCAGGGTGATAAGTGTGGATCTATTTTCAGTTTTCTATATGTAGGCATCCAGTTAGACCAGCACCATTTGTTGAAGATGCTATCTTTTTTCCATTGTATGGTTTTGGTGTCTTTGTCAAAGATCAGGTGTCCATAAGTATGTGGGTTTATTTCTGGATCCTCTGTTCCATTCTATTGATCCACCATTCTGTTTCTATGCCAGTACCATGCAGTTTTTAAATTTGTTGCTCTATAGTACAACTTAAGATCAGGGATGGAGATACCTCCAGAAGATCTTTATTGTAGAGGATTGTTTTAGCAATTCTGGGTTTCTTCTTATTCCATATGAAGTTGAGAATTTTTCTTTCCAGGTCTGTAAAGAATTGTGTTGGTTATTTGATGGGAATTGCTATGAATCTGTAAATTGCTTTTGGTAAAATGGCCATTTTTACTATGTTTATCCTGCCAAGCCACGAACATGGGAGATCTTTCCATCTTCTCATATTTTCTTCTAATTCTTTCTTCAGAGACTTGTAATTTTTTTCATACAAGTCTTTGACTTCCTTGGTTAGGGTTACTCCGAGGTACCTTATGTCATTTGTGGCTATTGTGAAGGATGTTGTTTCCCTAATTTCTTTCTCAGCCCTTTTGTCTTTTGTATACAGGAGGGCTACTGATTTTTTTGAGTTAATTTTGTATCCGGCCACTTTGCTGAAGGTGTTTATCAGCTGGAGGAGTTCCCTGGTAGAGTTTTTGGGGTCACTCACGTATACTATCATATCATCTGCAAATAGTGATAATTTGACTTCTTCCTTTCCAATTTGTATCCCCTTGATCTCCTTCAACTGTCTTATTGCTCTAGCAAGGACTTCCAGAACTATGTTGAAGAGATATGGAGAGAGTGGGTAGCCTTGTCTTGTCCCTGATTTCAGTGGGATTGCTTTAAGTTTCTCTCCGTTCAGTTTGATGTTGGCTATAGGTTTGCTGTATATTGCCTTCACTATGTTTAGATATGTGCCTTGTATCCCTGATCTCTCCAATACTTTAAAAATGAATGGATGTTGGATTTTGTCAAAGGCTTTTTCAGCATCTAGGGAGAATATCATGTGTTTTTTTTTTTCTTTCAATTTGTTAATATGGTGGATCACATTGTTGGATTTCTGTATATTGAACCACCCCTGCATACCTGGGATGAAGCCTACTTGGTCATGGTGGATGATATCTTTGATGTGTTCTTGTATTCGGTTTGCGAGTGTTTTGTTGAGTATTGTTTGCATCCATGTTCATAAAGCCTGAAGTTCTCTTTTTTGGTTGGGTCTTTGTGCGGTTTAGGTACCAAGGTGACTGTGGCTTCATAGAATGAGTTTGGTAATGTTGCTTCTGTTTCGATTTTGTGGAATGGTTTGAAGAGAATTGGAGTTAGCTCTTTTTTGAATGTCTGGTAAATTTCTGCGCTGAAACCATCAGGTCCTGGGCTTTTTTTGGAATGGAGACTTTCGATGACTGCTTCTATTTCCTTGGGGGATATAGGACTATTTAATTGATTTACCTGGTCCTGATTTAGCTTTGGTAAGTGGAATTGATCAAGAAAATTGGCCATTTCATTTAAATTTTCAAATTTTGTTCCGTATAGACTTTTGAAGTAAGTCCTAATGATTTCTTGGATTTCCTCAGTGTCTGTAGTTATGTCCCCCTTTTCATTTCTTACTTTATTGATTTGGATGGTGTCTTGCTGCCTTTTAGTTAGCTTGGCTAAGGGTTTGTCTATCTTGTTGATTTTCTCAAAGAACCAGCTCTTGGTTTCACTGATTCTTTGAATTGTTTTATTTGTTTCTAATTGATTGATTTCAGCCCTGAGTTTGATTATTTACAGCCGTCTGCTCCTTCTTGGTGTGTCTGCTTCTTCTTTTTCTAGGGTTTTTAAGTGAGCCATTAAGTTGCTTGAATGTGCTGTCTCAAATTTCTTCTTTTTTTATTTTTTATTTTTTTTATCAGTTACATTTTATTAACTCTGTATCCCAGCCGTGTCCTGATCCCTCATTCCCTCCCAGTCCCTCCCTCCCTCCCTCATCTCCACTGTGCCCCTTTCCAAGTCCACTGATAGGGGGGACCTCCTCCCCATTCATCTGATCCTGTTTTATCACGTATCTTCAGGACTGGCTGCAAAGCCCTCCTCTGTGGCCTAACAGGACTGCTCCTCTCTTCGGGGGTGGGGAGACCAAAGAGCCAGTCATTGAGTTCCTGTTAGAAATAGTCCCTGTTCCCCTCACTTTGGGAAACCAATTGGTTACTGAGCTACCACAGGCTACATCTGAGTGGATGTTCTAGGTTATATCCATACATGGTCCTTGGTTAAATGTCAGTCTCAGAAAAGATCCTGTGCCCAGATATATTTGGTCCTTGTGGAGCTCCTATCCTTTCCCCATCAGACTAACTCCCCTTCTTTCTTATGATTCCCTGTACTCTGCCAAAGGTTTGGTCATGAGTCATTGCTTTGAAAACACTGCTAGTTAGAGTCTTTCAGATGTGCTCAGTAGACTCCTGTCATACGTTCAATGCATATCCCATCTGTCTTTCTAAATGAGGATTGATCATCTTACCCCATGTCCGCTCAATTGATTATCTTTTTTAGGTGTATAGATTTCATTATGTTTATCATATCTTATAAGTGAGTATATAAGTGAGTATCTATATAAGTGAGTATATCCCATGTTTGTCATTATGTTTATCATATCTTATAAGTGAGTATATAAGTGATTATCTATATAAGTGAGTATATCCCATGTTTGTCATTATGTTTATCATATCTTATAAGTGAGTATATAAGTGAGTATCTATATAAGTGAGTATATCCCATGTTTGTCTTTCTCCTTCTGGGATATTTCACTCAGAATGATCTTTTCTAGATCCCACCATTTGCCTGCAAATTTCATGATTTCCTCCTTTTTGATTGCTGAGTAGTATTCCATTGTGTAAAAATACCACAATTTCTGTACCCATTCCTCCGTTGATGGACGTTTGGGTTGTTTCCAGGTTCTGGCTATTACAAATAAAGCTGCTATACACATGGTTGAGCAAGTATCCCTTTTGTGTGCTTGAACGAACTTTGGGTATATACCTAGCAGTGGTATAGCTGGGTCTGGAGGAAACACTATTCCTATTTGTCTTAGAAAGCTCCAGATAGCTTTCCAGAGTGGTTGTACCAGTTTACATTCCCACCAGCAGTGGAGGAGGTTTCCCCTTTCTCCACAACCTCTCCAGCATGTGTTATCGCTTGAGTTTTTCATCTTGGCCATTCTGATGGGTGTAAGGTGATATCTCAGGGTCGTTTTGATTTGCATTTCCCTGATGGCTAATGAGGATGTGCATTTCTTTAAGTGTTTCTCTGCCATTCGATATTCCTCTGTCGAGAATTCTCTGTTTAGCTCTGTTCCCCATTTTTTAATTGGATTACTTGGATTGCTGCTTTTCAGCTTCTTTAGTTCTTTGTATATACTGGATATTAGTCCTCTGTCAGATAAAGGGTTAGTGAAGATTCTTTCCCAATCTGTAGGCAGTTGTTTTGTTTTGATGACGGTTTCCTTTGCTTTACAGAAACTTTTCAGTTTCATGAGGTCCCATTTATTGATTGTTGCTCTTAGAGCCTGTGCTGTTGGTGTTCTGTTCAGAAAGTTGTCTCCTGTGCCAATGAGTTCTAGGCTGTTCCCCACTTTTTTTCCAATTGATTTAGGGTATCTGGTTTTATGTTGAGGTCCTTGATCCACTTTGACTTTAGTATTCTGCAGGGTGATAAATATGGATCTATTTTCATTTTTCTGCATGTAGACATCCAGTTGGTCCAGCACCATTTGTTGAAGATGCTGTCTTTTTTCCATTGAATGGAATTGGCTTCTTTGTTGAATATCGAGTATTCATAGGTGTGTGGATTTATTTCTGGGTCTTCTATGCGGTTCC
This sequence comes from Meriones unguiculatus, assembly GCF_030254825.1. NCBI lineage: Eukaryota > Metazoa > Chordata > Mammalia > Rodentia > Muridae > Meriones > Meriones unguiculatus. Next base: position 61,228,810 of record NC_083354.1, read on the forward strand.
ATTGATCCTCCTTTCTGTTTCTATGCCAATACCATGCAGTTTTTATTACTGTTGTCCTGTAGTACAGCTTGAGATCTGGAATGGAGATACCTCCAGATGATCTGTTGTCGTACAGGATCGTTTTGGAGATTCTGGGTTTTTTGTTTCTCCATATGAAGCTGAGAATCTTTTTTTCAAGGTCTGTAAAGAATTGAGTTGGTATTTTGATGGGAATTGCATTGAATCTGTAGATTGCTTTTGGCAGTATGGCCATTTTCACAATGTTAATCCTACCAATCCATGAGCATGGGAGATCTTTCCATCTTCTGATATCTTCTTGGATTTCTTTCTTCAGAGACTTGAAGTTTTTCTCAAACAGGTCTTTCACTTGCTTGGTTAGAGTCAAACCAAGGTACTTTATGTCATTAGTGGCTATCGTGAAGAGTGTTGTTTCCCTAATTTCTTTCTCAGCCTTTTTGTCTTTGGTATATAGGAGGGCTTCTGATTTTTTTGAGTTGATTTTGTATCCTGCCACTTTGCTGAAGGTGTTTATCAGCTGAAGGAGTTCTCTGGTTGAATATTCAGTAACCAAGTGATTGCCCATAGTAAGGGGAACAAGGACTATTTCTTTTTTTTAATTCGTTTTTATTTTTTTTCTTTCCTTTTTCTTTATTAATTACACTTTACTCACTTTGTGTCCCCCCCTCCCCCGTGGTTCACTTCTTCCTCTGGCCCCAATCCCTCCATTCCTCCACCCTCTGCATACATGCCCCTCCCCAAGCCCACTGATAGGAGAGGACTTCTTTTCCTTCCTCCTGATCCTAGTCAATTAGGTCTCATCAGGAGTGGCTGCCTTGTCCTCTTCTGTGGCCTGGTAATGCTGCTTCCCCCTCAGGGGAAGGTAATTAAAGATCAGGCCAATCAGTTCGTGTTAGAGACAGTCCCTGTTCCTATCACAATGGAACCCACTTGGATACTGAATTGCCATGGGGTACATCTGTGCAGGGGTCTTAGGTTATCTCCATGCATAGTCCTTGGTTGGAATAGCAGTCTCAGGAAAGACCCCTGTGTTCAGATTTTTTTGGTTTCGCTAAAGAATTTGGTTATCACTCTAGATGAAAATAGTTTACTAAGGGAATGTGAGGGGCTCCAGCTCCTTGTCTGATGTGAGGTAATTCATTTCATGGTACTGATTTTAATTCAATCACCAGGGAGGGAAGAGGCTACACTGAAGCTAGACCATCACTGAGCCTGAGTTCATCTATAGGCTAGCTAACTCCAATTAAGAACAATCCTTATCTGAACTACATTGAGCTTCACGACTCAAATATGCTTTATATACATTAGAACCTTTGTCAATATGACAAATCCAATCCCATTATCTGGGATACAATAGGTGAACATATGTAATTTTAACATCTTTCTCATCTTTATACACACTTTGAGCTCCATTTTAATATATTCATTATGGTCCCTTGTCTTCTCTAAATAGTAAATACTGCTCAGTGTGTAAAACTGGCATGTCCCATAAATAATACTAAACACCCTTTTTCTGCCAGGCCTCCTTAGTAGTTATAGCTATTCTTCCCTTGATCTCATAATCACTGAAAATTAATATATCATTGATTTAGCTTACTATCAAAGTAAACCAAACATTAGATTGCAAATCTGATAAAACAAAAACACAAAAACCCTAGTAAAGCTAGGATAGCATATAGCATATAGCATATATACAATAGCATAGAGAAGAAGCATACAGGCAAACACTAACAGAATACCACAGCTGGACAGACTGCGACAACCAACAGATACACCTAATTCCTAGCCCTTGTATCACTGGCTCCAGAAATATTGTGGCAGAGGGTAGGGAAGATAGGAAGAGCCAGAATACCAGGAAGTCTGCTGTGATACAGTCTCTCCTTAAAAATGGCTGCATAAGACAATCCTGATGACACCTCATAAACTAGGGCCAGATGGAAGGGGAGGAGGACCTCCCCTATCAGGGGACTTGGGGAGAGGTATGGCAGGAGATGAGGGAGGGAGGGTGAGTTTGGGAGGAAATGAGGGAGGTGGCTACCGCTCTGATACAAGGTGAATAAACTGCAAGTTGTAAAAAGCTAATAATTTTTCAAAAACTGGCTGCATCAACAAGAACAGAACATTGGATTTGTTGATGTGCAAGTGGGAAATTTTGACAAAGAATTAGCCTCTACCAAAGATGAGCTACTTAACTGAGCACCCTATAAAATGTGGCCAGTCCTTGTGATGCCATTCTTGCTTGTGAATTTGACTACATCTGGAATTAATTAAAACACAAGAGGCTGCATTTTTTCCTGGTTGAATCACCTGGAGCGAAGAGACCCACCTTAATCTGCATCTATTGAGATGTGAGGATCCACCTTAAGTCTTAGCCACACTGTCTGGCACCAGCCTATATAAAGAATCTGTAAGAAGAAATGAAATGGGACTGAGAAAGTGATATGATTTTATTTCCACTAAAACCACATGAGAATTAAAATATGAAAACACAGCATGCAGGTTCATTCAACACACTGAACAGTATCTAACTGACATGTTATGTGTTTGGCCAGGTGGTAGTTGTGGTGCATGACTTTAATCCCAGCACTTGGCAGGCAAAGTCAGCAGGATCTGTAAAGTTACAGGCCATTGCGGTCTACTGAACTAGTTCCAGGAAAGCCAAGACTACTAGGAAAAACCCTGTTTCATGAGAGCAGGGAGGACAGAAAGATGTTGCAGGTTCTTTTTTTATGTTTTGTTTTATTTTGATTTTGTTGTTGTTGTTGTTTTTGTTCCTTTCTCTCTGGCTTTCTTTTATTGTAGACAGTTTTTTCTTATGTATCAAGCTGTGGAAGTCCTGGACTTGCTTTGTAAAGCATGCTTACCTGAAACTCAGAGATATAGTGCCCTGGAACTCATTGAGATATACTGCCCTCTGTGTCCCTGAGTGCTTGATTAAAGGCATGTGCCTCACAATGTTGCAGGTTCTTGGATATTTTACTACTACAGCATTTCCGTGGGATTCTCTAGCTGGTTACTGTGAACACTAAATGTCTATTGAGATAGGCATCTTTGAACTCTAGCGACACTATTCACAGAAGGAACTGATATACAATTATGTGCACGAACATTTGGCTGGTGCTTTGTGATTTTAAATAATAGAGAGTTGAGTTAGTGGAAAAAGTGGATCAGTTTGAGAGGAGTTACAGGTGAGGTGAACATGATAAAAATAAATTGAACTAAATTTTCAAGAAACCAATAAAAATTTTAATGTTGAAAGTTGCTAAAATCACAGATTCATAACATAATCAACTCTTACCTTAGCAAAAGTAAAAATATAAGGACACTGAAAAGTATTTGGGTATAAAATCACTAAGTCTTTTAAAAAAAAAAAAAACAAAAAAAAAAAACAAATTCTTACTGTATATCCTAGGTAGGCCTTGCCCTAAAACTCCTCCTGCTTCAGGATCCCAGTTCTCGAACACTGGGATAAGGTGTGAGCTGACACACCCAGCTAAGCACTGACTCCCTTTTTTTTTGAAACCTTTTTTTTGAAATGGTGTTGATTCAACCTTATTTTTTTTGATATTTCAGATTTCCTTTTTTCATTAATTGCTTTTTAATTCACTTTACATCCCTATCATAGTCTTCCCCTTCTCTTTTTCCCTGTCCCACTCTCCCTGCATCTTTCCTCACCCTTATTCCACAGAAAGTGGGAGTCCTCTCTACCATGATTCAATCTTTTATTTAGAAAGGTGCTATTGGGAGTTTGCGGGGTCTCTAGAGACTGTATATAAGGACCTCCAAGGGTTCATCAAAGTTCACTCTTCTCCAGAGCAAACAGAGTTTGTCTCCACACCTTCTGGCTCCAGACCCTGCTAGATCTACCACCTCTCTGCACTGAGGGTCTGACCCAGAACTGAGCTAAGTTTACTGCATCCCAACAAAATATTGCTGAGACCAGAGACAGTTGCTTGGGTGAGTGCATGATTTACAGGAAAGAAGTCATTAATATTTACCACTTTTAATTAATTACCAAACTGAGGATTCTGCTTAGATGTGATATTTCACTATTTAGCAAAAATGATTTTGTTACCATTTGATCATATTCCTTGGTATAGAACATGTTAAAGATGTGGATCATTATAGATTTATCATGCATGATTTAGATCCTCTGATGTATTATACTAAGAGACAATTACAAGACACTTTTCAATTTTGAGTTTTTTCTTAATTCTAAAGCATTTGAGCATTTTACTATGTATGTACTGCATATAAGCAAGATCATAACATCTAATACTGCATACATATATAATATGTAACAAATAAATATTCTGAATGGCTTGAAAAATACCAGTCTTTAGAGATATTTTGGGGTAGTATAAAAGTAAAAAATACAAGATTTAGCAAAAGAAAAAATTTCTTTTTTTTAAATTTATTTTTAGTATTAGTTATATCTTATTAACTCTATATCCCAGCTGTATCCTTCTCCCTCATTTCCTCACCATCCCACCCTCCCTTCCTCATCTCCTCCCTGCCCCTTTCCCAGTCCACTGATTGGGGAGGACCTCCTCCCCAATAAAACAGGGAGGACCTGTTTTATCAGGTATCTTCAGAACTGCCTGCATAGTCTTCCTCTGTGGCCTAGCAGTACTGCTCCTCCCTTGGGGGTGGGGAGTAATATTTTTTTCTGTTGTAAATTGTAAGAGAATCTCAGGGATGTTTGATAATAGGCTGCCATGTTGTAAGAAGTGGCTATTTTTAGCTATAGATTGGTTTACTAGAATGGAAGTCTGCATGTAATAAAGTAGAGAGAACTAATTAAACCATTTTATTCATAAGAATAGGTCCTGATTAAATGATGCAAATTTTCAATGCTGTGTTCAATTTTTGATATTTCTGTGTATTTATGAATTAATTTGGAGTGAGATATATAATGTACTGAAAAAAAAAAACAAATGAGAAAAACATGACCATCAAAGAAGTTTAGAAATGAAGCCAAGGGGCTGGCTAGATGGCTCACAGGTTAAGAGCACTGGTTGCTCTTCCAAAGGTCCTGAGTTCAATTCCCAACAACCACATGGTGGCTTAAAACCTTCTATAATGAGATCTGTGCCCTCTTCTGGCATACAGGCAGAACACTGTATAAATAATAATAAATCTAAAAAAAGAAAGAAAAAAAGAAAGGAAGGAAGGAAGGAAGGAAGGAAGGAAGGAAGGAAGGAAGAAAGAAAGAAAGAAAGAAAGAAAGAAAGAAAGAAAGAAGGAAAGAAAGAAATGAAACCAGTAGCCAGGCAGTGCTTGCACAAGCCTTTAATTCCATCAGTGGGAAAGCAGAAGCAGGCCTGAGTTCAAAGGCAGCCAGGGATACAAAGATAAACCATGTCTTAAAGGACAAAAAGAAAAGAATAAAAGAAAAAGAAACGAAAGGAAGGAATGAAAGAAATACTGGAGCCACAGTCCCTTTGCCCAACTAAGTATTGACAATGAGTATTTGTATTGGTTTTTGATGTACACAGGATATCCAGGATATCATTTCACTCCATTTGTTTCAAACACAGAAACTTAAGCTCTTTGAAGGAAATGTGGCTCAATCAAACCAAGATGATTTCTGTGTAGACGCTTAAAGGGATAGAAAGTGAACTCCTATTGGTTAGACAGCCAAGTCTCAAATACTCATGTGAACTTCATTTATCCCTCAAGATTTCCTCCCATATACTCAGGCAGGAGTTGTGTTTTTGGGAAGCAAATAAGTTTTTACAAGAAAACAATGTTCCTAGATTCAGGACTGACATGAGATGACTGGAGAAGTCTCTGAGAGATAGTTGGCTTAGATTCACTTCAGGTGGGAAGTTGCTCCCACAAGGCTGGTGAGGTCACTGCACCATTCCACAGGTTGAGGCTGAAAATGGGGATGAGCTGATCAGCAAGCTTCCCTTGCTTCCTGCTTCCTGATGTTGGACGCCATGGGGCCAGCTGCCTAGAGCTCCTGCCAACATTTCTTCCCCACCGTGATGGCCAATACCTTGAAATATAAACCCTCAAAAATTCTTGTTCTTGTTAGGTACTTGTAGCAGAGAGAAAAAGTAAATAACATTGCTTTAAGTGTCAATGGATGGGACAGTGGAATCTGAATGATTAATAAGCTAAAATCAGAAAGCAAAGCAAAGCATTTACTAGGGAAGGTGTGAAGTCGGGGTGCCTTTTCTTGGACAGAAAACAAAGAAGGAGGTGTTTTACTTACGTATGTCTGTAAGGTAGTGTGTGCATGTGTGTACACATTTTTTTTTACCCCAAAAAACACTGAAAGAAAGTCTCTGACCTTGAGCCAAGGTGACATTTGGCAGAAGTCTCCAGGACAATTTCAGATCAGAAGGCACAAAAGGTCAACAGAATTTTTTTTTTTTTTTTTTTTTTCGTTCTTGAAACAGTGTTTCTCTGTGTTGCCTTTGCTGACCAGGACTTGCTTCATATACTAGGGTGGACTCAAACTCACAGAGATCTTCCTGTGTATTCCTCCCTGAGTACCGGGATCAAAGGCATTTGCCCCCACGTCCGGCTATTACTCTGTTTCTGTCAGGAAAGTGTAACAGGAAACATCAGCACCCAAAATCCTATGCTTCCTTTTATCCTTGATCATGCGAAAAGTGAAGCCTGTTTTGCCATAGACAGAATTGAATCACAACTTGAATCAAATTTTGAGCAGTCTCTTGCTTCTCTGGGGTCCAATAATAGCAATTCTGCTTCTTTCCTCAGGAAAATGGAGTCAGGCATCTCACAGGCTTTCCTGGAAGAGCTCACCTGCCCCATCTGCTTGGGCTGCCTATCAGACCCAATCACCATAAGCTGTGGACACAGCTCCTGTCGGGCCTGCCTCTGCTTTTTCTGGGAAGACCAGCAAGTTCCTGTCCACTGTCCCACGTGTAGGCATCCATCCAGGCAGAAGGACTTCAGAACCAATGTTGTTCTGAAGAAGCTGGTGTCCATTGCCAGACAGGACAGCCTCATGAAGTACCTGAGCTCTGAGGAGCACAAGTGTGTGACCCACAAGGAGGCAAAGAGGATCTTTTGTGAGGAAAACAGGGTCCTCCTCTGTCAACTGTGCTCTGACTCTCAGGAGCACAAGGGTCACAGGCACTGTCCCACTGAAGCAGCTGCTGAGGGGCAAATGGTAAGTGATGGTTCTGAGAGAATATGACAGCTGGAGAGAGGGAGCTTAGCAGAGCACAGGAAGATGCCTGTCCTGATTATGAGGAAGCCTTTCTGTTCTAAGTGGTGGCAAATTTTAAACATGTAATGGAGAGAGAGTGACTATGATTATATAAATATTTTTTAGAAACCCATAAGTGTAAAGATAATATCTAGTTTTATATTTCCTCATGTCCAGGTCCCTGGAAAGTGACTAAGTAAGTTCATATCTTTCTAAACTGTCCATGACTGGAGAAAATGAGAAAAAAAATACATTGGAATTAACTAGAGAGAAGGATCTGGGAATTCCAACCAGATGCATGTTACCCAGTGAGGCTTATAAATGACTTAACAAAGGGTTATGCTGTATTTTTTATTTCTATTGCCAGAAATCTAAAATTCATTGTCAACAAAAGAAAAAATGAAGGACACTGTGATCCTTCTACTCTCCCTAAAGTAAAGTGTTCATTGCCTAAGAGTCCATCAGTACTATTTATTTACCTAAAGTGGACATTTTTTGTTTTTTACAGGAGAGATTTCTGAATTAGATGGCATCTTTATAGAAGAAGATCCAAGAAAATCAAGAGAATCTAAAGGCAGCGAATAGAATGACAACTCAGTGGTTGGTGGTATGAAATTGATGCTGAAAATCAGCTTGAAAATAGATTGAGGCAGCTCTTTTGCAAACCTGCTCATTCACAAGTTGAGAATAAGGCATGGACATTGATACTAGGAAAACCTTTTCTGCAGGCCTCTAATTCTGAGCGTAAAATAAAATTCTCCACTCAGAGAGCATGGCCAGGCTATGGTAGAGAATGTTGAGACTAATGAGTGACTTCCTGTCAGTTTAGCACAGTATGTTTGACTTTATGGCTATATCATGATATTTAATTACTACGTGCAGAATGTCATATTTGTTTGAACATATGAATTATCAAATAATCTTTTCAATTGGCTCAATATCTCATTAAATTGATGAAAATACTTAGAGAAAATGATGGGTTTGTTTGATTGTGCCATTAACATAGAAAAATGAATGAAATAAAATAATTTCCATTTCTGAAAAGTGGGCACAGTAAATCAGTGTGTACACCACAGTGACAGAATCGACCAGTCGAATTTAAGCTTAGATGGAATCAGTTGAGATGATAAAATATTCTGGGCTTTTTCTTCAGGACTATGTGACTCTTCGGAAAGAAATGATCAGGATAGAATATAGGAAACTACATCCAATTCATTATGAAGAAGAAAAGCAGCATATAGAGTATATGGAAAATGAAGGCCAAACTATGTTAGAGAAACTGAGGAAAAGTGAAGCCTTGATGGTCCAAAAGAGGAGTCAACTAATAGCAATGTATCGGGAGCTGATGACAATATTCCAGCAGCCATATGTGGTGCTGCTCCAGGGGAGCATGGAGGAGTGCATGAAAGGGCTTTGTTATCTGAGGCCCCCACTCTGACTGTTACATCTAAGATAGCTGTCCACATTCCCTGCACTTATTGTCAGCGGATATTAAGGATAATCTGGAAACACTATGTTCTGTTATAACCTTAAAAGAGCAAGCCTTTGACACTGTGTCTGTGGATTTCCCCATTGAATATCTCTTCATTTTTTTCTTTTGTAGCTTGCTTCTCTAAAATCCCAAATGCAGTTATTCCTGTTACAAAACATTCATTATTTTTTGCCTCAACTTGAAAATTATGTATAGTTTTAAAGAAATTTATAGTTAATGTCTTCTCTTTACAAAATGTATTTTTCTGTGTTCTTTGGAAGGTGAAACATTGATGTATGGACTTCTTTGGTGGTGAATGATTGCCTGAAACTCACAGTAATCCTGAGGTCTCAAAACCCCAAATTCTGGAATTATAGGCATGAGGTGTCATTCAGGGGTGACTTTGCAGTTTGAAAGTATTCTTAGTAAAATCATGCCTGTGCTTTGTGGACAGGCTCAAGGAAAGTCCCACATGTAGACATCTGTGGGTTGTAAAACAATGTACAATCCCTATGCATGTTCTTCTCCAATATTGCGCTCACTGTCTGATTTCATCAAGAATTCTCTTCTGCTCATTTGCTTGGTTGGTATTATCTTAAGACATGAAAATAAATTTGAAAGATCAATAAGTGTGATGATGACTAACATTTATATGAACTTCATACAAAAACATTGTAAGCCATTTCTTCATGAGTCTAAACTATTCTTGTTGTTTTTGCAGGACTTGGAAGACGTGTTCAGAAGGTGAGTACAATCATCAGTGCAAGCCAGGATCCTTGAACTAGGCTATAAAATTGATCAAGCTGCCTTAACAAACTAAAAATATCCTTTAGAAATGAATAATACTCAATTGCTTGTGTATGATGTTTGAGATTGGTTTCATGTATATGACATCTGTTCTTTACCAGAAAGTGCCTTTACTTACTACATAATAGTAAAGCAGTAATGCAAAAGGACTTGGTGATAAAATATCTACTTTTGAAATCATAAATCTTGAGGCCCATCAGCAGCATTTTCTTGTAGTAGAAGAAGTAGCAGGACACATGGACAAACAAATTGGTAGCAGGAAGGGCTTGTGTGGGAAGGGATTTAACTCCTGAGTCCCTGTGTGAACTTGGGGTGAGCATTTCTCCTAATCACTGTAATGGTTTCTTTAGCACCCGGCAGATCAAGGTCTTCTTGTCCTTGCAGGAGTGAGTCAGTGCAGCTCTGCATGCCCCAGCCTATGAAACCAGAGCTCAGTGCCTTGCCCATCACTGGACTGATTGAGAGGTGCAAGTGCTTCCAAGGTGAGTGTCAGCACTGCTGAAAAGGCCAGAGGTGCACTTCAACAATGAGATAAGCTTACCACAACCTGTTTTTTTTAATCTCCACTGAAAGATGTGTCATTTCTAATCATGTTTATTCACATGGTTATTTAAAAATATACATGAACATGAATATATTGTTGTATGTGATCCAGGATGAAAATATAGTATCAGTTTTTTCTTGTGACATAAGGAATGATAAATTAATTCATTATAATCTAATTCATGTTAAATAAACCCAGTGATGAAAATATTTGACTGCCTTTCCTTAAACATTTTAGCTGTAGAATTTATAAAGTACCTTCACTTCTTAGATTAGAAATATACAAATTATAGTGTTATACACTTGTAATCCCAACAATATAATATCAAGACATGAGGATTACCCATGAGTTTGAGGCTAGCCTGGTTGATATGCTGAGTGATAGGCCAGTCAAAAATATATATCAAGACTGTATCAAAAAGAACTAAATAAATAAACATAAAATAACTATATACACAAGGGTATATATCATGAACAATAAAAATAAAACCAATTTGTAGGACATGAGACAGTGTCTAAATTTCCCTGTTACATCTAAATGTGAATTATACCCTCACAGGGAAAGAGTATCAGAGAAGCCAATTGGATAAAGGCAGACAGTTACAACCAGCAAAACACTTTTAATGCATACTTAGCTTCTCCTTGAGTATAAACATGAGTGCTTACATGCAAATAAAGATATGATTATCATCGCCTCTCTCTTAGAAATGAGTTTTGATGGAGGCCCATGAGGACAGCCTTCATTCTAGACCTTGAAGCAATGCACACATCTTCCTTTTGCCAGGTGTAATTAAAAGTCACCTGACAGAAGTAGGATGAAGCTCCCTTCTCTTTGTTTTATCAGGATCCCATTTTGTTGCTTGTGGAATTTCTTGTCTTTAAAGTGCTTGAGCCACCTTTAACCTTCTAGCCTTAGATGTCTCTCTTATAGCTTGGGCAATCTCCAGGTACCTCTCTCATCTGAGAAATTAAAATGCTCATTTTAATTAAAATGTTGCCTCTTTCCACAGTGTATATTTCATTTGGAAAAGCAATCTTAGCCCCTGACAGTATGACCCCATTTGATGTTGTGAGAAGATTCAACTTTAGCTTTCACCATCAGGAGACATCTGTGAAATCATCTCAACACTATTTTGCTTCCAGGGGATCACAAAGCTTCACCTCTAGGAAATATTACTGGGAGCTGAATTTAACCAAGTCTTTGGAATGGGCTCTAGGAGTCTTTCAGGATGACAGTCAACAGAATGAACCTGAGGGTGTATTCCTCCTTGTTTGTGTGAAGCAGGGTAACCAGTATAGTCTGCTCACCACCTGCCCAGAATTTCAACACTATATAGAGATGCCAATGGGCTGGGTTGGTATGCTTTGTCCCTTCCCATTCTCATCCCCTGTCTTAGGGTCTTGTTAGACTGACCTGCAGGCTGGGTTAGTAGGGGAGGAAGCTCCTCTTTTCTGGGGGAAAAGGAAGACTGGAGGGGGGAAGGAGCAGAAGTTGAGGGTTGAGTGAGAGGGGAGACTGCACTCTTAAGAGATGTAAAGTAAAAATCTCAAATAATAAAAAAGTAAGAAAGAGAATGGCATATTTCTGAGTTAAAACACCTTCATTTCAAACCTCTGAAGCTTTTATATTTTTCACTGCAGTAAGTCACCTCCTTCTTTGGTTGTCTCTCCAAGAAAATGCAACCTTACTTCACGCCTTCCCTAGTAAGTGCTTTGCTTTCATATTTGATTTTAGCATCCTAGTAATGCAGATCTCAGTGTTTCACTTCTTGTAAAAGTATGTTTTATTTGCCTGGTTCAGTTAATTGTCTGGGAGGCATACTGCCTCTTCTGCTAGCCTAGGCTTATTGCTGGAAGCTTCTAATCTCCATACACTCGAACCTAGGCCTGGGATTTCTTCAGCCTCTGAGACTTACTGCTTAATATGATCACCCATTCTTGTTCTTACTGAGCTTTGGTCTGGCTGTTTTAACTCTGATGTTTTAACTCAAATTCCTCTCCCAGCTAACTTATTCAATCTGGCTTTTCTTTAGGCCTCTGAATTAATTAGCTTAGCCTCCAACTAACTCCAGCAATCTGCTGTAATTTCCTGGCTCCATCTCACTCTCTGGCTCCTTCAGGCTTTACCTGACTTCTCTCTCCACAAACAGTCTCTCTATTACTATCCCAGTAAAACTGCCTCTTATCACTTTGTATTGCCACCTAAGATGCCCCTCTTTCCTCTCTCTTCTCATGAGACTGGGAGTATCCTATTCTGTCAAATCTTCAGTTATTTGTCATCTTTTCTGCCACTCAAGTGGACATAAATTCCAAGCATGGGTGCTTCCTTCTGCAACCAAATTTTATCTTCATTGTTTGGGATTAAAGGAACGTATCCCCACACCTGGATCTAAGCTTTTCTTTTCCTGAAACTGGTTCTGTACCAAACTGGCCTTGACCTCTGATCTGCTTGCCTCTGTCTCCTGAATTAAAAGTGTGTGTGTATTCCAGCTGGATCACAGAGATTTAGAAGATCTTTGGATCTCATCTCTTACCAGAACAGCCATGTTCTAAAGTAACATTCCTCTACAACCTCTTGACACTTGAAGACCATATTAGTTACTTTCCTTTTTCCTGATTAATTTTACATGAACAAGAACTTCTTGGGGCTCACAATTCAAGGATATTGTCCATCAAGGTGGGAAAAAATGGTGGCAGGATCCCAAGGCAGCTGTTTTAATGGCATCCCCAAAGCATTAGGAAGCGGGAACTGTAGGAAAGCTTCCTGCTCAGCTCCTTTTTTCCTTTTCTTCATTTTGAGACTCCAATCCATAGAAGGGATAAATAAATCTTATTACCATTTAGGGTGGCTCTTTCCAACTAAAGTGAATGGAATGGCACTAATTCTTCACAGACTTGTCCAGAGGTTTCTATGTCTATCTAAATTCCATCATGATGAACAGTAGGGGAACCCTCCTGTGTTATGGGAGGAAACCTTGAGTCATAAGGGAAGCTCCCATGATTGTACAAGACTTGGCTATCCAACCAACAGGTGCCCATCTCTTTAAATATCTACACTAAAACTCATTTTGATTTGATTGAGGCAAATTTTGTCCAGACAACTTAAACTTTCAGTGTTTGACAAAGTTGCATTTAATTGGCTTTAGCTGGTGGTCCTGTGTTCCTCAAATACCAATACTCATACTCATTGTCACTGTTAAGAAAAGAGTTTGTGAGTACAATATGATGCTCACTCCTCCTTTGTTTTTTTTTTTTTTGTACATTAGACCCTCCAATCTAAAATAATTTGGAAGAACATTAAAATAACAAAAATTGAACACAGAGTTGAAAAACTTTATCAAATTTTTACAAGCTCGTACACTTGCAAGAGACTTCTTAGAACAAAACACTTCTCACAGAGCAAACCCAAGTGCATATTAGAGGAAGATTTTTTCCAATTATCAATTCTGTTTTATTAGTCAACTGGAAACCTACATGTAGTCCTCAAGTCCAGGAAGTTATTGATATAATCCTCTTCCTCATCTTCACCACCTCCAGCACCACCCTGGCCTTTCTTGGCATTCTTCCTCTTCTCTCAGCCTGGATGAGAAAGGAGGAGATGTCCATGTGCTTCTGGGAGTCCAGATGGACAATGAAGCACAGAATGTTCACCACCTTATTGCAGATCCAGATAGATGCTTGGAGATCAGTATACAGGCATGGTGAATGGATTTGGCCAGGTCAAACTTAAAGACCTCATTCTGCAGCTGCCTGTCCAAGAAATCCTCAGCCTTCAGGCATAGGGTATAATCCAGCTTCATCTTTCCCTCATTCAGCACTCCAATTTGAACAAGTTGCCTCAGTAGAACATTGCCTTCAAAAAGATGCTCTAGGGGTCCCTTTTGTCCAGTGTCAACAATTCCCAGGCAGCCTTGCGAATCTTGTCCAATGTAAACTTGACCTACTATACCTCTTGTTTGTTGTGGAGCTCGTACTCTCTGATCAACATCAATTCTTGTTTGAGAATGATTTCTCAAAGGGTCTTTGTGGGGTCACATAGTTTTTGTGGCAAACCCAAATTATGGTAACCAGCATGCTGACTTCTCTAGGCCTGCTGATTCTATGAACTGATGCCTGGGAGAAAGAGAGGTGCAGGGAGATTTTAAAGATGAGGAACACACACATGTGTGCATGCACACACAAATTCTATCCTAGTTGGCAACTGCAGCATAAAACAAGAAATCAATTTAACAGGAACCAAGAATATGCAGATACAGTTAGCTGGGGTGTTTCTACCCTGAGTTTTCAGAACAGTGTTGGGTGCTTCCCCTCAAGATTTTTCACAGCAGAGAGTAGAAACCCAGGGTAGGATTATGCTACTGTAAATGCTTATTCACCATCATTGACCACCACCAACATGCATGCCATAGTAAGTGAGACCACCTGGACTTAGAAGTAGCTATTATGCTTATTTCTCTACCTGAGAAAAGAACGGTAAAGACAGAGGAAAGAACAGCACAGGGTGACAACAGTCATTACATCCTAAAATTCCCAGTTGTCTTGTCAAGCAATGCACAGATCATCCAGGTGGACAAGACTCTCTTGGATTAACAACTATTGGAAAAGAAGACCACTGATGTATCTCAAAATAATTCTCGAATTTTTTTCTTGTAAATCTCCCGTATACCTAACTGGCTAAATTTCCAGTCTCTTGTGTCTGTTCAAATTGTTAAAGTGTAACCTGGGCCTAGGATCTGAAAGAGAGTCAAGAATGACAAAATATTTGAATATATACCCATAGGATCTACATGAGCTACTACCTCTCATAAGACAAGACTCTCTTTACAACAAATGGAAACCATCACTGCAAATCACATCTTGTTACAAGGGAAAAAGTCTACAGATCATGGTGATCCCAACCCCAACAGATATCTATATCCCATAGCTACAGCCTCAGTGGTTCCGCAAATAGTGCGGATGGTGGGGCAAAGAGATTCTGAGAGGCAAAATACAAGGAAGTGTGATGTGAAACAGCCTGTCTTAAAACAATTGCATAAACAAGAACAAAATAATGAATGTGTTGATGTAGAAGGGAGAATTTTGGAAGGGACTCACTACTAGACCTAGAAATTAGCCTCTCTCAGGAATGAGCTTTCTAAATGATCATCCAATACAAAGTAATCAGCACTTGGGATGGTTATTCTTGCTTATCAACTTGATTACATCTACAATTAACTAAAATGCAAGAGCCTTGGAAATTTATATATATATATATATATGTATATATATATATATATATGTATATATATATATATATGAGGTTTAATAATTGGAAGCAGGGAGACCCACCTAAATATAGATCAATTACAGTCTGAGGTTCCACCCTAAAACTTTGCCACACCTTTGTTTAAACAAACCACATCATCTCTCCCCTACCTCCCCCCTACCTCCCCCGCCCGCGCCACCTGAGGATTCTCTAAGGCAGAAGCTAAATGGTTTCTAGTAACCTGTTCAACTAGGGTTGAGACGTTTGTTCCAGGATTTGGCTATCACTCTAGGTGAAAAGTAATTTACTAAGGGAATGGGAGGTTCTCCACCACCTGGTCTGCCATAATGAATTTCTGTTACATCATTGATTTTAATCCAGTTACCAGAAGAAGCTACAGCATCAATGACAGTGCACAGCCTGACTTTCATCCATGGAATTCTTGAAGTCCTTATATGAACCACATTTCTACCTACAGGAGTCAAATAAATTTTACATACATAAAAAATCTTCATCAGATGACAAATCCATTGTCATATTCGAGGATTTAATGGATTATTTACATGTAATTTTAACGTCTTTCTCATCATTAGTATACACTTGTTGGTATCTGTCTCAACATACTCATATGGTTCCTTGGGCTCTCTAAATACTAAGCATATCTCAATGTAAAAAACTGGCAAGTAACATAAAAGAGTCCTAAACACTCTTTTCCTGCTAGTCCTCTTTTGATCTCATAATTTTTGAAACAACATTAATTTAGCATTGATTTGATTAACTATAAAAGTAAACAAAACAGTAGATTGCAAGTCTGGTAAAAACAAACAAAAAACCTAGTAATGCTTATTTACAAAAGCATAGAAGAGACACTCAAGGAATATCACAGCTGGACAGACTGTGAAAACCAACAGATCATGGGGCTCCCAGCCCCAACAGATAAACCTATATCCTAGCCCCTGCATCATTGGCTCCAGAAACATTGTGGAAGAGGGTGAGAAATCTAGGAAGAGCCACAATGCCAGGAAGTCTGCTGTGAAAGTGTCACTTCTAGAAATGGCTGCATAAACAAGACTAGAACAATGGACATATTGATGTGGTAGTGGAAAATTTGAAAAAATCCCACTCCTAAATGAAGAATTAGCCTCTATCAGGGATGAGCTCCCTAACTGATCACCTAGCACAAAGTGGTCAGCCCTTATGATGACTATTCTTGCTTGTCAACTTGACGGCATCTGGAGTGAAGTAAAACCCAGGAGGCTGGAATCTACCTTTCTCTTCCTTCTTTCCTTCCTTCCCTGCTTCCTTCCTTCCTTCCTTCCTTCCTTCCTTCCTTCCTTCCTTCCTTCCTTCCTTCCTTCCTCTTTTCTTTCTCTCTCTCTCTTTCTTCCTTTATTTCTTTTTGAGACTGGGTTTCTCTATGTAGTCTTGGGTGTCCTGGACTCACCTTGGACACCAGACTGGCCTTAAACTCAGAAATCTGACTACCTGTGCCTCCCTGTGTGATAGGATTACAGGCTGCACCACCACACCTGCCCAGATCGAAATTTTCTTGGGAGGGATTTTTCTTGATTGAATTATTTGAAGTGGAAAGACCCACTCAAACCCAGATCTTTCCAGGTGTGAGGATCCACCTAAAACCTTACCTAAACCTTCTCTCTCATGGCTGCCTATATAAAGGATGTGTAAGAAGGGAAGAGAGAGGAAAAGTGATGCAATTTTATTTCAGTTAAAAACATGAAAAATGTAAACATCTACAGCATTAAAACACAATTCTCTGTCTGGTTAACATGAACTCTAGACATCTGCGGAGCTAGGAATCCTTGAACTCCAAAGTCATGCTACAGAGTCAAAATAAACAGCATCAGATTTATGTCTTTTTTTTTTTAAGAAAATAAAGATAAGTGAGTAGGGAATGGGGATGGCTGGAAGAAGTAGCCTTTGAGAAGAATATGATCAAAACAAAGATGGATGTATAGTCTAGTAATTATTTAGGATTTTTGCTCTTTGCATTTAAACTGTTTCAATACATGCACAGGTGCTTATCTTTTTTTTGTTTGTTTGTTTTATTTTATTATTTATTTATTTATTTTTAATTTTTCATCAATTACACTTTATTCATTCTGCATCCCTCCATAAGCCCCTCCCTCCTCCCCTCCCAATCCCACCTTCCCTCCTCCCTCTGTATGCATGCCACTCCCCAAGTCCACTGATAGGGGAGGTTCTCTTCTCCTTTCTGATCTTAGTCTATCAGTTCACATCAAAAGTGGCTGCATTGTCCTCTACTATGGCCTGGTAAGGCTGCTTCCCCCCAGGGGGAGGTGATCAAAGAGCAGGCCAATCAGATTATGTCAGAGGCAGGCCCTCATCAGCTGAAATCTGTAGACAATGTTTCGGTAGCATACTATTGTTTCTACCAATTTCACAGGCTGAATGAAGAAAACATTAATTTAAGAATATTAGCTAATGACTTCATGATGTACCGGGACTAATCAGCAACTGCATGGTCCAAAATGTTCAATTTGAAGTTACATGTGTCACTATGAATATAAACACATTATAGACTTCTAAAAGACTTCAGTCTGAAATGTATAGAAGCTTAGCTGGCGCGTTATCTCTCCTAAGATCTTCAATGCGAACAAAGCATTATTAAGTGATTTAGATGTATGGTTTCAGAGACTATTACATGGAATTAAATCTAATTTTTGCAAGTGCCATGTCTATCAGTTTGGGTTCATTACAAAGAGAGTCTTCACATCAGTAGACTGAAATGACAATAAAAAAAAATCTTTAAATGTATTGAGATTCACTAGTAGTGCCTTGGCCAAATTTAAAAAAAAAAAAAAAAAAAAAAAAAAAAAAAAAAAAAACAAAGATGGAATTCTCAAAGATCTTGGCATTTTATTGTTGGTATTTGCTTGAATCAGAGATTGATGACAGCATCATCTGTTACATGATCAAAAGCAAAATATGAGCACTGTAAAATATTATTGTAAATTATGCACCCTTTTTATTAAAGCAAAGTTCTCACTGTAAATTTTGCAGGCCTTGAACTAAAAATTTCTTGCTTCATTAGCCCAGGACCTAGGACTCTAGGATTAAAGGTGGGAGCTGCCAGCCAGCTAAATAGTAACTCAGGAAAGCTTGCTGTGTAGATTTGCTTGTGCAGATTGGAATAAGGGTTGATTCAATTTACTAGAACTCACTATTGGAAGCATTAGTGAAAGCATCCAGGGGAGGAAGTGGGTGTGGTCTTCAGAGCCTCCATAAAAGGAGATTCCAGGGCCTAACCAGGTTCATTATTCTCCAGACTAGACAGAGTGTGTTTCCAAACCTTCTGACTCTGGACCCTGCTAGATCTATCCCTCCAAACATTGATGATCTGACCCCAGAGCTGAGCTAATATTACTGCAACTCTACCAAACACCACTGAGGCCAGAGAAAATTCCTTGGGTGAGTGGACAATTCACAAGGGAAAAGTACATTATGTTTGTTTATTTTTAATTAATTACAAAACTGAAGCTTCTATTTAGAATTAACATTTTATTAGTTAACAAAAAAGTGAGTTAGTTGCCATTTGGTCATCTTTCTTCTTATATACTGTGTGTTAAACTTATGGATAATTTTAGATTTGTCATTAGGAACATTTGAGATGGTTTGATGTGATGATCTGGGGGGACTGTTACAAGATACTTTTCAATTTTGTGCTTTGCCAAATTATAAAATATTTTAAGTGTTTTCTTTTGTATGTACTGCATAGATGCAAGACCATCACCCCAAATAATGGATATACATATAATATATAATGATTAAATGCTCTAAATTATTTGGAAATATATCAGAATTTAGAGATATTTAAGAACAGCATAGAAGTAAATTTTTTTTTGTTTTTAATCGCTGAGTAGTATTCCATTGTGCAAGTGTACCACATTTTTATCATCCATTCTTCAGTTGAGGGGTATCTAGGTTCTTTCCAGCTACTGGCTATTATGGATAAAGCTGCTATGGATATAGATAAGCAAGTGTCCTCGTGGTATGGTGGAGAACCTTTAGGGTATATAGCTAGGAGTGATATATCTGGGTCTTGAGGTAGAACATTTCCCCATTCTCTGAGAAAACTCCAGGTTGATTTCCACAGTAGTTGTACAAGTCTTCACTCCCACTAGCAATGGGGGAGCATTCCCTGTTGCTCCACATCCTTGCCAGAATGTGCTGCACTTGACTTTTTGGTCTTAGCCATTCTGATGGGTGTAAGATCTAATCTCAGTGTCATTTTGATTTGCATTTCCCTGATGACTAAGGACATTGAACATTTCTTTAAGTACTTCTTGATATTTAGAGATTGTAGCTCTGTACCACATTTTTTAATTGTTTTTTTTTTCTGCTGTTTAATTTCTTGAGTTCTTTATATTTTTGATATTAGTTTTCTGTCAGATAGGGTTGGTGAAGAGCTTTTCCCATTCTGAAGGCTGCTGTTTTGTGCTATTGAGAGTGTCCTTTGCCTTGGAGAACTTTTTCAATTTCATGAGATCCCATTTATTGATTATTAACATTAGTGCCTGAGCTGTTGGTGTTCTGTTTAGGAAGTTGTTTCCTGTACCAATGAGTTCAAGTCTATTTACTACTTTGTCTTTCATTAGATTTAGTGTACCTGGTTTTATGTTGAGGTCTTAGAACCACCTGAAGTGGGGATTTGTGCAGGGTGATAAATATAGATCTATTTGTATTCTTTTGCATACAGACATCTAGTGAGACCAAAACAATTTGTTGTATGGTTTTGGCTTCTTTGTAAAACCTCGCGTGTCTGAGTCTATTTCTAAGTCTTCAATTCCATACAGGAACCTCTCTGTTTTTACACCAATCCCATGTGATTTTTATTACTATTGCTCTGTAATACAGCATGATATCATGGATGGTGATAACTCAGGAAGTTTTTGGTTCTTGTATTTTGTTTTATTGTACAGGATTGTTTCAGCTATGCTGGCTGTTTTATTTTTCTATATGAAGTTGAGAATTGTTCTTTTAAGGTCTCTAAAGAACTGTGTTGGAATGTTGGTAGGAATTGCATTGAGTCTTCTGGGCTGCTTGATAGTCTACCATGTTGGTAGAATTGGCTATTCCTGACAGAGCTTGATATTGAGTTGGAAGGCTACATGCAGTTAAAGACAGCAGTATTCACACTGTTCTACTTATAATAGTACATTCTGGTTAAAGTCTGATGCAACCTTCAGCTTCAGTGTTTTATTTTAGTTAACTCTGTGTACTTCCAAAGCATTATGGGGTGAGTTGTCTGATATGCAAAAAATTAACTTCATGGAAAACATGACCATCAGAGAAGTTAAGGAAAGCCATATTAACGCCACAATCTCTTTTCTAATCATTAAAAATGAGTGTTAGTCCTGGATTTTGAGTTATTCTGAAACACCTATATAGCCATTTGACTCCATCATCAGTGTCAAATCCCTGAAACTTAATTTATTTTCACAAAATTGGCCTCAATCAAAGCAAGATTATTTCTTTTGTAAAAGGTAAAAGAGATGAAAAATAGGAACTCTGTTGGTTAGATAACCAAGTCTCAAATAGTCATGTGAGCTTCATTTATGTCTCAAGATATTCCCTCATAAACTCAAGGCAGGAGTTGTGTCTTTTGGAGGCAATCAATTTCCATGGAGGGTTTGCCTAGTATTCAACTGATGTTATTTAGGATTGGTATGAAATTGACTGCTCAAGTCTGTGAATGATTATTGGGTTAGATTTGTCAGATGCAAAGATCCACCATGAATTCTATTGAGATCATTGCAACATTTCATGAGTTGGGGGCTCAAACTAAAGAAAAAGCAGAAGAGGAGCTGAGCATAAGCTTTCCTTGATTTCTACAGTGTGATGTTGGATGCCAGGAGACCAGCTGCTTTGAACTCCTGCCACCATTTCTTTCATAGCATGATGGCCCATACCCTTTAGTTATGATCCAACATAAAGTATTATTCTTGGCAAGTGGTGGAACAGTGGAAACTTAATGTGAGATCAAACAAAAGCATTTACTGGAGAAGGTGTAAAGTAGGGCTTATTTTATTGGCTACACAAGAAGGAGGTGTTTTACTAATGTATGCCTGAAATGAAAGGCCAGCCTGTGGATTTGATGGACTTTGACCACTTTACAATGTATTTTTTCTACAACATTGTTTTATCTACAACATTGAAGATGGCTGTGGCCTTGAATCAAGGTACCAATCGGGGCTGAAGTCACCAGAAGAATTGCAGATGGGATGACACAGAAGGTCATCAGATCCTCTGTGTTTCCATCGCAAAAAGCGTGCCGGGAATTATCAACAACTATAAACCTATGCTTCATTTTCATTTTCCTCATAAAAAAAATGAAGCCAGTTTTGCCATAGAGAACTGACTGAATCACAACTTGAATCAGATTTTGTGAAATTTCTTGCTTCTCTAGAGCCCAATAATAGTAACTCTGTTTCTTTCCTCAGGAAAATGGAGTCAGGCATCTCACAGGCCTTCCAGGAAGAGCTCACCTGCCCCATCTGCTTGGGCTGCCTAACAGACCCAATCACCATAAGCTGTGGACACAGCTCCTGTCGGGCCTGCCTCTGCCTTTCCTGGGAAGACCTCCAAGTTCCTGTCCACTGTCCCACGTGTAGGCATCCATCCCAACAGAAGGACTTCAGAACCAACGTTGTTCTGAAGAAACTGGTGCACATTGCCAGACAGGACAGCCTCATGAAGTACCTGAGCTCTGAGGAGCACAAGTGTATGACCCACAAGGAGGCAAAGAGGATCTTTTGTGAGGAGAACAGGGTCCTCCTCTGTCAACTGTGCTCTGACTCCCAGGAGCACAAGGGTCATAGACACTGTCCCACTGAAGCAGCTGCTGAGAGGCAAATGGTAAGTGATGTTTCTGAGAGAAGTGATGTTTCTGGAGAGAGGGAGCTTAGCAGAGCACAGGAAGATGCCTGTCCTGATGATACCGAAGCAATTGCATTCTGAATGGAGACTTTTTAAAAACAGTTAATGGAGAAAGGGTGATCACAAATGTAAACACAGTTTCAGAAAATAATAATGTAAAGACAATTTCTAGTTTTATGATTCACTATGCTCAGGTCACTGAAAAATGACATAGTAAATTCATATCTTTAAAAACTGTGCATTACTGGAGACTAAATGAGAAAAAAAAAATACATTGGAATTAGCTAGAGAGAAGGATCTGGGAATCCCAACCAGATACAGGTTACCCAGACAGTCAGGCTTAAATCACTTTAACCTAGCAAAGGGTTATGTTGTACTTTTTAATTCTATTCTCTGAAATCTAAAATTCATAGTCAACAACAGTAAAAAGTAAAGGATACTGTGATCCCTCTACTCTCCCTACAGTAATGTGTTCATTGCCTAAGAATTCATCAGTACTATTTATTTACCTAAAGTGGATATTTTTTACTTTTTATAGGAGAGATTTCTATATCTAATTGCATCTTTATGGGAGAAGCTCCAAGAAAATCAGGAGAATCTAAATGCAGAGAAAAGAATGACAACTCAGTGGTTGGTGAGTATTGTGATGCTGAAAATCAGCTTGAAAATAGGTTGAGGCAGCTCTCTTGCAAACCTGCTCATTAAAAAGTTGAGAATAATGCATGGTTGTTGATACTAGGAAAACCTTTTCTGCAGGCCTCTAATTCTGAGTGTGGTATACAACTCTGCACTCAGAGAGCATGGCCAAGCTGTGGCAGAGAATGTTGAGACTAATGAGTGACTTGCTGACAGTTCAGCATTGTGCCTTTGACTCTATGGCTGTGTCATGATATTTAATTACTACTTGCAGAATTTCATATTTGTGTGAGCATATGAAGTACCAATGAATACCTTTTCTTCAGGTGGCTCAGGAGCTCATTAATTTAATAAAAATCCTTAGAGAAAATGATGTGTTTGTTTGATTGTGCCTTTAACAAAGAAGAATTGAATGAAATAAAATAATTTCCATTTCTGAAATGTGGGTACAGCAAATCAGTGTGCAGCACACTGACAGGATTCATTAGTCGAATTTAAGCATAGAAGTCAGTTGAGAAGATAAAATGTTCTGTAAATGTGACCTAGAATGTCCCTTTTTCTTCAGGACTACGTGTCTCTTCAGAAAGAAATGATCAGGATGGAGTATGGGAAAGTACATCCAATCCCCTACGAAGAAGAAAAGCAACATATAGAGTGTATGGAAAATGAAGGCCAAGTTCTTTTAAAGAAACTCTGGGAAAGCAAAGCCTTGATGGTCCGAAAACAGAATCAACTAATAGAAATGTATCGGGAGCTGATGACAATGTCCCAGCAGCCATATGTGGTGCTGCTCCAGGTGAGCATGGAGGAGTTCATGAAGGGCTTTGCTATCTGAAGCCCACACTCTGACTGTTACATCTAAGATAGCTGTCTACATTCCCTGCACTTATTGTCAGTGGATTTCCTTTTCACGGATAATCTGGAGACACTAGTCTTTCCCATAACCTTAAAAGAACAAGCTTTTGACAGTGTGTCAGTAGATTCCCTATTAAATATCACATCATTATTTTTTGCTTTTGTGCTTGCTTCTCTGAAATCCCAAATGCAGTTATTCCTGTTACCAAACATTCCAGTGAGCCTCTACTTGAATATTTTGCCTCTACTTATACACAGTTTATCTAATTTCTTCTTTTTAAACCTGTGTATTTGAGGGTACTTTGGGAAATAGTGGTTCTGATATATGGTCTTCTTTTTTGGTGCATGCTGGCTTGCAACTCACAGTAGTCATAAGGCCTCAAAACTCTAAATTCTGGAATTATAGCTATGAGGTACCAGTCAGGGGTGAAGTTACAGTTTTGAAGCATTCTTCATAAAAAATATTCCTATGCTTTGTAGACAGGCTCAAGGAAGTCCCCTTTGCAGAGCACAGTACAATCACTATGCACTTTCTTTATAAATGTTACTTTCACAGTGTAATTTCATTAAGATATCTCCTCTGCTAATCTTGGTTGGCATTATCCTGAGACATGAAAATAAATTTGCAAGGTGGATCAGTTTGATGATGACTGACATTTATCTGAACTTTATAATCAAACACTGAATGCCATTTCTTCAGAAATCTTAACTGTTCTTGTTGTCTTTGCAGGACATGGAAGATGTGTTCAGAAGGTGAGTACAGTCATCAGTGCAAGCCAGGATCCTTAAACTAGGCTACAAAATTGACCAAGCTGCCTTAGCAAACTAAAAACATACTTAGATAGGAATAATACTCAATTGCTTGTATATGATGTTTGAGATTGGTTTCATTCATGTATATGACATCTGTTCTTTACCAGAAAGTGCCTTCAATTACTCCATAATAGTGAAGCAGTGTATACAAGAGGTCTTGGTGATAAAATATCTACTTTTGAAATCATAAACCTTAAGGTCCATCACCTTTATTTTCTAGTAGTAGAAGAAGTGGCAGGATGCATGGAGAAAGAAATGGGTAGCCAGAAGGGCTTCAAAAGAGCATCTAAGAGGAAACAACCCTGTTTTCTGATCATGATGTCACTATGATATCAAAAAATGCTTGTGTGAAAGATGTTCAGACAAGTGTTTACTTGTACTAATTAGGTGTGTTTTCTGTATGTTTGTGCATGCATGCAAGTGTGCCATTGCACATGCATGGAGTTCACAGGACAACTTTCACAAGTCAGTCCTTTTTTTCCACCACAGGTTCCTGGGATTGAACTCTAGTTGTCAGGCTTGTATGGGAGGGGATTTAACTCCTGAGTCATTGTCTGAACTTGGAGTAAGGATTTCTCCTAATCACTGTGATGGTGTCTTTAGCACCAGGCAGATCAGGTCTTTTTCTCTTGCAGGAGTGAGTCAGTGCAGCTGTTCATGCCCCAGGTGATGAAACCCGAGCTCAGTGCCCTGCCCATCATTGGACTGATTGAGAGGTGCAAGTTCTTCCAAGGTGAGTGTCAGCAGTATGACCAGAGGTGCCCTTCAATAATGACATACAATTTGTACATATGAATTTGTACCTCCCCTAAAGGACATGTCATTGTAAGTCACGTTTCTAATCGTGTTTATTCATGTGGTCATTTAACAAACACCAAATATAAATGAACATGAATATAATGTTGTATGTGATCCAGGATGAAAATATAGTAACACTTGTTTCTTGAGACATAAGAAATGATAATTAATTCAGGACCATCTAAATCATTCTAAATGTTGGAGTTATTTGATTGTTTTCCCTTAATCATTTTAGCAGTTGAATTTTTTAAAATATGTTACACTTCTTAGTTTAAAAATATATAAAATATAGTGGTGTACACTTGTAATCCCAACATTAAAATGTGGAGCCATGAGGATTGCCCATGAGTCTGAGGCTAGCCTGTTTGAAATAGGGAGTTCCAAGCCAGTCAAAAATATATACCAAGGCTCTCTATCAAAAAAGAAGTAAATAAACATAAAATAACTGTATACACGAAGGCATATATCATGAGCAATAAAAATAAAACAAATAGATAGGTCAAGAGGCAGTGTCTTTATTCCCCTATTAGATCTAAATGTGAATTGTGACTTCATATGGAAAGAGTATCAGAGGAGGCAGGGGTTAAAGCCAGACAGTTACAACTAGGGAACCACTTCTAATGAACATTCAGTCTTTACTTGAGTACAAATGTGAGTGCTTACATGCAAATAAAAATACCATAATCACTGTTTCTATTTTAGAATAACTTTTAAATGGAAATGCATAAGGACAGTCTTTGTTCCAGACCTAGCTGCAATGCACACGTCTTCCCTTTGCCAGGTGTAATGAAAAGCCACCTCTACAGCATCAGCAAATTTTTCATCAGGGTCCCATTGAGTTTCTTGTGGAATTTCTTGACTTTGAAGTATTTGAGATACATTTAACCTGCTAACCTTAACCTTCTCTTTTGTAATTCAGGCAATCTCCAGGTACCTCTCTCACCTAAGAAGTGTAAACAGTCATTTCAACTAAATTGTTGCTTCTTGCCTCTTCCCACAGTGAACATATTCTTTGGAAATGCAATCTTACTCCATGACAAGATGAACCTATTTGATGTCCTGAAAAGATTCAGCTTTAGCCCTCACCATCAGGAGACAACTGTGGAATCAGCTAGACACTATTTTGCTTCCTGTGGATTACAGAGCTTCTTCTCTAGGAAATATTACTGGGAGATGGATTTAATGGACTCTCCGGAATGGGCTATAGGAGTCTGTGAGGATGACCTTTTAACAAATAGAAGGCAGCAGACTGAACCTGAGGGTGTATTCCTCCTTGTGTGTGTGAAGCAGGGTAATCAGTACAGTCTCCTCACCACCTGTCCAGTAATTCATCACTATATAGAGATGCCAATGGGCCGGGTTGGTGTGTTCCTTAATTGTGAGGGTGGATATGTGAGTTTCCTGGATGTAGCCAAGAGTTCCCTCATATACAGTTACCTTCCTGGCACTTTCAATTACCCTGTCAGACCTTTCTTCTCTTTTGCGACATTTTGATAGAAAGCTGTAATCCAGTACTTTAGTGCTGTTTAAGTATTTTCTAATGTAATGTTACCTTTTTGTCATTAAACATTAAAATACTCTCAAATACAAAACATGTCTGACTATGTCTTCTTTTCTTTGTGTTTCTTATAGTCTACCCAGAACACCTTTTTTTTTAAAGCAGGTTTCTCTTATTTCATTGTTTGTTTATTAGTTTTTGCATACATGTCAAGAGTATTAATTAGGAGTGAAGCTCAAGTTCAGAACTAAAGCCCTTTTAAAATATGCTCAGGACTGTCAGTTGGATTTAGAATCATAAAAATATTATTTAGATGTAGGATTCTATCTTAATGGTTTCAAGCACTGATGTATATTGTGCTGGCCAATTTCATTTTAAATTGACACAAGATCGAGTTTATGTGGAGGGAGGGATTGTTGGGTGTGGGTGGGTTGGTGTGTGTGTGTGTATGTTGCCTTGCCTGCCAGGGAACTAGCTCTGTAGACCAGTATGTCCTCAAACTCACTGAAATCTGACTACACATCTTCACTTTTACATGTTCGTTGCAATGAATAATTGGTCTGGTTCAAGATCTCTGTCTTTCTGATTCATCAATATGGGATCCTCATTAGGACTCCTTTCAGTCATCCTATTGTTGCCCTATGTTATAGAACTCCTACAGTTTTGAATCAGCAGGACTGGCCAGCCACTTCATATTTCCCAGTCCTTCACAGATGATACAGACGTTGGGATGGACCAACTCTAAACGCCAGATCTGAGCCTGGATGATAGCAGAGCTGGTTGGCCCACTGACTCTCCCTTATCACCACCACCAGGCTGAGCTCTCCAGCACTTCTCTGGATAGGCCTCCCAGTGCTGCCATGGGCAGATGGCAAGGTCAGCTTTCCTGATCTCACGCCCTAATCCTAATGGCAGCTCATCCACACCCATGCCTCCAAAGCCAGCTTCACTGTGCTGCCCAGTAGAGGCACTGGGCCCACTCTCCCAAATGCTGCAGCCTGTGAGGGGCTGGGACAGTTCTCTTGCTCGCAAACCCTGGGACTGGCTCACCAGTGCCTTCCCCATTGGGGCCAGCCCTACTGTGTTGCCCAGGAGAGGTACAGGATTTACTCTTCCAAGTGCTTTAACCAGTAGGGGGCAGAGCTAGCTCTTACTGTTAGAGATAGTTTTTGTGCACTGTGTATTCAAAAGTTGATTTCTGTACCCAGAGATCTGGTTTCAGTCCAGGCTTTGGCACTGTAGTTTTTTTTTTCTTTTATTTTTTATATTAATCACAGGTTATTTACTTTGTATCCCAGCCATAGCCCCCCCCTCCCATATTCCCTCCCAATCCCACCCTCACTCCCTCAACTTCTCCCTGCCCCTTTCCAAGTCCACTAACAGGAGAGGACCTCCTCCCCTTCCATCTGACCCTAGCTTATCAAGTCTCTTCAGGACTGGCTGCAATGTCCTCTTCTGCGGCCTAGCAAGGCTGATCTTCCTTCATGAGGTGCGGGGGTGAAAGAGCTTGGTGTTGAGTTCATGTCAGAGTTCATGTTCCCCTTATTAGAAAACCCATTTGGACACTGAGCTACCATGGGCTATATTCAAGCAGGGTTCTAGATTATATCCATACAAGGTCCTTGGTTGGAGAAACAGTCTCATGAAAGACCCCTGTGCCCTGATATATTTGGTCCTTGTGGAGCTACTGTATTCTCCAGGTTTTACTAATCCCCCCTTCTTTCATATGATTCTCTGCCTGGTTTGGTTATGAGTCTTAGTATCTGCTTTGATACACTGCTAGGAAGAATCTTTGAAGGTCCCTCTGCTGTAGGCTCCTATCCTGTTACATGTTTTCTCCTATATCGAATGTCCATCCCATTAGTCTTTCTAAGTGAGGATTGGTCATCTCACCCGGAGTCCTCTTTCTTGTTTATCTTCTTTAGGTGTATAGATTTCAGTATATTTATCCTATCTTATAGGTCTATATAAGTGAGTATATACCATGTATGTCTTTCTGCTTTTGGGATACCTCACTCAGGATGATGGTTTCTAGGTCCCACCATTTGCCTGCAAATTTCATGATTTCCTCATTTTTAATTGCTGAGTATTATTCCATTGTGTAAATGTATCACAATTTCTGCATACATTCCTCAACTGAGGAACATCTGGGTTGTTTCCAGGTTATGACTATTACGAATAAGGCTGTTATCAACATGGTTGAGTAAATGTCCTTGCTGTGTACTTGAGCATGTTTTGGATATATGCCTAGGAGTGGTATACCTGGACCTTGAGAAATCACTATTCCTATTTGTCTGAGAAAGAGCCAGATTGATTTCCAAAGTGGTTGTACAAGTTTGCATTCCCACCAGCAATGAAGGAGGGTTCCCCATTCTCCACAACCTCCCCAGCATGTGTTGTCACTTGAGTTTTTGATCTTAGCCATTCTGATGGGTGAAAGGTGAAATCTCAAGGCCATTTTGATTTGCATCTCCCTGATGGCTAAGACCGTTGAGCATTTCTTTAAGTGTTTTTATGCCATTCTATAGTCCTCTACAGAAAGCTCTCTGTTTAATTCTGTGCCCCATTTTTTAATTTGATTACTTGATTTGTTGCTTTTTAACTTCTTGAGTTCTTTATATATACTAGATACTAGCCCTCTGTCAGATGTAGGGTTGGTGAAGATCCTTTCCCAGTCTGTAGGATGTCGTTTTGTTTTGATGACAGTGTCTTTTCCTTTACAGAAATTTTTCAGTTTCATGAAGTCCCATTTATTTTTTGTTGATCTTAGAGCCTGGCACTGTAGCTTGCCTCAATGTTGTGTAAACATTGTTTTTACTAACCTTCTGATTGGTTAAAAAAGAGCTGAATAGCCAATAGTGGGGAAGGAAAGGATAAGGAAGGACTTCTGATCCCAGTGATGGGGTTCTGGGTTGGGGGAGAGGCATCCTCAGAAGAGAGTTGCCATGAAGACACAGATGAGCAAGAAGGTGCAAGAGAGAGACTAAGATGGCAGGCAATGAGCCACACAGCTGGAAAGTAGGCCAGTGTTAGAATAGCTCAGTATATGCTTAGCTATAGTCCCTGTAGCTTATAATAAGAAATAAAAGTTTGCATGTCATTATTCAGGAGCTAGGGTGGGCATATCAACCACTTTGGAAATCAATCTGGCGCTTTCTCAGACAATTAGGAATAGTGCTTCCTCAAGATCCAGCTATACCACTCCTAGGCATATATCTAAAATATGCTCTAATACACAACAAGGACATTTGCTCAACCATGTTCGTAGCAACTTTATCCATAAGATTCTGAATCTGGAAACCACCCAGATGTCGTTCAGTTGAGGATTGTATACAGAAATTGTGGTACATTTACACAATGGAATAATACTCAGCAATTGAGAACAAGAAATTGATGAAATTTGCAGGCAAATGGATGAAAAAAAGAAAAGATCATCCTGAGTGAGGTATCCCAGAAGCAGAAAGACACATATGGTATATACTCACTTATAAGTGGATATTAGACATATAATATAGGATAATCATACCAAAATCTGTTCACCTAAAGAAGCTAAGCAAGAAGGAGGACCCTGGGTAAGATGCTCAATCCTTATTCAGAAAGGCAAACTGGTTAGACTTTGGAAGATGGAGAAAACAGGGATCAGGACAGAATCCTACCACAGAGGGCCTCTAAAAAACTCTCCCCATCAGGTATTAAAGCAGATGCTGAGACTTATAACCAAATTTTTGTCAGAGTACAGGGGATCTTGTAAAACAAGGGGGAGATAGAAAGACCTGGGTGGGGGGAGGGGAGGAACTGGAGCTCCATAGGGAGAGCAACAGAACCAAAAAAAAAAAAAAATCTGGGCCAAGGGGTCTTTTTTGAGACTTATAGATACTCCAACCAAGGACCATTCATGGGAATAGCCTAGAACCCCCTGCACAGATGTAGTCCCTGGCAGCTCAGTGTCCAAGTGTGTTCTCTAGTAAGGGGAACAGGAGCTGTTTCTGACATGAACTCAGTTGCTGGCTCTTTGATCAATTCTCCCTGAGGGGGGTGGGCAGCTTTACCAGGCCACAGAGGAAGACAATGCAGACAGTCCTGATGAGACCTGATAGACTAGGGTCAGATGGAAGGGGATGAGGTCCTCCCCTATCAGTGGACTGGGGGAGGGACATGGGAGGAGAAAAGGGAGGGAGGGAGAGACTGGGAGGGGACTACAGTTGAGATACAAAGTGAATAAACTGTATTAAATTTTTTTAAAAAAATAAACAAAAGAAAATTAAAATAACCCACTGCATCCTATCAGATCATCAGATGAAAGTTGGATTTTGAGAAACCTGGAAAAAAAAAAGCCTATCGATTCATGAAAACTAACCAACTCTCTATTTAATAACTACTGGGTCAAGGAAGCAATAAAGAAAGAAACTGAAGGCATCCTAGAATTCAATGGAAATCAATGCAAAGCTTACTTAAAATTATGGGACACAATGAAAGTGGCACCAAGATAGATATTCATAGCAATAAATGCTTATGTACTCATACTATCAACTTAACAGTACACCTGAAAGCTCTAGAAAAACAAAACAAAACAAAACACAAAAACCCCACACAACCAAGAGGTGTAGACAGCAAGAAATAACCAAACTAAGGCCTGAAATTAATAAAATAGAAACAAAGAGAACAACACAAAGAATCAATGAAACAAAGATTTGTCCTTTGAGAAAATCGCTAAGATTGCCAAACCTTTATACAAACTGAATTAAAAAAAAGAACAGAGAATATGTAAATTAAAAACTCAGACACAAAAAGGGGGACATAACAGCAGATGTTGAGGATATCCAAAGATTCTTTAGGTCCTACTTTAAAAACCTTTCCTTCACAGAATTCAAAAATTGAAAAGAAGTGAATAATTTTCTTGATAGGGACCTCTTACCAAAGATGAATGATTTAAATAGAACTTTAATGCCTAAGGAAAAAAAAAAAACAGTGAGTAAAAGTCTTCTAACAAAAAAAATAAAAAGAAAGAGAGAAAAAGAAAGAAGGAAGGAAGGAAGAAAAAAGAAGGAAGGAAAGAAAGAAAGAAGTACAAGGCCGTATGTCTTCAGGAGAGAATTCTACCAAGCTTTCAAAGAAGAGTTAACACTAATACTTCTGAAATTATTACACAAAGTATAAAGAAAAAGAACGTTTACAATTTTATTTTATGTGGCCACAGTCACTCTGATATCTAAACCACTCAAAATTTCAACAAAGAAAGAAAAGTAAAGATCCAGCTATGCCACTAAGCATATATCCAAAAGAGGCTCAGGTATACAATAAGGACATTTGCTCAACCATGTTTGTAGCAGTTTTGTTTGTAATAGCAAGAACCTGGAAACAACCCAGATGCTCCTCAGTTGAGGAATGGATACAGAAATTGTGGTACATCTACACAATGGAATATTACTCAGCAATAAAAACAAGGAAATCATGAAATTTGCAGGTAAATGGTGGGAATAGGAAAAGATCATCCTGAGTGAGGTATCCCACACAGTATATACTCACTCATATAGACATATAATATAGGATAAACCTACTAAAATCTGCACACCTAAAGAAACTAATCAACAGGGAAGACTCTGGCTAACATGCTCAATCACCATGCAGAAAGGCAAAGAGGATGGACATCAGAAGAAGGAGAAAAGAGGGAACAAGATAGGAGTCTGCCACAATTGGCCTCTGAAAGGCTCTGCCTTGCAGACTATAAAAGCAGAAGCTGAGACTTATGGCCAAACTTTGTACAGAATGCAGGGAATCTTGTGAAAGAAGTGGGAAATAGTAAGACCTGGAGAGGACAGGAGCTCCACAAGGAGAGCAAGAGAAGGAAATTATCTGAGTATAGGGGTCTTTCCTGAGACTGATACTCCAACCAAGTACCATGCATGGAGATAACCTAGAACCCCTGCATAGATGTAGCCCATGGCAGTTCATTGTCGGAGTGGGTTCCATAGTAATGGGGACAGGGACTGTCTCTGACATGAACTGATTGGCCTGCTCTTTGATCACCTTCCCCTGATGGGGGAGCAGCCTTACCAGGCCACAGAGGAAGACAATGCAGCCACTCCTGATGAGACCTAATGGACTAGGATCAGAAGAAGGGAAAAGAAGACCTCGCCTATTAGTGGACTTGGGGAGGGCCATGTGTGAAGAAGGGGGACAAAGAGAGGGATTGGGGGAGTAGAAGGGAGGGAGCTACGGGGGGGATACAGAGTGAATAAAGTGTAATTAATAAAAATTTTTAAAAAATTGAAAAAAGAGACTAATTTCCCTTATGAACATAGATACAAAAATACTCAATAAAAATACTTGGAAATAAAATCCAAGAACACTTCAAATAGATCACCCATCATGGTCAAGTAAACCTCATCCTGACATTCAGGGAGGGTACAAGCAATGAAAATCAATCCATGTCATCCACCATATTAAACTGAAAGTAAAAGAAAACCCACATGATCATCTCATTAGATGCTGAAAAAGCCTTTGACGAAATCCAACACTACTTTGTGAGGAAAGTTTTGGAGAGTTTAATAAAAGGGACATACATAAATATAATAAGGACAATTTACAGCACACTAATAACCAACAGTAAATTAAATGGAAAGAATCTCAAAGAAGTTCCACTAAAATTGGGAACAAGGCAAGGCTGTCCACTCTCTCTGTGTCTATTTAATATAGTTCTTGAAGCTCTAACTGAAGTTATAAGACAGCGGGAGTATAAGGGGATACAAATTGGAATGGAAGAAGTCAGTGTGTCATAGCAAATGTTATAGTATACATGAATGACCCCAAAATTTCTACAGAGAACCCCAGCTGATAAAAACACCTTTAGTGAAGTAACTAGATACAAAGTTAACTAACATAAATCAGTAGCCCTACTATACACAAGGAACAAACAAGCAGAAAAAGAAATCAGGGTACAACACTCTTCACAATAGCCATAAATAAGATGAAATGTTTTGGAGTAACTCTAACCAGCAAGTGAAAGGACATGTATGACAAGAACTTCGAGTCTTTGGGAAGAAAGAAATTGAAGATGATATCAGAAGATGGAGATTTTCTCCATGGTCACAAATCACTAGAATTGACATAGTAAAAACGACCATCCTACTAAAAGCAATTTACAGATTCAATACAATCTCTATCAAAATTCCACACAATTCTTTACAGACCTTGAAAGGAAAATACTCAGTTTCATATGGAAAAAGAAAAAATCCAGGATAGCTAAATCAAACCAGAAAAATAAAAGAACTTCCAGAGGTATCACCATCCCTAGTTTTAGTCTTAGTTTATACTAAGAGCTATAGTAATAAAAACTGCATAGTATTGGCATAAAAAGTGACAGGTTGATCAATGAAATTGAATCAAAGACACAGGCATAAATCCACACACCAATGTACACCTGATTTTTGATAAAGAATCCAGAAAGACACAATGAAAAAAGAAAATATCTTCAACAAATGATGCTGGTCCAAGTAGATCCAAGCATGTGGAATAATGCACATTTATCTACATCTATTGTGCTACACAAAACTCAAGTCCAAGTGGATCAAAGACTTCAAAACAAAACCTGGGGCTGGAGAGATGGCTCAGAGGTTAAGAGTACAGACTGCCCTTCCAGAGGTCCTGAGTTCAATTCCCAGCAACCACATGGTGGCTCACTACCATCTATAATGACATCTGGTCCCCTCTTCTGGCCTGCAGGCAGAACACTGTATATGTAATAAATAAATATTTAAAAAAAAAAAACAAAACCTGATCCACTGAACCTGATAGAAAAGAAAGTGGGAGATAGCCTTGAACAAATTGGCAGAGGAGAGAACTTCCTGAACAGAACATCTATAGAATTGAAGACTGGTTAAAGAAAATGTGGTGCATTTACACAATGGAGTTTTATTCAGCTATTTAAAAATATGACATCGTGAAACCTGCAGGCAAATAGATGGAACTAGAAAAAAATTATCCTGAGTGAAGTAACCAAGACCCCAGTAAGACTAGCATGGTGTGTACTCACTTATACATGGATATTAACTGTTACATAAATGATAATCATGCTACAGTCCACTGACCCAGAGAGGCTAAGTAACAAGGAGGGCTCTATGGGGGGATGAATGGGTCTCACTAGGAAGGGAAAATAGGAGAGATTTTCAGGGTGGACTATGGTGGGTGAAGATGGGAACAGGAGGGATCAAGTTGAGTGGGAGAAGTGGAGGGAGAGATGACTGGAATTGGAGGACTTTTGGGTGATGTAGTGTAATGCCAGGTTCATGGGACCCTCCTAGACCACCAGGAGACAACTGGATGCAAGAGCAAGAGAGCTATATTACAAGAGTGATCAAACTCAGGACGCAAGTCTCATAGACACAGCAGTAGAGAAGTGGGATGCCGAGCCCTGAGTGAGCAGGGTTTCTAAAGGGAGAGACCGTGAGCAGCAGGTTTCCATGACAGCAAACAGGGGGTCACAAGTTTTCATGACAGCAAGCAGGGGGGTTCATGCCTTGATGTTACAGGATCAGGTAAAAGTTAGAGGGGCAAGGTGACCTTTTCTGAGGCACAATTGCTTAAGACATATGATCACAATGGCTATTCTTTTAAAGTATATCTGAAACACTGGGGAGAATTTTCCCACCTGATTCTCAACAGATTCTCATTGATTATTGCCAGGGAGATTGTCTCTGTTTTC